>NW_011494944.1:3193878-3255537 GCF_000754665.1 Bison bison bison | reverse complement strand
CTTGACTTCACATTCCAGGATGTCAGGCTCTAGGTGAGTGATCACACCATCGTGATTATCTGGGTCATGAAGATCTTTTTTGTATGGTTCTTCTGTGTATTCTTGTCACCTCTTCTTAATATCTTCTGCTTCTGTTAGGTCCATACCCTTTCTGTCCTTTATTGAGCCCATCTTTGCATGAAATATTCCCTTGGTATCTCTAATTTTCTTGAAGAGATCTCTAATCTTTCCCATTCTGTTGTTTTCCTCTATTGCTTTGCATTGATCACTGAGGAAGGTTTTCTTATTTCTCCTTGATATTCTTTGGAACTCTGCATTCACATGCTTATATCTTTCCTTTTGTCCTTTGCTTTTTGCTTCTCTTTTTTTCACAGCTTTTTAAAGGCCTCCTCAGATAGCCATTTTGCTTTTTTGCATTTCTTTTCCATGAGGATGGTCTTGATCCCTGTCTCCTGTACAATGTCACGAACCTCCATCCATAGTTCATCAGGCATTCTATCAGTTCTAGTCCCTTAAATCTATTTCTCATTTCTACTGTATAATCATAAGGGATTTCATTTCACTAAATGGTCTAGTGATTTTCCCTACTTTCTTCAATTTAAGTCTCAATTTGGCAATAAGGAGTTCATGATCTCAGCCACAGTCAGCTCCCAGTCTTGTTTTTGCTGACTGTATAGAGCTTCTCCATCTTTGGCTGCAAAGAATAGAATCATCTGATTTTGGTGTTGACCATCTGGTGATGTCCATATGTAGAGTCTTCTCTTGTGTTGTTGGAATAGGGTGTTTGCTATGACCAGTGAATTCTCTTGGCAAAACTGTATTTTCCCTGCTTCATTCTGTATTCCGAGGCCAAATTTGCCTGTTACTCCAGGTGTTTCTTGACTTCTTACTTTTGCATTCCAGTCCTCTATAATGAAAAGGACATCTTTTTCTGGGTGTTAGTTCTAGAAGGTCTTGTAGGTCTTCATAGAACCTTTCAACTTCAGATTCTTCAGCATTACTGTTTGGGGCATAGATTTGGATTATTGTGATATTGAATGGTTTGCCTTGGAAACAAACAGAGATCATTCTGTCGTTTTTGAGATTGCATCCAAGTACTGCATTTCAGACTCTTTTGTTGACCATGATGGCTACTCCATTTCTTCTGAGGGATTCCTGCCCGCAGTAGTAGATATAATGGTCATCTGAGTTAAAGTCACCCATTCCAGTCCATTTTAGTTCACTGATTCCTAGAATGTCAACGTTCACTCTTGCCATCTCCTATTTGACCACTTCCAATTTGCCTTGATTCATGGACCTAACATTCCAGGTTTCTATGCATTATTGTTCTTACAGCATCAGACCTTGCCTCTATCACCAGTCACATCCACAACTGTGTATTGTTTTTGTTTTGGCTCCATCCCTTCATTCTTTCTGAGTTATTTCTCCACTGATCTCCAGTAGCATATTGGGTACCTACCAACTTGGGGAGTTCCTCTTTCAGTGTCCTATCTTTTTGCCTTTTCATACTGTTCATGGTGTTCTCAAGGCAAGAATCCTGAAGTGGTTTGCCATTCCCTTCTCCAGTGGACCACATTCTGTCAGACCTCTCCACCATGACTGGCCCGTCTTGGGTGGCCCCACACGGCATGGCTTAGTTTCAGTGATTTAGACAAGGCTGTGGTCTGTGCAATTAGATTGACTAGTTTTCTGTGATTATGGTTTCAATGTGTCTGCCCTTTGATGCCCTCTTGCAACACCTGCTGTCTTACTTGGGTTTCTCTTACCTTGGACGTGGGGTATCTCTTCACGGCTGCTCCAGCAAAGTGCAGCCACTGCTCCTTACCTTAGACAAGGGGTATCTCCTCACAGCCACCCCTCCTGACCTTGAATAGCGAGTAGCTCCTCTCAGCCCTCTTGCGCCCATGCAGCCACCACTCCTTGGACGTGGAGTTCCTCCTCTCGGCAGCAGCCCCTGGCCTTGGACGTGGGGTAGCTCCTCCTGGCCGCTGCTCCTGACCTCGGATGTGGGGTAGCTCCTGTGCTGTCACAGCCTGGCACTCTCGGCTGCGGCCCCTGACTTCGGACGTGGGGTAGCTCCTCTTGGCCACGCTTCTGTGTGGTCCGTTGCAGCCAGCGTGCTTCTATTATTACTGGGATCATATTAAAATGCAGACTTTGATTCAGTAGTTCTGGAATGAAGCTTTTACAATTGAATTTATGCAAACCCTCAGGGGAGCTACTGCTGCTGCATCATAGACATGCTTTGATAAAATAGGAAGATACACCATCTCTAAGCATGGGCAATATAAATATCCTATGCTCCAAATCTCCACACCTCCTTCTTATTTTTCTTAGCTGAAAATGACCATTGAAGCCACATGTTTTAAGATCAGTTCAGTTCAGTTGCTCAGTAGTGTCTGACTCTTTGAGACCCAATAGACGGAAGCATGCCATGCTTCCATGCCCATCACCAACTCCTGGAGCTTGCTCAAATTCATGTCCATTGAGTCAGTGATGCCATCCAACCATCTCATCCTCTATCGTCCTCTTCTCCTCCTGCCTTTAATCTTTCCCAGCATCAGGGTCTTTTCCAATGAGTCAGTTCTTTGCAGAGAAGGCAATGGCACCCCACTCCAATATTCTTGCTTGGAAAATCCCGTGGATGGAGGAGCCTGGTAGGCTGCAGTCCATGGGGTCTCTAAGAGTCGGATATGAATGAGTGACTTCACTTTCACTTTTCACTTTCATACATTGGAGAAGGAAATGGCAAACCACAGCAGTGTTCTTGCATAGAGAATCCCAGGGACGGGGGAGCCTGGTGGGCTGCCATCTATGGGGTTGCACAGAGTCGGACACGACTGAAGTGACTTAGCAGCAGTTCTTTGAATCAGGTGGCCAAAGTATTGGAGCTTCAGATTCAGTATCAGTCTTTCCCATGTGTATTCAGGACTGATTTCCTTTAAGATCGACTGGTTTGATCTCCTTGCAGCAGTATGTCAAGGCCATATGTTGTCATCCTGTTTACTTAATTTATATACTGAGTATATCATGAGAAATGTCAGGCTGGATGAATTACAAGCTGGAATCAAGACTGCTGCGAGAAATACCAATAACTTTGGATATTCAGATGACACCACCCTTACAGCAGAAAGCAAAGAGGAACTGAAGAGCCTCTTGATGAAGATGAAGGAGGAGAGTGGAAAAGCCAGCTTAGAACTGAATATTTAAAAAAAATAAGATCATGGCATCTGGTCCCATCACTTCATGGCAAATGGAAGAGGAAAAGGTGGAAGCAGTGACAGATTTCCTTTTCTTGGTATCTAAAATCACTGTGGATGGCAACTGCAGGCTTGAAATTAGGAGACAATTGCTTCTTGACATAAAAACTTGACAAACCTAGACAGTGTGTTAAAAATCAAACACATCACATTTCCAAACAAAGGTCCATATAGTTAAGGCTATGATCTTTGCAGTAGTCATGTACAGATGTGACAGCTGGATGATAAAGAAGGCAGACTGTTGTTTTTGAACTGTAGTGTTGGATAAGACTCTTGAGAGTCCCTTGGACTGCAAGGATGTCAAACCAGTCAATCCTAAAGGAAATCAACCCTGAATACTCTTTGGAAGGACTGATGCTGAAGTTGAAGCTCCAATACTTTGGCCACCTGATGCGAAAAGCCAACTCATTAGAAAAGACACTGGTGCTGGGAAAGCTTGAAGGCTGAAGAAGAGGGCAACAGATGTTCAGATCGTTGGATGCCATCATTGACTCAATGGACATGAACTTGGGCAAACTCCAGGAGATGGAGAGGGACGGGGAAGCCTGGCATGCTGCAGTCCATGGGGTCTTGGAGTCAGACACAACTTGGTAATTTAAGAACAACAACAACATTAATGATGCTGAACATATTTTTATGTATTTTTTGCTTTTGGGCCATCTTCTTTGGAGAAATGTCTATTTAGGTCTTCACCCATTCTTTGATTTTTTTTTTTTTTTCTTGATATTGAGCTGCTTGAATATCTTGGAGACTAAACGTTCTTTAACAGAAACATTGCTTTGCTGACAAAGGTTCATATAGTCAAAGATGGATATGAGACTAGGACCATAAAGAAGGCTGGGCACTGAAGAATTTTTGCTTTCAAATTGTGCTGCTGGAGAAGACTCTTGAGAATCCCTTGGACAGCAAGGAGCTCAAACCAGTCAATCCTAAAGGAAATTGACTCTGAATATTCATTGGAAGGACTGATGCTGAAACTCCAGTACTTTGGCCACCTAATGAAAAGAGTTGACTAGTTCAAAAAAACCCCGATGTTAGTAAAGACTGAAGGCAAAAGGAGAAAGTACAAAGGCAAAAGGACAGCAGAAGATCAAACAGTTATATAGCATCACTGACTCAATGGGCATGGATTTGAGCAAACTCCAGGAAACAGTGAAGGACAGGGGAGCATGGTATGCTGCAGTCCATGGGTTGCAAAGAGTCGGACATGACTTAGTGACTGAACAACAGCAATCCCTCATTGGTCACTTTGTTTGCAAATATTTTCTCCCAAGTACATTTTAATATTACCTATAAATTTACCAATCTGTCAAGTAATTTACCTTTTTTATTGCCAATTTTTCTACTGAGTATTTTGTATTGATTATGTATTGAAACAAACTCATTGTTCATCATTGATTTTAACCCTTTAGGTGTTATATACTTCCTTTCATCATCGTTTCTGGCAATAGTTTTTCATATGGTTTCTTTTTTAGAAGACTTATTTATTTGTTTTATTTTTTGGCTGTAGTGGGTTTTCATTACTGCACATAGGCTTTCTCTAGTTGCGGCAAGCAGGGGCTACTTTTTATTGTGGTCGTCTTATTGTAGTGGCTTCTCTTGTGGAGCACAGGCTCTAGGTGCAGGGTTTCAGTCACTGCACCAAGTGGACTCAGTAATTGCAGCTCGTGGGCTCTAGAGCTGCACCTCAGTAGTTGTGCAGTATGGACTTGGTCCACTCCTTGCGGGATATTCCCAGACCAGGGTGAGAACCGGTGTCCCTTTCATTGCAAGGTGGATTCTTAAACACTGGACAACCAGGGAAGCCCTCTCATACAGTGTCTAGAAAATAGTCTCTTTTGCTTTATATCCAGAAAGTAATTTAGACTCCATTTTTTAATTTTCAAATAAGCGCTGAAATTGAACATTACATTACAAGTGTCGGAAAAATCTGAAGTACTTCTATTCCTTTCCCTAGTATAAAATTGAATAAATAGTAATGCAACAATCATGATTCATTAAAATTTGAACCAATGTAATATATTATGAACAATACTTAGAAAAATTCAGTAGCCCTTCTACTCGGCAATCCACACACATTTTTCTATATGTCAATTCTTTTTCATTTGTCTTGCCTTGAATGTAGGATTTCATTTAAATAAGGGTTTGCAGCAAAGGATTGTTTTTTCCTCTTTCTGTGAAGTTTCAGTGCAGTCATCTCTGAGAATAGCCTAGATGCTTAATGATTTTCTGAGTGTGATTTTCTGAATCCCTCATGTTAGGCTTAAGCTTCCTTATCCTTGTTCTGTGCCTAATGGGAAGAGGGGACATCTGGCCATCACCTTCCACGTAATTAGCCTTCATATTACAAGATTAGAAGATTGTGCCTTTGCCTTCTGCTTATGTTGAGTCATTAAAATCCAATTCTGTTTCTTCTTAACATGAAATTTTAAAAAATGAGCAGAAAGCAAATTCTTCTTCTTATGGTGGCTTGGTATTTATAACAGTGGGAATAAGTTGTTAAGAATTAGGAAAGATCAGATCACAAGGGATTTTTTTAAAGCTAAACATAAATTCAAAAGCAAGAAATGAATTTTAGCCTCTGCCAAAAGGCTTAGATTTATATATAATTGAAATTCCAAATAAAAAGAAATATAAACTAAATTGGATTTGTAATATCTAAATTTTCTATAGGAGATAGATATTAATATTGTCTTTCCAAATCTCTCTATTATACAAACATGATATATATTTCAAAACTCTCTGTTACGGGTGGCTGAAATCCAAAGTTAGAAATTATCAAGAAAACAATTTATGAAGAAAGATTATCTGGAATTTGCAAAAATTAGAAGCAGAAACAGCCTTCAGTGTACCAAGAAGTTAAAGAAGCATTAAACTCCTTTAAGTCTAATGCTCTAAGTCAATTAAGCTAGTTTGACATGTTAAAAAAAAAAAAAAAAAAACACTGGAAATCAAAATGAAACAACAAAAATAAAGTATTTCAGTGAAGTACTGCTCCAAATCTATACCACTTAGCTCATGGCCTGTAAAATATTTGATAATAAAACTTGTTTGGTGAAAGGTTTGCTTAGAGAGAAAATATACTTTACTAATAACCATGCTCTAGTCAGCTTGGGATCTCTGGGAAATGAATTCTGAGATGAAGATTAGCATGCCAAAGATCTATTAGCAATGTCTTATGATTAACATTTGCAGAAAGGAAATGAAGGAAAGAGTGGGCAGAGGATAAGTAAAGCAGTGAGAGGGTATCTGTGGAAAGTCTGAACTAATGCTACAGATGGATAATTGTTAAGATGGAACAACCCTTCAAAGCTGTCCCAAATTGGGAAAAGACTCAAGCATTTGTATTCCCACATGGATCAATTACTGGATGCAGGCTGACACTCGAAGGGGAAATGAATTCAGTAAATTCCAAAAAGGGATGATGGCCAAGTTTCTATAAATAAAAAGCAAATGGTCTCTCTGAGAATAGTAAGTAACCACAGTAGTCCATCATTCAGATACACAACCTAATAATATTTTAATCTGAAAGTTTCTTATTAATGTGTAATTTTTTTTCAATAAGATTATCTGGATAATCTGACCTGCATTTTTCAACAAGATTTCCTTTTTTTATTTCTTTCAAAATTTATTCTGCTTCTTCACCCCAAGTATTTTGAAGTGATATCACTGAAGATAAATAGAGAAGAGATTTTTTAACCACCCTAGGTTTACCTAGAAAATGCAGGGGTTCCAGACCAAGAGCTGGGAGGATCCCTAGCATGAACTGGAACAGGCTTTCTCTGACTTTCCCAGTAGTTCTGGGTTAACTTTTCATTATCTTCAAACTGAGTCTCAGGTTATCAGTAGCTGATCTTCTGGATAATCTAGACAATTTACAAATTATACTGAGTTTGTTGAACTGTCCTTTAAAAGTCATCTTTAAGGTGATTTAAATTTTTTAAGTTTTAATGTCCTTATCTAGAAAATGGGAATAATGATTTTCTTACAAGATTGAATTTTAAAGTAAGTAACACATATAGAACATTCAGTAGTGTCTATTATTAACATAAATTAAGTAATTACTAGCTATTTTATAAGGTGAGTTGAGCGAGAAACATGATAAGGCCAAATATCAAATGTACTTTACATTTGACAGACTACATTTGGTATATTTCTTTCTTAAGCTCACTTGAATGGGAACCAATCCCATGACCTTTTTTAAGATGAAAGATGATGACAAACTGCTTTTAAAAAATGTAGAAACCTTGTAACAATACCAAGAGGCAGCTATTATTATTCTCATTGTACACATATAAAACACATATAAGTAATTCCCCAACACTTAACGCTACTTCTTGACGGAAGACTAAGGATTCAACTCAAGAAGTCTGACATCAGAGTGCAAGTGTTTAACCACAATATCATTTTGTCTCTACAATAGTAAATTCTCATTGCTCAGGAGTTGTAATTGACACTAGTCACTTGCTTGACAAAAAAACGTAAAACTAGGCTAAAAAGATAGTGTTCAAGTAAACAAAAAGGGTACCATTAATTGATAATTGATTTTTAATTTAATTAATTATTCAGTTAATCTATTCATTTTGGCTGTGCTGAATCTTCTTTGCTGCACCAGGGCTTTCTCTTTTTGCAGCAAGTAGGTAGTTCTCTCTTGTTGTGGTGCCTGGGTTTCATACTGAAGTGGCTTCTCCTGTTGCAGAGCACAGGCTCTAGGGTGCATGGGCTTCAGCAGTTGCAGCACGCAGGCTTAGTTGCCCTGAGGCATATAAGATCTTCCCAGACCAGGATCAAACCCTTGTCCCCTTCGTTGGCAGGCAGATTCTTAATCACTGGACTACCAGGAAAGTACATGATGATTTCTAATATGGGAAAAAAGTATGGCTACAATTACTGATTTGCCATAATTTAATATTAGGCAGCAGCATGAAAGAAAAGTGAAGTCACTCAGTAGTGTTCAACCCTTTGTGACCACATGGACTGTAGCCTACCAGGCGTCTGCATCCACGGGATTTTCCAGGCAAGAGTACTGGAGTGGGTTGCCATTTCAAGCCACTTTATAATGAAGAAAATTGCCTCAGAAGGCATTCATATGATTGGGATTCATATTAAAATTCTAATTCTAGCATGATTTTTGCCAATCTTTTATCATCTAAGAAGTGAAGTGAAAGTCACTCAGTTGTGTCCAACTCTTCATAACTCAGTGCACTGTAGCCTGCCAGGTTCCACTGTCTATGGAACTCTCCAGGCAAGATTACTAGAGTGGGTAGCTGTTTCCTTCTCCTGTAAAGTAAAATAAAGTAAAGTCACTCAGTCGTGTCTGACTCTTTGCAACCCCATGGACTGTAGCCTACCACGCTCCTCTGCCCATGGGATTTTCCAGGCAAGAGTACTGGAATGGGTTGCCATTTCCTTCTTTAGGGGATCTTCCAAACCCAGGGATCGAATCCAGGTCTCCCACACTGCAGGCAGATTCTTTACCATCTGAGCCACCAGGGAAGCCCAGGAATACTGGAGTGGGTATCCTATCCTTTCTTCACAGGATCTTCCTAATCCAGGAATTGAACCGGGGTCTCCTGCATTGCAGGTAGATTCTTTTCAAGCCGAGCTACCAGAGAATATCTTTATCATCTAAGATACACTATAAAAAAATACAAAAGAAAATCAACAAAGATAACTCCAAAATATGTGGACCAAGGAAAGGAAGACTTCTGAAGTCAGTTCTTGTAAAGACATCTCAAGGAAAGCAGAAGAGTAATTAAGTACATTCCAGGCTCCTCTGTCCATGGAATTCTCCATGCCAGAATACTGGAATGGCTAGTCCTTCCCTTCTTTAGGGGAACTTCCCAACCCAGGGATTGAACCCAGATCTCCGGCATTGCAGGCAGATTCTTTACTATCTGAGCCACCAGGGAGACCTGAATACATGCATAACTGACATGTAAAATTGAATAGTTTTCTACTGTGCTATTCCCATAAAAAGAGTTGAACCAGTGGTTAAAAGTTACATTTCAATTCAACATAAAATATTTCCTAAGGAAGGAACTGCTTTTTTCTTTTAGTTTTGCACTTCATTGGAAATGTAATCTTATGTCACAATTTCATAAACAAATGATATAAATGGCAAGCAGTGAATACCCAAAAGGTCTCTGAGGAAATGGTTCAAGAACATTAAACTAGTTATAACAAGACTTGAAGCTTCATTCAACTGAATCTCTTTGTGGAATAGTAATGATAATGATGATCAACCCATGGAATAATGCCTTTTTAGGAGTCATAAACAGAATAATTTTAATATAAGAGAATAGGATTGAAAAATAAATTATACATTTTAAGGGAAAGTATTGATTTGGGGAAATGTTTACTTTATTTACATTTTTACATATGCGCAAATAGATAATAGTAGTTATATATTTCTTTATAATAAATTATCCTCCAAAATAGTGGCTTAAAATAAAATAAATGACCCACTCACAGTGAGTCATTCACTCAGGAGTTTGGGAATGGTTTATGTGGTAGATCCAATGCAGATTCTTTCATGAGGTTCAATCAGGATGATGGTCAGTGGCTTCCCTGGTGGCTTAGTGGTAACGAATCTGCCTGACAATGCAGGAGACACGGTTTCCATCCCTGGTCCAGGAAGGTCCCATATGCTGGGGATCAAGTAAGCTCGTGCACCACAACTGTTGAACCTGTGCTGTAGAGCCCAGGTACTGCATCTACTGAAGCCCTCGCTCCTACAGCCTGTGCTCCACAACAAGAGAGATCACCACAATAAGAAGCCCACACACTGCAACAAAGAGTAGTCCCTGCTCACCACAACTAGAGAAAAGCCTGTGCAGCAACAGAGGCCCAGCACAGCCAATAATTTTTTTTTTTTAAAGATGATGGCCAGAGTTGGAGCCATATGATGGCTTGACTCAGACTGGATGATCTGTTTCCAGGATGGCACACTCAAGTAGTTTTCACAGGAAGCCTCAGTTCCTTTTGACATAACAGCTGATCCTCCGGAGCATGATGATCAAAAGAAAAAGCAAGATAGAATCCTTGATGTCATTTGTGAGTCACCTTTGACTGCACACTCCATCAATTTCATCATTTCCTTTCAGTTAGAAAAGTCATCCCTATTTAATGTGGAAAAGAACTATGGATGGTGAAAATGGCAGGAGTTAGTGATTCTGTTTCAGGCTTCATTGGAAACTTAATGTTGTGTCATAATTTCATAAATGAAGGAAATGTGTACCTTCTTGGAGACTGGCTACCACAGATTATCACAAGATAAAATATTTCCTTTACTATAAATCACAATCAAAATCAGTTTGCAAACATAAAATGTGCAGCTGTTAAGTGGAAAGACTTCAGTTTGAAAATCAACTATTATATCACAATTTAATTTAATTTTTGAGACTAATTTTTTTATTTGAAAAATGGGAGTGAAAAGATTTTCCATTCTTTTTCTGAGTTGATGATACTGTTAATCAAGATTGTGAATAAATGTTTCATCATGGACTTAAATTAGTTTGTTCCATATAGTTACTAGAATATTACTAGTACTATAAATCTTTAAGAAAAACTATCCTGGGAGACATGTTGATTTCATTATAGTGATGAAGAGTCAATAAAATAAATTCTAACTCTAAGGATTGACATGTGAAAACTAATGCTATTTTTCAAGATACATATTTCTTCTATTTTCTTCTTCATCTTACTATGCTTCTTATATTCTTTATATATCTGATTTTGTCACAAATAAAAAAAATCTGTCACTGAATTTGAACATATACTTTACATGGGTTCTGATTAACACAATATCATCCATAGGTAAAGAGCTATTTACTTTTGCTCAGGCCATTGGTAAAATGGTTTGTCATCATATAAACATTTAATGCACTAAAATCTAACTATACTTTATGTGAAGAGATATTAAAATATAAAAAGAGAAGAGCAAGACAATCATAAAGAATTTACATTGTGTGCATAATTCACAGTTATGTCTGCTGTTCTCAACTTCACTTTCACTTTTCACTTTCATGTATTGAAGAAGGAAATGGCAACCCACTCCAGTACTGTTGCCTGGAAAATCCCATGGACAGAGGAGCCTGGTGGGCTGCAGTCCATGGGGTCGCTAAGAGTCAGACACAACTGAGCGACTTCACTTTCACTTTTCACTTTTCTGCATTAGAGAAGGAAATGGCAACCCACTCCAGTGTTCTTGCCTGGAGAATCCCAGGGACGGGGGAGCCTGGTGGGCTGCCGTCTATGGGGTTGCACAGAGTTGGACACGACTGAAGTGACTTAGCAGCAGCAGCAGCTGTTCTCATCAATGAACCCCTAAGTTAGCATCTATTATACTGTTTATAATGCAGTTTAGATTTCCAGAGTATATAGCAAGAGTATATAACTTAACCTTGCTCTGTTCCTAGGAAAGATAGATCAGTCTTTAATTGGTATTTGAAATCCTCCAGGAAGAAATTCACATAAATGAAAAACTACAGCAGCATCAAAGGGGTCTTTGATCAAGAGAATATATGTCAGAAGTTATTTTCCTTTGGTGAAATGAGTGATAATCAAAAAAGATATGGCTATCTATAAAGAAGGTATAGTCTATAAGGCCTTTGCATGGATTGCTTCTTCTTCTTGGAATGCTCATCATGACTAAATCCATCACTTTCTTCAAATTTTGATTCAAAGATTTTCTCAACATGGTCACCTTTGATCACTGTTTTAAATTCTACTACCTTGTCTCCCTGACAGTCTTGATGATCCTTACTCAGTTCCATTTTCTTCTCTTTCCCATTTTATTGCCTTTTTTATTATCTGAATTTTTTCTGTAAGTGTCATAAGAGCATAGTACTCTTTTTAATGCTGAACACCACTTTCTATAACACTGCCCTCAGTGGGAGGTTAATAAATATTTCTTGAATAAATGAATAAATAAGTACTACTTACTTTTGTTCTTCTCCCTTCAGTATTATATCTATTTATATCTAATACATAAGGTGTCTATAATTTGTGAATTTTTTTTCCATCTGAAAGTTACCTTATATTATCACTTTTATTACGAAATCTTGCTGATTTACAAATATGCCTGAATTGATAGAAACCAAATAGTCAGTCTTTTATAGAACAGTAATTCTCAACTTCAGTGTGATAAGGAAAGTCAGTCTGCTGACAGTGCAGAATTTCAGTACATATCCCACACATTCTCATTTCATAAGTCTAGGAAGGAGTCAAAAAGTCAACACAATAAATTAGCAAAGCAGATGCTTTTGATACAGGTAGTAATCTGACAACAGTTTGAGAAATACTTAGGTCTGCCCACAAATTGAATATGATAAACATTGCCTTTGAATGATAAGCATCCTGTAGATTTTTAACAAATAAAGTATAATGCATTTGCAGTTTGTTTTATATAAGGTGGATCAAAATAGTAAAATTAAAAACGTCTTTGTTCTATGGTCCTTTTATTGATACCTCACATTGATTTATGTTAAATGCTATGTGGTAATTAACAAAAGATTTCTCGTTCAACTAGAAAAATTTCCCTGTCTTGACTGATTTTCATCTCTAAGTAAAATTTAAGATCTACTTTTATGAGTAAACCCTGTAGTTACCCCCAAATATTTTGGTTTAGATATGGTAATTAGAATGCAGTTATTTATTTTCCAGAGAATTCCAACGATCAACACAATTTAAACATATCTCTTTTAAGACTGCTTTAGCTACATTACCAATTCAGACTTCTATCTCAATTTATGTAACTGCTTGCAACGTTATTATGTTTTATTTTCTAGGCTAAATTCCTCTTTATTTGCATCAATAATTATTATAACCACGCTTGACAGCAAGATACGGATGAACTTCTCTGTTGCAAAAGATAATTTGTCATTCTTAGCAAAAACCAAATCTATACACCTGCCTGAAATTCAATAATCTATACTAAAAATAAACTTCCATAAAAAGATAAAATAAATAGCATAACATGCCATAAAAGCAAGTTAGGGTGATAGAAGTAAGATATGGAGCAAACCACTTTCTATTTTTTATATCAAAATCACTATTAACTTTTTGACTATTTATTTAATAAGGCTTCCCTAGTGGCTCAGTAAAGAGTCTCCCTGCAGCCCAGGAGACCCGGGTTCGATTCCTGGGTCAGGATGATCCCCTGGAGAAGGAAATGGCAAACCACTCCAGTATTCTTGCCTGGAAAATTCCATGGATGGAGAAGCCTGGCAAGCTACAGTCCATGGGGTAGCAAAGAGTTGGACACGACTGAACAACTTCACTTCCTCTTTCTTTAATAAGGCTTCTTAAAAACATGAACACTATTGAATTCAAGGATTTTAAAGTGAAAAACAAAGGATGTATTTCTCAAAATTGCATTAAAAATGGGTGTGAATTGACTCTTCTAGCCATAGGTGTGAAGATATTTTCTTCAAAGTAAAAGAAAGAGCCGAAATAAGACCTTAAATGAAAGACAAAAAAAAAGGCCATTTAGACTGAGATATTGCAAATTGTTGCAAATTATGAATTATTCAGATTATCTCAAAAATATCCCATTTAACTCTGTGTTTAATCCAGCTTTGTATGAGACATTCTGAGGTTTCTGTCATCCCCAGGTTTGATTCCTTTATCTCTCAGTAGAAGGGCCACAATATTAGTTTGTAATTTAGTTTTATAAACATTTATTGAGCATATACACAGAAAATATGTACTTATTAATAGCAGGAAAGAATGAAAATGCAGATAAAAGAAAACACCATACAGTAAAAGTGGCTCTCAAACTAAGTGATAGACCTAGAATCAAAACTGATTTTGCAAGCTGTTGATTCCACAGTTAATTGTTATTGTATAAAGTTTCAGTAGACCAAAACTGTTTTATAATGAGAATTAGCTGATCAGGCAAAAACTCCAAAAAAAAACAGTTTATTTTTTTTCAACCCATCAGAGAACTGAGGACATAAAATCACATACTACTGTTTTTATTCCTTACTATTTGTCAAGTTTGGTGTTGAGAATCTGACACATGTTGCCATGGATGTTCCTCACTATTTGGTCTCCACCCCTTTCAAAATACTTCCTGTATCGAAGGGGTTGGATGTCTGGAAACCAAATGCTCTAATGAGAAAGTACTAGTGAGACATTTGGAAGACAAAAGAGAGAAAGAAGTTATCATTCTCTTTCTACAAGCCTCAGGATATATGGAAGGGTTTGGCAGATACATAGTTTTAGAGTAGTCTCAGTGATTTTCGTGGATTACAGTCACCTCTCACCATTGATGTTCCCTCAGCTCTAAGGCCAGCCTGAGAGCTGGAGATGACTTTGCCTGAATTTTGTTCCTCCATCTTTTGTAAGAGTTTGTGAGCACTTCATTCTTTGTATAAAATTCCTTCGTTCATGATTGCTAGAAGATACATCTTTTCCATTCCCTACTTTGACACTGAGTCTTATAAGCTTTTTCCTCTGTACTGAGTTTAGGTGTATTTAGGTCATGTTCAGATGTAATCGTGTATCTACATGTGTATGCATATATATATACATATTTTTCTAGAGATCCACAACACAAGGGTTATCACTAACTCAAAGAAAAACATGGTTAAGTGGGAATGTTAATAGTAAACATTCAAGTGACCCTTAATATAGATAAA
The DNA here is from genome assembly GCF_000754665.1 of Bison bison bison. Taxonomy (NCBI): domain Eukaryota; kingdom Metazoa; phylum Chordata; class Mammalia; order Artiodactyla; family Bovidae; genus Bison; species Bison bison. The sequence goes on along the minus strand of NW_011494944.1, from coordinate 3,240,632 downwards.
ATACCTTGAAAATTTAGTAAGTCAAAATAGAGAATGCTATTCATATTGACATCTTTATATTTAGCAAATAATATAACAAGATTTGGCTTTATTTGACTAGTCTATGGAAAATTTTAGAAAGTAAGAAAGTATTTTTAAAGATAACAAAACAAATAGATTTATTTTTAGGTTAAATAAAAATAATTCTTCTCAATAGTAAGCGTACAGAATTTTACTGGCCTTTAAATATTATACCCTTTTTTTTTTTTTTATTGGTTCTGCCAACAAAATGCTCCAATGGTAATGCTAATTATATCTGAGTAAAGATGAGAGAAGATAATTATAGAGTATAGCATATGCATGTATCCTACAGCAGAATATGATCCATTTGCCTTAGAGACCCAAGCTAAACTTAAATACCTACAATGTTCTTTGGATGGGCTTGCTTTTGTTTATTCTAACATGACTATGTACAACAGATAATATTGTCTATACCCATAAGGAGCTCAAAGATTATTTTCAACATTGCCATTTTCTTATTCTAGGGCCTGACTCAGAAAAACTCAAAGAAGCACATTCCCTTAGATGTTGTAGTAGTTAGGACACAAATTATTTGACAACTTGGTCATATAGCTTTAATAACATGAATAGGCTCTGTTTCAGCACATACCCAGGGATGTATAGCTCCATCAAACTAAGAAATTGCAGTAATATAAGAACTTATTTTGTAAATGGGGCAGTTTAGCCAAGCATTTAACAATAATTTTGCTGGAGATTGCAGTAAAAGAAACAAGACGTCCCCGCATCAGGCCTGCAATACTTTTTCTTATAAACATTTAAGGTGAAGGAATTAAAGCATCATTTGTTCTTTATGTCTACCATTTCACCATTTGAGGCTTTGTACACTAAATTTTAGCAGCAAATGATTGTGCTTCAGAAGACAACTACCTTTTATTTATTGTAAAGTATTTTTAAGGGAAGAACAGAGGATGATTTATCTACTGTAAATACAACAATTGAGAGTATTTGTTGGCTGGGAAATCAGGTTAAAGCCACTAATCTGAGGTATGCATAACAAATCAAATATGCATCTTTAATGCAAAAGATTTTTCAGCAGGTGTATTAGAATCTACAAATACGGATTTATTTAATGTTCAAAGAAACAAGTTCAGTTTCTGAGTTAAATATATCATTTGCAATCATTTTGAAGGCAAGAGTACAAAGCATATACGTATGAGTATAATTATTATAATTTCTAAATATCTTTGTTTACATGAGGTACAGGATACAAATTGTATTGAGTAGCTAAATCCATAAGTTTCTAAAACTTAAAGTGATCTTCGTGTGTGATGAATGTTTTCTTTTTATTTACTGTAACTGCAAACTTTAGAGTTGAAATTCTAAGGTATGTGTTTATGTATATACACTTAAAGATTCTAAGTCAGACCCCTTATTCCAGGTAAAATCTCATAAAGACTATGCCCAGGTGAAGGCAGGTCACTGAAATCAGAGGTGGAGGGAGGGATGGGGATCTAGATTTCCATGGTTGAGTAGAAAGTCCAAACTCATAAAGTGGGGAGTGCCATCTGTGAACAATTAATAAAAGACATGTTTGCAAAGATCTGGGGTTTGGGCATCATTGTAACACACACTATTTTTCATGTAAAAAGGATGTAATATAGCCTCCCCAATTTCCAAATCCAAGGTAGATATTCTACTGGACCTGACACTGACCAATATTTTGCAACACAGACTCATGCATTTCATTAAGAAGTAAAAAGTATAGAGCAGCACATCAGTGATGGTGGGAAAAAGAAATATAAACTCCCCATAGCTTAGAGCTCCTTTCTCTGAAAATATGTGATAAACATACTTTCTAGGATATTGCCTTTGAAGCAGAACCACATTCCAGTTCACTTATCTCAATATGTCTCTCCAAGTTGGCAACTGGTGTCTCTCTCCAGAAAGAGTTCTTTCTAAAATATTAAGAGTAATTAAGTAACCATGGACTATCATTTTAAAACAGAAGAGTTTTATGAGACTTTAACTTTTTTTTTGATTTTGTCCTCTAGTTCTTGAATTCTGTACTATATTTTAACTTCTGATATGTTCTGCTTTTTCTCTCCAAGGTATTTTCTGGAAGCTGTTTCTGTAGAACAGCTATGGTTTTCTGAAGGTGGTGGTAGTTAAGCTTCCTACTTATGTTGCAGGGGTGAACAGATGAGATTCTTGAGTTTTTCTGTCCTTGGGGTAGTTTCATATAGGACTCTTTTCCCTCTCAAAGTTTAATAATACCCTACATAAAGCTTGTGCTATTCCATTGACTTCCATCTTTCAATTATTTTTACACTATTTTGTTATCCCAAATATTTTCTTTGTTCCCAAATTGACTTGGGGGATTTGCCCTAGAATTTTTTTTTTCAAGCTTCTCTTGTTGCTGCTAGTGTTTACTTAAGCTTAGACACTTGTGTTTTAAAAAAACAAAGATATCACTTTGCTGACAAAGATATAGTCAAAGCTATAGTTTTTCCAATAGTCATGTACAGATGTGTGAGTTGGACCATTAAGATGGTTAAGCACAGAAGAATTGATGCTTTTGAAATGTGGTGCTGCAGAAGACTTGAGAGTCCCTTGGACTGCAAGGACATCAAAGCAGTCAATCCTAAAAGAAATAAATCCTAAATATTTAGTGAAAGGACTGACGCTAAAGCAGAAGCTCCAACACTTTGGCCACCTGATGGGAAGAGCCAACTCATTGGAAAAGACCCTGTAGCTAAGGAAGACTGAAGGCAAAAGGAGAAGGGGTAGCAGAGGATAAGATGGTTATATAGCATCACTAACTCAATGGACATGAATTTGAGCAAACTCTAGAAGATAGTGAAAGACAGGAGCAATGGCATGCTGCAGTCCATTTAGATGCAAAGAGTAGGACACAGTTTAGCAACTGAACAATAAGAACAGCAAGACACTTCCTTAAGAGTGAATGGTTTTGATTTGGCTTCTCCAAAACCTGCCCTTACTCTTTGATCATCTATTCATAATCTACAGTTATATGATGTTTAATTTTTTGAGATGTTTTGAAAAAATTTCTCCATTTACTCTCCATGCAGGTGATAAATTCTTATTACCAGGAGAACCAACAAGAACAACAACAAAATAGTAATAACTACATCTCTGAGGAAATTCTGAAAAAACAGGATTCTGGTGCTCAGGGTTATATTTTATACTGATCATATATTTTGTTATATATATTATTATATACTCTTAATTTAAAAGAATTGCATTTTAACATGTTATGAGGCTTTAATTTGTCATGGGGATTGAACCTGTGTCCTCTTCAGTGGAAGCACAGAATCTTAAACACTGGGCCATCAGGGAAGTCCCCTAAAAAATTATTTTTGAAGAACAGCTTTAATCATGAATATATTTAGGATATATTATTTAGTTAGCATGAGATTGTGAGGTGAAATACAGGATACTCAGTTAAATGTGAATTTCTGATTATAAAGTGAACTATTTTTAGGATAAATATGTCTCACTAAACGTTGGAGACGTATAGAAAATAAAAACACGAACACCCACATTAAATACATTGGAGATTAAAGAAAATCCAACAAAGAACAAAGTTTTTCAGGAAATATTTCATTTAGCAATTTCAAGAAGTCCAAAATTTATGTATTTCTGGAAATTGTTTTTCTTTAATAGATGAAACATAAGATAGAAGAAAAAAAAGCACTTCAAAACACTTATTAGCCAATCTTAGCATTGATGAGATTACCACCGCACATAAATCAAATAATAAAGAATAAAATGTTCTCAAAATCTGGAAGAAAGCACTACTAGGTAAGAAAAATCACAAGCAGCCAAAATTGTTATAAATCATTTTACAATATCTAAAAACAAATGACAATATCTGAAATGTATTGGCAGTGTCCCATACAGCTGGAGATATAGTCAAGGCAGGCTTTCACATATTTAAATTGATTTCTAAAAAGCTCTTCCCATTAGTTTCTAGTTCTCTCTATTTCTTAACATCTATGCTACTAAACGGAGAAGGCAATGGCACCCCACTCCAGTACTCTTGCCTGGAGAATCCCCGGGAAGGGAGCCTGGTGGGCTGCCGTCTATGGGGCTGCACAGAGTCGGACACGACTGAAGTGACTTAGCAGTAGCATGCTACTAAAATGAGAGATTCTGATTATTAATTTGTTCTGATGAAAAACAGTAAATCCTTAATAGCTTATGAACTCTATTTCTAGTTAGGTGCTGTATTACCTGGATTAAGTGAGTTCAAGTGTCACTGGCACATTCTATTCCTCTTTTAAATACCTGGGATCCTATTCATTCTGTACTCCTTGAACTGAGGCTTTAGCATTCATGGGGGTAGGAGATAACTTTCCAAGGTATCCAAAAAGCCATAGAACAAATGTGTCGAAACTTATTAGAATATGGAATGAATAAAGGACGGCCACTTGCACCAGATCTTGATGTGTAAATTTATATGAATATTGAAGAATCTCAGGAACACCTTATGGCAAAATTCAGACTTAAATTGAAGAAAATAGGAAAAACCACTAGGCTATTCAGCTGTGACCTAAATCAAATCCCTTTTGATTATATAATGGAAGTGACAAATATTTTCAAGGGATTAGATCTGATAGACAGAGTGCATGAAGAGCTATGGATGGAGTTTTGTGACATTGTACAGGAGGCAGTGATCAAGAGCATCCCCAAGGAAAAGAAATTCAAAAAAGTGAAATGGTTGTCTAAGGGGGCCTTACAAATAGCTGTGAAAAGAAGACAAGTGAAAGGCAAAGGAGAAAAGAAAAGATATACCCATTAGAATGTAGAGTTCCAAAGAATAGCAGGGAGAGATCAGAAAGCCTTCCTCAGTGATCAGTGCAAAGAAATAGATGAAAACAATAGAATGGGAAAGATTAGAGATCACTTCAAGAAAATGAGAGACACCAAGAGAACATTTCATGCTAAGATGGGCACAATAAAGGATAGAAGTGGTATGGACATAACAGAAGCTGAAGATATTAAGAAGAGATGGCAAAAATACACAGAAGTGTGTTGTCAAATGTGTCATCACTCAGTCGTGTCTGACTCTTTGTGACCCCATGGACTGTGGCCTACAAGGTTCCTCTGTCCATGGGATTTTCCAGGCAAGAGTACTGGAGTGGGTTGCCATTTCTACAAAAAAAAAAGATCATAATGTCCTGGATAACCATAATGATAACCAAAATTCTTAAAGAGATGGAAATACCAGACCACCATATCTGCCTCCTGAGAAATCTATATGCAGGTCAAGAAGCAACAGTGAGAACCAGACATGGAAAAACAGTGATTCTAAATTGGGAAAGGAGTACATCAAGGCTGTATATTGTCACCCTGCTTACTTAACCTATATACAGAGTACATCATGAAAAATGCTGAGCTGGATGAAGCACAAGCTGGAATAAAGACTGCTTGGAGAAATATCAGTAACCTCAGATATGCAGATGACACCACCCTTATGGCAGAAACCAAAGAGGAACTAAAGAGCCTCTTGATGAAAGTGAAAGAGGAGAATGAAACACTGGCTACAAACTCAAGATTCAGAAAATGAAGATCATAGCATCTGGTCCCATCAGTTCAATTCAGTCGCTCAGTGGTGTCCAATTCTTTGTGACCCTATGAACTGCAACACACCAGGCCTCCCTATCCATCACCAACTCCTAGAGTTTACTCAAACTCATGTCCATTGAGTTGGTGATGCCATCCAACCATCTCATGCTCTGTCATCCCCTTCTCCTCCTGCCTTCAATCTTTCCCAGCATCAGGGTCTTTTCAAATGAGTCAGTTCTTCACATAAGGTGGCTAAAGTACTGGAGTATTGGTTTTAATATGCTGATCCCATCATTTCATTGCAAATAGATGGGGAAATAATGGAAACCAGTGACAGATTTTATTTTCCCAGCCTCCAGAATCACTGCAGATGGTGACTGCAGCCTTGAAATTAAAAGATGCTTGCTCTTTGGAAGAAAAGCTATGACCAACCTAGACAGCATATTAAAAAGCAGAGGCATTACTTTGCCAACAAAGATCCATCTAGTCAAGGCTATGGTTTTTCCAGTAGTCATGTATGGATGTGAGAGTTGGGCCATAAAGAAAGCTGAGTACTGAAGAATTGATGCTTTTGAACTGTAGTTTTGGAGAAGACTCTTGAGAGTCCCTTGGACTGCAGGGAGATCAAACCAGTCAATCCTAAAGGTGATCAATCCTTTATGTTCATTGGAAGGACTGATGCTGAAGCTGAATCTCCCAGGACTTTGTCCACCTGATGCCAAGAACTGACTCATTGGAAAAGACCCTGATGCTGGGAAATTTTGAACGCAGGAGGAGAAGGGAATGAAATAGTTGGATGGCATAACCAACTCGATGAACATAAATTTCAGCAAGCTCCAGGAGGTGGGGATGGACAGGGGAACCTGGTGTGTTGCAGTCCATGGGCTCACAAAGAGTCATACAGGAATGAACAACTAAACAGCAACAAGAGTAGTCTTTATCACTCCATGAAACAGTTAGAAAATAATATAATATAATTATATTTCCCTTGTGACATTTACTATAGTTGATTGTCATTGCTTTTTAATCATATTTCTTTATCAATATTCTGAGCAAGAAAGCGGAGTCTGTCTACCATGACTGACATATTATCATGCCTTGTTCAATAAATATTTTCTCAAAAAATGAGCAAGTGAATAAACATAAAGACTACTGATAGTCTGGTAAAACAAACAGCATGTTGTTACGCTAATGAAAAACAGTATCTGATTATTTAACCAATGATGCATTTAACACACATTATAAAAACATGAACTGGAGGTCACTAGTTTTGCAGTATCATATGTATGTGACTTTAACAGGATGGCCTGTAACTGAAATCTTTAATCATTGTTACAAGTCTGCTAGTACTATAAGGCTCTCACATAGTTTGGTTTATATTTCTAAGGTTTCATCACTCTCTGGGTTTCCTCAAATCAGAAGAACCAATTCCGGAAATGCTTTTTTAAAAAGAGTTCTTGTGAACTCTAACATATTTGAAACTTTATGAACCCTTTTGAGAATTATTTCCTGGATTCTGTAAAAATGGGCATTCACATGGCATTTTGCTTTAAGAATATTAATAGATCACCTTATTCTGTATCATGTAATAGACACAGATTGATCATTTTAAAAAGTGAGATCAATCTTGAACTATTCAGTTCAGTTCAGCCCTTCAGTCATGTCTGACTTTTTGCGACCCCATGAACTACAGCACGCCAGGCCTCCCTACATATCACCAAATCCCAAAGTCCACTCAAACCCATGTCCAGCAAGTCAGTGATGCCACCCAACCATCTCATCCCCTGTTGTCCCCTTCTCCTCCTGCCCTCAATCTTTCCCAGCATCAGGGTCTTTTCAAATGAGTCAGCTCTTCACATCAGATGGCCAAAGTATTGGAGTTTCAGCTTCAACATCAGTCCTTCCAATGAACACCCAGGAATGATCTCCTTTATGATGGACTGGTTGGATCTCCTTGCAGTTCAAGGGACTCTTAAGAGTATTCTCCAACACCACAGTTCAAAAGCATCAATTCTTTGGCGCTCACCTTTCTTTATAGTCCAATTCTCACTTCCATACATGACCACTGGAAAAACCATAGCCTTAACTAGACGGACCTTTTTTGGCAAAGTAATGTCTCTGCTTTTGAATAGGCTATCATAACTTTCCAACTTGTCATAACTTTCCAAGGAGTAAGCATCTTTTAATTTCCGGGCTACAGTCACCATCTGCAATGATTTTGGAGCCCCAAAAAACAAAGTCAGTCACTGTTTCCACTGTTTCCCCATCTATTTGCCATGAAGTGATGGGACCAGATGCCATGATCTTCGTTTTCTGAATGTTGAGCTTTAAGCCAACTTTTTCACTCTCTTCTTTCACTTTCATCAAGAGGCTCTTTAGTTCCTCTTCACTTTCTGCCATAAGAGTGGTGTCATCTGCATATCTGAGGTTATTGATATTTCTCATGGCAATCTGGATTCCAGCTTGTGCTTCTTCCAGGCCAGTGTTTCTCATGATGTATTCTGCATATAAATTAAATAAGGAGGGTGACAATATACAGCCTTCACATACTCCTTTTCCTATTTGGAACCATTCTGTTATTTCATGTCCATTTCTAACTGTTGCTTCCTGAACTGCATATAGGTTTCTCAAAAGGCACGTCAGGTGGTCTGGTATTCCTATCGCTTTCAGAATTTTCCACAGTGTATTGTGATCCACACGAAGACTCTACACATGGACATCACCAGATGGTCAACACCAAAATCAGATTGATTATATGCTTTGCAGCCAAAGATGGAGAAGCTCTATACAGTCAGCAAAAACAAGACTGGAAGCTGACTGTGGCTCAGATCATGAATTCCTTATTGCCAAATACAGAATAAAATTGAAGAAAGTGGAGAAAACCACTAAACCATTTAGGTATGACCTAAATAAAATCCCTTATGACTATACAGTGGAAGTGAGAAATAGATTTAAGGGACTAGATTTGATAGACAGGGTGCCTGATGAACTATGGATGGAGGTTCATGACATTGTACGAGACAGGAATAAAGACCATCCCCAAGAAAAAGAAATGCAAAAAAGCAAAGTGGCACTCTGAGGAGGCCTTACAAGTAGCCGTGAAAAGAAGGGAAGTGAAAAGCAAAGGAGAAAAGGAAAGATATACCCATTTGAATGCAGAGTTCCAAAGGAGAGATCAGAAAGCCTTCCTCAGTCATCAATACAAAGAAATAGAGGAAAACAGTAGAATGGGAAAGACTAGAGATCTCTTCAAGAAAATTAGAGACACCAAGGGAACATTTCATGCAAAGATGGGCTCAATCTTGAATTGAGGGCATTTTAAATAATTATGGAACCAAACACCTTAGCTTTATCCCTTGACCCTATTAGGAATACCACTGGTCAAGTAAGTCATTTTCCCAGTTAACTATCAAAGTTATAAGCGAAAGAAGCCCTGTACTGTGTCTATGCTGCTGCTAAGTCGCTTCAGTCGTGTCTGACTCTGTGGGACCTCATAGACAGCAGCCCACCAGGCTCCCCCGTCCCTGGGATTCTCCAGGCAAGAACACTGGAGTGGGTTGCCATTTCCTTCTCCAATGCATCAAAGTGAAAAGTTAAAGTTAAGTCCCTCAGTCATGTCCGACTTTTAGCGACCCCATGGACTGCATCCCAGCAGGCTCCTCCATCCATGGGATTTTCCAGGCAAGAGTACTGGAGTGGGGTGCCACTGCCTTCTCCCACTGTGTCTATAAGGACATTCTAATAAAAATTATAAATCATGTCTGTATGATTAGAATTAAAATGCTAATGATGATTATGGTTTAACAGCAAAAACCATTATCAGGCATCAGACAAACCACTGTACTTGATAGGTGGCCTACATTGAAATTCAGATCATAAACCATTATATTTACATTCAGGACAAGCTTTTTGAAACCCTTGAACAAGACTTCATTTTTATATTTCCCAAAACTACTCCTCTGACTGACAGAAGAATGCTCTTGGGAGACAAATTTTCTATGATTTCAAATTCTTTAACTTATGGAATTACTACTAGATTCTTTATCATATATTTATGAGTTAAACTTGTTATGATACATTCATATACTGACATGTGACTCATGATGTGACATGTGAACAATGAATTCTATAAGTTTTTGCCATGGTACAGTATCATTAACCTTCTTAAATTTACTACTTCTTCTCTTTACATTTGCTATTTTTGATTTAATTTGTCAAAAAGTATAGCATGCTGTAATTCTGTAAATTAACAAAGCAAGTAACCTATTATAAAGTTACATAGCTGGAAGGGAACATAGTTTTTCTAACTGCTTGGCTGAGTGCCTCTAAGGCCAAAAGAGAATAAATTAGTATTTATCCTGAGTTCCTGAAGACAGAAACTAAAACAGCTATGGGTGAAATCTCATTAAATACACATACTTTAACAAATTGTACATATGCAGCATTTACTGTAAAATCTATTGAAAAGCTTCAGACTGATCAAAAAAGATGAAATATCTAATAAATTAAAAATTTGTTTGAAGCACATAATTAATTTTGTATTTTTAAAAACCAACATGTAATAACAGCACTCAGCATATATTTAGAAGAGATACTGAATTCTTCCTGTTAGGTCAATACAATTTCTGTCCTTTATTGTGCCCATCTTTACATGAAATGTTCCCTTGTTATCTCTAATTTTCTTGAAAAGATCTCTAATCTTTCAGCATTCTGTTGTTTCCCTCTATTTCTTTGTATTGATCACTGAGGAAGCTTTCTGATCTCTCCTTGCTATTCTTTGGAGTTCTGCATTCAAATGAGTATATCTTTTCTTTTATCCTTTGCTTTTCACTTCTCTTCTTTTCTCAGCTATTTGTAAGGCCTCCTCAGACAACCATTTTGCCTTTATGCATTTCTTTTTCTTGGGGATTTTCTTGATCCCCGTCTCCTGTACAATGTCACAAACCTCTGACCATCGTTCTTCAGGCGCTCTATCAGATCTAATCCCTTGAATCTATTTGTCACTTTGACTGCATAATTGTAAGCGATTTGATTTAAGTCATACCTGACTGGTCTAGTGGTTTTCCCTACTTTCTTCAATTTAAGTCTGAATTTGGCAAAAATGTGTTCATGATCTGAGCCACAGTCAGTTCCCGGTCTTATTTTTGCTGACTGTATAGAGCTTCTCCATCTTTGGCCGTAAAGAATAGAATCAATGTGATTTCAGTATTGTCCATTTGGTGCTGTCCATGTGTAGAGTCTTCTCTTTTATTGCTGGAAGAGGATGTTTGTTATGACCAGTGTGTTCTCTTGGCAAAACTCTATTAACCTTTCCCTTGTTTCATTCTGTACTCCAAGACCAAATTTGCCTGTTACTCCAGGTATTTCTTGACTTCCTACTTTTGCATTCCAGCCCCCTATAATGAAAATGACATCTTTTGGGGGTGTTAGTTCTAGAAGGTCTTGTAGGTCTTCATAGAATGGTTCAACTTCACCTTCTTCAGCATTGCATTACTGGTCAGTGCATAGACTTGGATTACTCTGGTATTTAATGGTTTACCTTGAAAAGTTAGAGATCATTCTGCTGTTTTTGATATTGCATCCAAGTACTATATTTCGGACTCTTTTGATGACTATGATGGCTACTCCATTTTTTCTAAGGGATTCTTGCTCACAGTAGTAGACATAATTGTCATCTGAGTTAAATTCACCCATTCCAGTCCATTTTAGTTCACTGATTCCTAAAATGTCAATGTTCACCCTTGCCATCTCCTGTTTGAGCACTTCCAATTTGCCTTGATTCATGGGCCTAGCATTCCAGAGCCCATGGAATGTTATGCAATATTGCTCCCACAGCATGTACTTTACTTCTATCACCAGTCCCATCCACAGCTGGGTGTTGTTTTGGCTTTGGCCTCATTTCTTTATTCTTTCTGGAGTTATTTCTCCATTGATCCCCAGCAGCATATTGGGCACTTACCAACCTAGGGAGTTCATCTTTCAGTGTCCTATCTTTTTTCCTTTTCATACTGTTCACGGGGTTCTCAAGGCAAGAATACTGAAGTGGTCTGCCATTCCCTTTTCCAGTGAACCATGTTTTGTCAGAACTCTCCACCATGACCTGTCCATCTTGGATGGCCCTACATGGCATGGTTCATAGTTTCACTGAGTTAGAGAAGGCTGAGGTCCATGTGATCAGATTGGTTACTTTTCTGTGATTGTGATTTTCAGTCTATCTGCCCTCTGATGGAGGAGGATAAGAGGCTTATGGATGCTTTCTGATGGGAGAGCCTGACTGAGGGGGAAACTGGGTCTTCTTCTGATGGGAGGGGCCATGCTCAGTAAATCTTTAATCCAATTTTCTCCTGATGAGAGGGGCTGTGTTCCCTCCATGTTGTTTGCCCTGAGACCAAACTATGGTGGAGGTAATGAGAGTAATGGCGACTTCCTTCAAAAGGTCCCATGCATGCACTGCTACACTCAGTGCCCCCAACCCTGCAGCAGACTACCGCTGACCCATGTCTCTGCCGGACACTCCTGGACACTCATGAGCAAGGCTGGGTCAGTCTTTTGTTAGGTCACTGCTCCTTTCTTCTGGGTTCTGATGCACACAAAGTTCTATTTGTGCCCTCCAAGAGTCTATTTCCCCAGTCCTGTGTAAGTTCTAGCAGCTCTATGGTGGGATTAATGGGAAACTCCTCCAAGAGGGCTTATGCCATACCCAGGTGTACTTCACCCAAAGCCCCTGACTCTGTGGCAGTCCATTGTTGACCCATACCACCACAGGAGACACTCAAGCACAGTTCTCTCTCAGTCTCTGTGGGGTCTCTGGGTCCTGGTTCACACAAGGTTTGTTTGAGCCATCTGAGCACCTCTGGTGGGTATGGAATTTGATTCTAAATGTGATTTTGCCCCTCCTCCCATCTTGCTGGGGCTTCTGCTATGTATCTCCTCAAAGTCGCTCCAGTGCCTACTGTCTTGCTGGAGCTTCTCTGTCCTTGGACTGGGGTATCTCCTCACAGCGGCTCCAGCACCATTTCACCACCACTCCAGTGTTAGTCACATGAAAGTGTTAGTCACATCCAACCCTCTGTGATGCCATGGAGTATACAGCTCACTAGGCCCCTCTGTCCATGGAATTCTCGAGGCAAGAATATTAGAGTGGGTAGTCATCCCCTTCTTCAGGTCGTCTTCCTGATCCAGGGATCAAACCCGGGTCTCTTGCATTGCAGCCAGATTTTTCAATTGTTGTTCAGTTCCTCAGTCATGTCTGACTCTTTTTGACCTCGTGGACTGCAGCATGTCAGGTTTCTCTGTCTTTTACCATCTCCCAGAACTTGCTCAAACTCATATTCATCGAGTCAGTGATGCCATCCAACCGTTTCATCCTCTGTCATCCCCTTCTCCTCCTTCCTTCAAAATTTCTCATTATCAGGATCTTTTCCAATGAGTCAGTTCTTGGCATCAGGTGGCCAAAGTACTGGGAGATTCAGCTTCAGCATAAGTCCTTCCAAAGAACACCCAGGACTGATCTCCTTTAGGATGGACTGGTTGGACCTCCTTGTAGTCCAAGGGACTCTCAGGAGTCTTCTCCAACAACAGTTCAAAAGCATCAATTCTTCAGTACCCAGCTTTCTTTATGGTCCAACTCACACTAGAAAAACCATAGCCTTGACTAGATGGACCTTTGTTGGTAAAGTAATGTCTCTGCTTTTTAATATGCTCTCTAGGTTGGTCGTAGCTTTTCTTCCAAGGAGCAAGTGTCTTTTAATTTCAAGGCTGCAGTCATCATTTGCAGTGATTCTGGAGCCTGGGAAAATAAAATCTGTCAGTGGTTACATTCTTTCCCCATCTATTTGCAATGAAGTGATACAACCAGATGCAATGATCTTCATTTTTTGAATGTTAAGCCATATTTTCATTCTCCTATTTCACTAGGAATATATCAGTCTTTCTAATGAATATTCACAGTTCAAAGCATCAGTTCTTCATTGCTCAGCCTTCTTTAGAACTATATAAGAGAAATTATATTTTATTTGATAACTAAATGGTGTTGGACCAAGGGATAAGGCTAGAAGAGGAAAATATTTCAGGTTGAGGAATATAAATGTGTCAATAACATCTATTATTTGATGATTATTTGTTTATGCCGGTTTTACTTTGTCCTCAGTAAAATGCTGCTGCTGCTGCTGCTAAGTCGCTTCAGTCATGTCCGACTCTGTGCGACCCCATAGACGGCAGCTCACCAGGCTCCCCTGTTCCTGGGATTCTCCAGGCAAGAACACTGGAGTGGATTACTGTTTCCTTCTCCATTGCATGAAAGTGAAAAGTTAAAGTGAAGCTGCTCAGTCGTGTCCAACTCTTAGCGACTCCATGCACTGCATCCCAGTAGGCTCCTCCATCCATGGGATTTCCCAGGCAAGAGGACTGGAGTTGGATACCATTGCCTTCTCCCTTAGTAAAATAGGAGAGGTTTAATTATTTTTCTAATCGTGGCTGCAAATATATTTAAGCAATTCCCAGATAATATCAGGAGTGTGGGTTAGAAGACAGGTGTTTAATATCTAGAAGAAAACTATCTATATATTTATCTATCATCTATTGAGATAGACAAAAAAGAATGAGAGAAGAAAGGGTGGTAAATATTAACTCTAAAAGATACAATAGAAAGCAAAATGAAAGAAATGGGTCTCTTAGGTGTAAGTTTGCATCAAGGTAAATCAAGAACGTTCTCTTTCCTATGGAATTTTGATCTGAGAATTCTGAAAAATGACAGTTCTAGAAGAGAAAACAGGACTGTTTCCTATAAGACATTCAAAAGACCTTCAGTGTTTATTATTTTTGTTTGTTTTGAGTAAGGTTTTCTGGTTTATTTTTGTCTATTAATTTTAAACAGAGATTTAATTAGAACTTTTTAAAAGACGTGTCAAAATAACACCTGAAAAATAATGATTTTATGCACTTTTTTAAAAAGATAAAGCAACCAACCCATGGAACATTGAGATAAATTTTGCATTTGCTGTAAGATGAATGGAAAAGAAGGATATTACATTTCATTTAATGTGTTTACATATTTTATTCATATGGTTTCTCTGATTCTTTTTCTTCTCTCTAATTAGGAAATAACAAATTCTAAATATTAAATGTTTCTGTTCATCTTTGAATCTTTTTTTTTTTTTTAAGTTGCATGGTCAATGTCAAAGCTCATGTGATATTGCACACTGATGCTCTTTATGTCTCTCTTCATTCAGTAAGAGGCAGAGCTTGAAAATGACAAATTATCGATTTATTTTTTCTTTTTTTTATTTTTTAACTTTACAATATTGTATTGGTTTTGCCATATATTAACATGAATCTGCCACAGGTACGTATTGCTCTGATTTATTTTATGTATGCAATTTTGGCTAAAGAAAACCGAGAGTCACTTTGCCTCTATTTTGCAATTTATAGATTCAGTAGATGAAATCATTGAAATCAAAATGACTTGGATAATTTTATTTATTGTAGGGAAAAAGACCACCTAAAACTTCCTTAGAATTTAATTTCCATTTTCAATGCCTCTGGAGATTATTTTCAAAGCAAAGGGAATCTCAAAGTAATTCATATTCAGGTTATTTTTCCTTCCAACCTCAGTCTTTAGTAATGCATTATTTTCAGCATCAAAATGGCTGATTTGTCATTTATTTATTTAACAATTTAAAGAGTGTGGTGTGTATGTTTGCCTTTGCCCATATGTTTACCTGGAATGCAAATGCACAATCTGAATCATATTCATGGAATGATAAAATATGGATAAACAGAAAGTAGCTTTGGGGTAGGGTTGCATCTTGACAGCAATGAATCAAAGAATCTAAATATTGAAAGGGCCCTGCAGCTATCACCTGGGCCTGTTTCTTAACTCCAAAGTGTTGAATACCCCAAACAACTAAAGTAGTTGGCTGTCGATTGCACATATAATAATGGAGTCATCACAAAAAGTACTTGTTTCCACAACTCTAGGGAATCTGGAATTTTAAACTTCATCACAAATCCTGTTACTGAAGAGAGTAATTTTGTGTGTATCCTGATTTTCAGACAGCATCTCTGCATAATATCAAATACATTCAGCAGAACTATACATTTTATTAATAACTTTATGTCATTGTGTGCTCAGCCATTCAATCATGTCTGACTGTTTGTGACCCCATACACTGCAGCCCGACAGACTCATCTGTTTATGTAATTTTCCAGGCAAGACTAGTAGAATGGGTTACCTTTTCCTCCTCCAGGGGATCTGCCTGACCCAGGGATCAAACCCGCAGTCTCTTGCACCTCCTGCATTGGCAAGATTCTTAAACAGCAGAGCAACCTGGAAAGCCTCTTTATTTTTCTTTTTAATTTAATTTTACAATATTGCATTGGTTTTGCCATATATCAAAATGAATCTGCCACAGGTATACATGTGTTCCCCATCGTGAACCCTCCTTCCTCCTCCCTCCCCATATCATCCCTCCGGGTCGTCCCAGTGCTCCAGCCCCAAGCATCCAGTATCGTGCATCGAACCTGGACTGGGGACTCGTTTCATATATGATATTATACATATTTCAATGCCATTCTCCCAAATCATCCCACCCTCTCCCTCTCCCACAGAGTCCAAAAGACTGTTCTATCCATCAGCGTCTCTTTTGCTGTCTCGTATACAGGGTTATTGTTACCATCTTTCTAAATTCCATATATATGCGTTAGTATACAGTATTGGTGTTTTACTTTCTGGCTTACTTCACTCTGTATAATAGGCTCCAGTTTCATCCACCTCATTAGAACTGATTCAAATGTATTCTTTTTAATGGCTGAGTAATACTCCATTGTGTATATGTACCACTGCTTTCTTATCCATTCATCTGCTGATAGGCATCTAGGTTGCTTCCATGTCCTGGCTATTAAAAACAGTGCTGCGATGAACATTGGGGTACACGTGTCTCTTTCAATTCTGGTTTCCTCAGTGAGTATGCCCAGCAGTGGGATTACTGGATTATAAGGCAGTTCTATTTCCAGTTTTTTAAGGAATCTCCACACTGTTCTCCATAGTGGCTGTACTAGTTTGCATTCCCACCCAACAGTGTAAGAGGGTTCCCTTTTCTCCACACCCTCTCCAGCATTTATTGCTTGTAGATTTTGGATCGCAGCCATTCTGACTGGCATGAAATGGTACCTCATAGTGGTTTTGATTTGCATTTCTCTGATAATGAGTGATGTTGAGCATCTTTTCATGTGTTTGTTAGCCCTCTGTATGTCTTCTTTGGAGAAATGTCTATTTAGTTCTTTGGCCCATTTTTTGATTGGGTCATTTATTTTTCTGGAGTTGAGCTGTAGGATTTGCTTGTATATTTTTGAGATTAGTTGTTTGTCAGTTGCTTCATTTGCTATTATTTTCTCCCATTCTGAAGGTTGTCTTTTCACCTTGTTAATAGTTTCCTTTGTTGTGCAGAAGCTTTTAAGTTTAATTAGGTCCCATTTGTTTATTTTTGCTTTTATTTCCGATATTCTGGGAGGTGGGTCATAGAGGATCCTGCTGTGATGTATGTCAGAGAGTGTTTTGCCTATGTTCTCCTCTAGGAGTTTTATAGTTTCTGGTCTTACATTTAGATCTTTAATCCATTTTGAGCTTATTTTTGTGTATGGTGTTAGAAAGTGTTCTAGTTTCATTCTTTTACAAGTGGTTGACCAGTTTTCCCAGCACTACTTGTTAGAGAGATTGTCTTTAATCCATTGTATATTCTTGCCTCCTTTGTCAAAGACAAGGTGTTCATAGGTGCATGGATTTATCTCTGGGCTTTCTATTTTGTTCCATTGATCTATATTTCTGTCTTTGTGCCAGTACCATACTGTCTTGATGACTGTAGCTTTGTAGTAGAGCCTGAAGTCAGGCAGGTTGATTCCTCCAGTTCCATTCTTCTTTCTCAAGATAGCTTTGGCTATTCGAGGTGTTTTGTATTTCCATACAAATTGTGAAATTATTTGTTCTAGCTCTATAAAGAATACCGTTGGTAGCTTGATAGGGATTGCATTTAATCTATAAATTGCTTTGGGTAGTATACTCATTTTCACTATATTGATTCTTCCAATCCATGAACATGGTATATTTCTCCATCTATTAGTGTCCTCTTTGATTTCTTTCACCAGTGTTTTATAGTTTTCTATATATAGGTCTTTAGTTTCTTTAGGTAGAGAAGTCAATGGCAACCCACTCCAGTACTCTTGCCTGGAAAATCCCATGGATGGAGGAGCCTGGTGGGCTGCAGTCTATGGGGTCGCTAAGAGTCAGACATGACTGAGCGACTTCACTTTATTTTTTCACTTTCATGCATTGGAGAAGGAAATGGCAACCCACTCCAGTGTTCTTGCCTGGAGAATCCCAGGGATGGGGAAGCCTGGTGGGCTGCCGTCTAGGTGGTCGCACAGAGTCGGACATGACTGAAGTGACTTAGCAGCAGCAGCAGCAGTTTCTTTAGGTAGATATATTCCTAAGTATTTTATTCTTTTCATTGCAATGGTGAATGGAATTGTTTCCTTAATTTCTCTTTCTATTTTCTCAGTATTAGTGTATAGGAATGCAAGGGATTTCTGTGTGTTGATTTTATATCCTGCAACTTTACTATATTCATTGATTAGTTCTAGTAATTTTCTGGTGGAGTCTTTAGGGTTTTCTATGTAGAGGATCATGTCATCTGCAAACAGTGAGAGTTTTACTTCTTCTTTTCCAATTTGGATTCCTTTTATTTCTTTTTCTGCTCTGATTGTTGTGGCCCAAACTTCCAAAACTATGTTGAATAGTAATGGTGAAAGTGGGCACCCTTGTCTTGTTCCTGACTTTTGAGGAAATGCTTTCAATTTTCCACCATTGAGGAGAATGTTTGCTGTGGGTTTGATTATTATGTTGAGGTATGTTCCTTCTATTCCTGCTTTCTGGAGAGTTCTTATCATAAATGGATGTTGAATTTTGTGAAAGGCTTTCTCTGCATCTATTGAGATAATCATATGGTTTTTATTTTTCAATTTGTAATGTGGTGTATTACATTGATTGATTTGTGGATATTGAAGAATCCTTGCATCCCTGGGATAAAGCTCACTTGGTCATGGTGTATGATCTTTTTAATGCGTTGTTGGATTTTGATTGCTAGAATTTTGTTAATGATTTTTGCATCTATGTTCATCAGTGATATTGGCCTGTAGTTTTCTTTTTTTGTGGCATCTTTGTCAGGTTTTGGTATTAGGGTGATGGTGGCCTCATAAAATGAGTTTGGAAGTTTACCTTCCTCTGCAATTTTCTGGAAGAGTTTGAGTAGGATAGGTGTTAGCTCTTCCCTCTTTATATCATTAATGTCTGGCAGTGGTGCTAGTGGTAAAGAGCCTGCCAGGCATGGCAACCCACTCCAGTACTCTTACCTGAAGAATCCCATGAACAGAGGAGCCTGGGTGGACTACAATCCATAGGATCACAAAGAGTCAGACATGACTGAAAGTGACTTAGCACTTGCATGCTTGGCACATTGACAGGATCCACTTAATTTTAAAAATAATAGCTGGTGATATCACAAATGCATGGGAACTGTGAGGGAATTATCCCTGATTTTTATGTGACTTATAGGTTAACAGATTATCTAGCTCAGAAGTTCTTCTATAAATCAAGGAAAACAGAAAAAAATCACACCTTCTAATGGTGTAACAGAGAACAAACCTGACTCCATATTGTATTTATTCCTTTAGCTCCACCCACTGGCTCTGTGCTTAGTTATGGTGGCTCTGCACCTTTGTAAAAGAGTGTTGCTTAGAACCTGAATTATACTTAATAGCCCTTTCTCAAGGCTCGGAACTTTAAAGATATAACTCTTTCCATTCACTCAGACATAAAAATCTTAGGACAGAAAATAATGTTTATCTTGTTGGAGGTTTCCAGAAATGTCCTGACCAGACATAGTTGGATAGGAGTAAAAACAAAGGATTATCACATCCCCTCTGGGGTCTGGTCAGCACCAAGAAGTTTGCAACAACTAGCTACAACTCCTCTCCTTTGAGTATAAAAGAAGTCTGAATTCCACATGACTTGGAGGAAATGGTAGTCTGCCATCTTCATTTGCTGGCTTTCCTAATATAGGCACAATCTCTTACCCCAACACCTCTTGATTTATTGGCCCATTATTCAAGGAACAGTAGGAACTTGGATTTTGTAACAATGACATTAATTTCTTTATGAAATACTTCAAAGCTTTGTTTAGTTTTCATTTTAATGATTGTTTAAAGGATGAAAAATCAACTTGAGAAACTGGCTGCTGAGAAATAAAAGCCTGAACTGCCTGTCTTTGGCCACTTATCAGTTACAAATGGCATTTTCAGTACCCTTTTCTCTTTTGTCTTTGGCTGCTGAGATACCTTGTAAAGGGAAGAATCACAAAGACAATTCAGTGAAATCACAGAACACAGAAAAGGCCAAAGGTACACAGTTTAGTGTTATCTTTCAGGGGCCATATGAGGCCATAAAATTCTAACACTTAATTCCTGTAAGAAAGCTTGTAAAAAGTAGAGAAAATACTGCATCATAAATCCAGCCCTCTGCCACTGACTGCAGCAAAAGAGAATCTGGTACAATTTAATTTGTTTTAGTTACAAGGTTAAGAATGTAATCTTGTGACAAACAGTTCTATAATCAGGATTAAGCTTCAGTGTACTTCAGATGATAAGCTTTGTGATAGAAAATTACAGAGGAATTTTCTCAACTAAACTTCATTCCACTCTACTTATTTCTTTTAAGGATCTGCCAAGGTTTTTAAAAAACGTCTAATATGCAATGCATTGAAATTTGGAAACAACATTTCTAATTATATGACAGGCTATTATAGATATAATAACTATCATTTTATATATAACTATTCATTTATAATAGGGTTTTCCTAGTGGCTCAGACAGTAAAGAATCTGTCTACAATGCAGGAGACCCTGGTTCAATCCCTGGGCCAGGAAAATCCCTGGAAAAAAAGGGATGGCTATCCACTTCAGTGTTCTTGCCTGAAGAATTCCATGGACGGAAGAGCCTGGTGGGTTACAGTCCATGGGGTTGAAAAAGTTGGACATGACTGAGTGACTAACACTTTAAATATATTTATAATATACCTACCAATTTGAAAGTAGATTTTTTTGTTTTTTTTTCCTAATCAAGCTCACTTTTTGGGTCTTTGCAATTGCAAATGTTTTGAGAGACAATGTATCAGTATATGCAAACATTTTGAATTATCTTTATGGTTAAATCAGAATTGGCTGAGGCATTTGCTCTTGTAGATTTGTTTGCTTTCCTATTTTTGCTTCTAGTCTGAAAAGACT
This sequence comes from Bison bison bison, assembly GCF_000754665.1. NCBI lineage: Eukaryota > Metazoa > Chordata > Mammalia > Artiodactyla > Bovidae > Bison > Bison bison. Next base: position 3,219,711 of record NW_011494944.1, on the reverse strand, counting down.
TCCAGTAAAATTTTCAGAAAAGTCATTTTTTTCCCCCAAAGTTTTGAAATTCCTTGAGGTTTTTCCCATTTCAATTCATACAACTTAATCTCAAAAGGGAATTTCATTGTAATTTTATCCATTTCTATGACTTTATTTGCCATTTATTTCTCTCAAATATTTATCCCCAGCTTACATTACAGGCTTACATTATGAAAAACAAAACAAACCTCATTATCTTCTACCTGCATAATTCAATTTTCATGTATTCCATATCCCTGAAGGGCACTGTCCCCTATTCAGTTTAACCAGAAGGGAAGTCTGGAGCCATTCTTGATACATTTCCCTTCCTAACTTCCCATATCCAATTGCTGACTTCTGTAGCACATACTTTGTAAACATTTGTTGATTAGTGTACTACTTTCCATCACCATCACCTCTACTATCTGTTTAGTTTGCCATTATCTTCTTGCAGAAATTACTGCAATGGACTCTTAATTGATCTCCTTGTACAATTCAGTTTCCATGCTTAAATGGAGAATTATTTTTTCAAATACGAATATGCTCAAATCATCATCATTTGCCATCTCTCCATCTCTCTCTTCTTCTCTCTCTTACACACACATCAATATTTCAAGAAACAGATCTTCCTTAGGCTTAGAATTTTTCTCCCTGTCTCTTATCTTCTTTGCTAATTCCATCTACTAAATTCTCCCCGCCCCAGATCTTTCCCTTTTACCCCAATTCTGTGCTTACACCTCGTATTATTCATATCTTGGCATCTTCTTAGTGAAGTGAAGTCGCTCAGCCATGTCCGACTCTTTGCGACCTCCTGGACTGTAGCCTACCAGGCTTCTCCATCCATGGGATTCTCCAGGCAAGAATACTGGAGTGGGTTACCATTTCCTTCTCCAGGGGATCTTCCTGACCCAGGGATCGAACCCAGGTCTCCCGCATTGAAGGCAGACACTTTAACCTCTGAGCCACCAAGGAAGCCTGGGATCTTCTTAGTGCCTTGCTATTTCCCTTCCACAATACTGAAGTGAAAGTGAAAACCATAGTCGATCAGTCGTGTCCGATTCTTTGCGACCCCATGGACTTTAGCCCACCAGGCTCTTCTGTCCATGGGATTCTCCTGGCAAGAACACGGAGTGGGTTGCCATTTCCTTCTCCAGGGGATCTTCCCGATCCAGGGATTGAGTCCCAGTCTCCTGCATTGCAGGCAGATTCTTTATTGTATAAGCCACCAGGGAAGCCCCTATGAGCAGGTTCTATTGTGATTGTGTGATTGCTTGCCTGTATTCCTTAATATAATCATTTTGAGGGCAGAGATCTCCATCTACTTCACTACAATATATTCAATGACTAGCACATAGTATTTAATACCGTATCACTTATTAGGTGCTCAGTTAATACCATTCAGTTCAGTTCAGTTCAGTCGCTCAGTCGTCCGGCTCTTTGCTACCCCATGAATCGCAGCATGCCAGGCCTCCCTGTCCATCACCAACTCCCGGAGTTCACTCAGACTCACGTCTATCGAGTCAGTGATGCCATCCAGCCATCTCATCCTCTGTCGTCCCCTTCTCCTCCTGCCCCCAATCCCTCCCAGCATCAGAGTCTTTTCCAATGAGTCAACTCTTTGCCTGAGGTGGCCGAAGTACTGGAGTTTCAGCTTTAGCATCATTCCTTCCAAAGAACACCCAGGGCTGATCTCCTTCAGAATGGACTGGTTGGATCTCCTTGCAGTCCAAGGGACTCTCAAGAGTCTTCTCCAACACCGCAGTTCAAAAGCATCAATTCTTCGGCGCTCAGCTTTCTTCACAGTTCAACTCTTCACATCCATACATGACCACTGGAAAAAACATAACCTTGACTAGACGGACTTTTGTTGGCAAAGTAATGTCTCTGCTTTTGAATATGCTACCTTGGTTGGTCATAACTTTCCTTTCAAGGAGTAAGTGTCTTTTAATTTCATGGCTGCAGTCACCATCTGCAGTGATTTTGGAGCCCCCAAAAATAAAGTCTGACACTGTTTCCACTGTTAGAATACATAAATGAGTGGACAAATGAAAAAAAATTACATTCAAAATGGCATTTGATTATTCTACAGGATAAAATAGTTTTGCCCTTCACTTTTAGTGTAGGATCTCATTTAAATTAAATTTCCAAGAATATGTCAGTCAACTTCTTTATTTATAGAGCAGTTTAAGATTTCCAGAAAAACTGACAGAAAGTACATAGAGTTTCCATATACCTTCTCTGCCTCCTCACAGTTTCTCCTATTAGGAAAAATATTACATCAGTGTGGCACCTTTGTTATAATTAGTGAATCAATATTTATACATTATTATTAGCTAAGGTTAATAGCATACATTAGAGTATACTCTGTGCTGTACAGTTCTATGCATTTTGACAAGTAAATAATGTCAGTATCCACTATCACATTATCAAACAGTTTCACCTCTCAAAAAACCTCCTCTGCTTCATTTATTTAGTCTTCCTTCCCTCCCTCTCCCTGAGCCCTTTGCCACCAGTTGTCTTTTTACCATTCCCTTAGTGTTTCTATTTACATAATTTCATTCAAGTCTTTAGTTTCAAAAAACTTCTGTATGCTAAAAATCATAGTTTTAAAACACAAAATTTGCCTATTTCTTCCTTGGAATAATATACATTACATAGCATTTTCAGATTGACTTATGTCCCTTTTCAATATGCATTTATGATCCCGATCCTTGGATGTCTTTTCAAGGCCTGCTAACTTATTGTTTTTAATGGCTGAATATTATTCTATTGTATGTATGTAGTTCTATTAGCTTATTCATTTATATATTAAGGGGCATCTTTGTCGTGTCTAGATTTTAGCAATAATGAATAATACTGCTATAAATTGTGTGCAGATTTTTCTGTGGATATAAGTTTGCAATCCACTTGATGAAATACCAAGGGGTGCAATTGCTGGATATTAAAGAAGTGTGTTTAATTTTGCAAGGAACTGCCAAACTGTCTTAAAAAGTGGTTGTACAATTTTGCATTCCTATCTGCAATGAATGATAACTCCTGTTGCTCCATATCCTCTTCAGCATTTGGTGTTGTCAAAGTTCTGTTTTAGCTATCCTGGTAGCTCAGCTGGGAAAGAATCCACTTGTGATATAGGGCACCCCAGTTCAATTCCTGGGTCAGAAAGATCCCCTAAAGAAGGAATAATGTACCCACTCCAGTATTCTTGGGCTTCCCTGGTGGCTCAGATGGTAAAGAATCTGCCCACAATGTAGGAGACCAAGGTTCAATCCCTGGGTTGAAAGAGCCCCTGGAGGAGGGTATGGCAACCCACACCAGTATTCTTGCCTGGAGAATCCCCATGGACAGAGGAACCTGGTGGAATACAGTCCGTGGGGTTGCAAAGAGTCGGAAAGGACTGAGCGACTTTCACTTCATTTTTCTAATAGGTGTGTTGTAGTATCTTATTTCTGCTTTAATTTGAAATTCCTTAATGATATATAATATTAAGCACCTCTTCATATGCTCATTTGCCATCTCTCTTCTTTGGTGAGGTGTCTGTCTATTCAGATCTTTTTGCCAAGTTTTAAATCGAATTTTTTGTTGTTTTTAAACTGTAAGAGTCATTTGTGCATTTTGGATACAAGTCTTTTATCACATTCATGTTTTACAAAAACTTTCTCCCAACATTTGGTTTGTATTATCATCCTCTAAACATTGCATTTCACAGAACAAAAGTTTTTAATTTTAGTGAAATTCAGCTTTTTTATTTCTTCTTTCATGGATCATATCTTCAGTGGTATATCTAGAAAGTCATTACCAAACCTAAAGTCACCTAGATTTTTATCCTCTGTTATCTTCTAGGAATTGCAAAGTTTTGCATTTTACATTTAGACCCATGATCCATTTTGTTTTCATTTTGTGAAAGGTGTAAGATCTGAGTCTAGATTTATTTTGAGTGTGGATGTCGGTTCTTTCAGCACATTTTGTTAGAAAGACTATCCTTTCTCTATTGAATAGCTTTTGTTCCTTTGATAAAGATCAGTTGATTATATTTGTGTGAGTTTATTTATGGCTCTTCACTCTGTTCCATTGATATATTTTTCCCTTTTCTTTCACCAATACCATGTTGTCTTGATTACTGAAACTGCGTGGTAAATCTTGAAGCTGGGTAGTGTCAGTCTTCCAACTTTATTCTTCAATATTGTGTTGGCCATTCTGGGTCTTTTGCCTTTTCACATAAAGAGTAGAGTCATTTGTTAGTATCCACAAAATCACATGCTTGAATTTTGATTAGAATTGTGCTGAATCTATAGATCAGGTTGGAAAGCACTGAATTCTTCCCAAGATGTTGACTGATATCATGAATTTAATCCCTCAGTAGACTTCTGCCTTGCCTTCCATTTGAGGAATAAAGTCATATGTGAAGGAACTATAATATCTGGGCAGGAAGTATTTTTAAAGATTTAATATATTTGAATCTTTAGAACAATTTTAGATTTGTAGAGTAATTGGGGTATAATGCAGAGAGTTTTGAATAGTGAATATATAGATTTTAATATAATGATAAAAGGAATATCCCATTTGCTAAATACATATAATTATATGAGATCAATTGCTCTGTACTTGATTCAACCATTTTAAAGTGCTTTTTGACCTTTCAAATTATAATTGTGATGTCAATTATACTTAGCAGGGAACTTTGTATCCTTCACCTATGTATATTTCTTTAATTAGTAATGTTATTCCTTTTAACTTTCTAAAATAAAACTAAAGACAGACATCTAACCAGATTGCATACAAAAGACTTTCAATACTGGTTTGTTGTAGAGCATATGCTGTAAGAGAGAAAAGATCAAATGAGAATGACCTTGGGGGGCCTCAGCCTGCGGCAACTTGAAGTAGGGCTTCAGTTCCTGGCCAGAGATTGAGGTCATTTGTAGCAATGAGAGCACTGAATCCTAACCACTAGACCAGTGGTCAGTGACAAAGCCCTGACTCTTAGGCTTTGTAGAAAAAAACATTCCCACAATGATGGAAAATAATAAAACAAGAATTTGTTAGGAGAAAAATAGTACAGTACATGTGTATAGAAATAATTGGACTCAGAGAGAGAAAGAGTCATGCTGTCATAGTAGTTTGAATTAGTTTTATGGGACATTTCATCTGGGTTTGCCTGGCTTTCAGTCCACATTTGGTATGTTTCAGGGTCCTCCCATATGTGCATGCCCATCTTTTAGCCAAGATGGATTCTAGCAAAGAGGCCTATGGGTAGTTACATCAGGACTTATAAGGTGATGCTTCCTTTTATGACCCCCCAATCACTGCAGATTGTGACTGCAGCCATGAAATTAAAAGACACTTACTCCTTGGAAGAAAAGTTATGACCAACCTAGATAGCATATTGAAAAGCAGAGACATTACTTTGTCAACAAAGGTCCATCTAGTCAAGCCTATGGTTTTTCCAGTGGTCATGTATGGATGTGAGAGTTGGACTGTGAAGAAGGCTGAGCACCGAAGAATTGATGCTTTTGAACTGTGGTGTTGGAGAAGACTCTTGAGAGTCCCTTGGACTGCGAGGAGATCCAACCAGTCCATTCTAAAGGAGATCAGCCCTGGGTGTTCTTTGGAAGGAATGATGCTAAAGCTGAAACTCCAGTACTTTGGCCACCTCAGGCAAAGAGTTGACTCATTGGAAAAGAGTCTGATGCTGGGAGCGATTAGGGGCAGGAGGAGAAGGGAAATACAGAGGATGAGATGGTTGGATGGCATCACTGACTCGATGGATGTGAGTTTGAGTGCACTCCGGGAGATGGTGATGGACAGAGAGGCCTGGCGTGCTGCGATTCATGGGGTCGCAAAGAGTCAGACACGACTGAGCAATTGAACTGAACTGAACTGAGTGAGCCTTTCCTCTCATGTGTAGGCAGGGAGGTCTTCTTAACTTCAAGAATGAGGAATATATGGTCTTTTATCTCTTATTTGAGAGAGCCCAGCCTCCTCCATTATCTTGCTATTATGGAGTTTCTTTCCACAGGGAAGAAACTGTTCAGCCTAGGGCTCATGTATCTCTTACTTTAGGAACATTCTCTTCTAATGAGGAATCTTTACAGTTAAATATTCTTCTTTATAAAGAAGTCTATAACATTTACAGCCTCCTAGGCATGAAAGTTATGATTTCTCCAGTAGTCATGTGAGGATGGGAGAAGGCAATGGCACTCCACTCCTGTACTCTTGCCTGGAGAATCCCATGGACAGAAGAGCCTGGAAGGCTGAGTCCATGGGGTCACTGAGGGTCAGACACAACTAAGCGACTTCACTTTAACTTTTCATTTTCATGCATTGAAGAAGGAAATGGCAACCCACTCCAGTGTTCTTGCCTGGAGAATCCCAGGGATGGCGGAGCCCAGTGGGCTGCCGTCTATGGGGTCACACAAAGTCAGACACGACTGAAGTGACTTAGCAGCAGCAGCAGCAGCAGCATGTGAGGATGTGAGAGTTGGACCATAAAGAAGGCTGAGCAATGAAGAATTGATGCTTTCAAATTGTGGTGCTGGAGAAGATTCCTGAGAGCCCCTTCAACAGCAAGGAGTTCAAACTAGTCAATCCTAAAGGAAATCAACCCTGAATTTTCATTAGAAGGGTTGATGCTAAAGCTGAAGCTCCAATACTTTGGCCATCTGATGCAAAGAGCCAACTCATTGGAAAAGACCCTGGTGCTGGGAAAGAATGAAGGCCAAAGGAGGAAAGAGCAGCAGAGGATTCATGGGTTATATAGTACTACCCACTCCCCTATTCTTGCCTGGAGAATCCCAGGGACAGGGGAGCCTTTTGGGCTGCCGTCTGTGGGGTCGCACAGAGTCTGACATGACTGACGCTACTTAGCAGCAGCAGCATAGCATTACCGACTCAACGGGGAAGGAGAGATTTACCTGATAGCTCAGTTGGTAAAGAATTTGCTTGCAATGCAGGAGACCCCAGTTTGATTCCTGAGTCTGGAAGATCCACTGGAGAACGGATAGGTTACCCACTCCAGTATTCTCGGGCTTCCTTTGTGGCTCAGCTGGCAAAGAATCCACCTGCAGTGCGGGAGGCCTGGGTTTGATCCCTGGATTGTGAAGATCCTCTGGAGAAGAGAACGCCACCCACGCCAGTATTCTAATCTGGAGAATTCCATGTATTATATAATCCATGGGGTCACAAAGAGTGGGACATGACTGAGCGACTTTCACTTTCACTGACTCAATGGATGTGAATTTGAGCACATTCTGAGAAATAGTGAAAAGCTGAGGAGCCTGGTGTGCTACAGTCCATGGGGTTGCAAAGAGCCAGACACGAACAACTGAACACCACCACCACCAAGATATAAAAATAATTTTTTTCTAATATAACCATATCTACTTTTTTTTTTTCTAAAAATAATGCTGCTACTGGATGTGACTTACTTTTGCTATAAATCCTTTCCATGTTATATCCTGGTCTAGGATCTCATCTTACCATGTTCACATTAATGTGACAAAAAAATATTTTAAAATATTAACTGATTTTTTCCTTGCATTGTGTGTGACTTTTGGACCCTTGTGGGGTTTTTTCTTTGTGTGTGTGTGTGTGTTTGTTTTGGCTCCAATGTGCAGCATGTGGGATCTTAGAACCCTGACTAGGGCCTGAAGCCCCTGCATTGGAAGTGGAGTCTTAACCACTGGGCATCCAGGGAAGTTCCAAGACCCTTGGGTTTTGATTCAACACTTCTTCACCAATACCTAATCAGTTGCCAGCATTACCAATCTAAATATTTTACTTCTTGGGAAGGATGTGAAAAGCAGCCCTGTCCCCCCAAAAATATTCCAAGTTCTTGACATTTTCAAGGCTATGCTCTACTGCCAAATGTAAGGATGCAGATCAAAGACAATAGATTTGGAAGTAGGGGAATGTTGACAGATGATAGTTCTTCTCATTGCTGAGGCTAGAAAAGAGAAAAGAATTCCCTGAGGTGCAGGCAGATTGAGGCAGGACCATGCAAAAGAGAAATGCTGCTGGATGATGGGTCCCTTTTTCTTAGGCTAAATTCCAGAGGAAAAGAAGAAAAAATCATTCAAAGAAAGAACCAGGCAGAGTAAAACATTTTAAGGAAGAAGAGGAGTTATGGCTGTTTACTAGTGCTGCTTGTACTTGGGGAGAGCCCAAAAAAGTGGAAAACTGGGCTTTAGAAAGAGACCCTTTGTAGCTTGATTTTCCAAATCACTTATTTATTTCTGGAATAAATCATGAGCTCCTACAATTGACACAGGTTTGGGAAAACTGGAACAGATTTAAAGGAGACTGTAGAGGGGATATTTGGTGTCAATCTGAAAAGACTAATGCTTGGAGACTCAATTCAGCTCAGTTCAGTCGCGCAGTCATGCCTGACTCTTTGCGACTCCATGAATCGCAGCACGCCAGGCCTCCCTGTCCATCACCAACTCCCGGAGTCCACCCAAACCCATGTCCGTTGAGTCGGTGATGCCATCCAACCATCTCATCTTCTGTCGTCCCCTTCTCCTGCCCTCAATCTTTCCCAGCATCAGGGGCTTTTCCAGTGAGTCAGCTCTTCACGTCATGAAGCCAAAGTATTGGAGTTTCAGCTTCAACATCGGTCCTTCCAATGAACACTCAGGACTGATCTCCTTTAGGCTGGATTGGTTGGATCTCCTCACAGTCCAAAGGACTCTCAAGAGTCTTCTCCAACACCACAATTCAAAAGCATCAATTCTTCTGCACTCATCTTTCTTTATAGTCCAACTCTCACATCCATACATGACCACTGGAAAAACCATAGGCGCTACTCTAGATAATGTGCATGACGGTGACAGTATGGACAGATATCTTTAAAGACCCTTCAGCTCCCCTCTTTCCCTCATGGCATGTATACTGTGAGCCCCCTTTGGACCTTAGTTACAAACCTTGGAAATGGATGAGAATACAAACTTTAAGTGATGTGTTTATTCATTCATTCATTCATTCTACTTTAGTGAAATAAAAGTTATAAAAATGTAAAATAATTACTATGGAAATAAAATGAATTAAATGATTAAACGTAAAAGCAGTTACCTTCCAACACACCCTATTACTTGATTGTATTCTTATCAACAGTTTGACATGATGTTGTTCTTGACATTTTTGTAAACTGCTATGCTCTGTTTCTGTTTTCCCTTCTCAGATACACTGCAACTGATTAACTTATTCTATGTGTGACTGCCCATGCCTTTCTTTAACTTTGTGCTCATTGACTACCCAATTGTGTAACAAATCAATTGGGCATACTCCTAACTTTTCATTTGGAACACTGATCCAGAGAAATCAACCAACCATATAAAAATAAAAAATAAAAACCTCAGTGAATTCAAGGGCCTAAGTGAACACAGAATGTATTATTTCATTGCTATTTCAATTATTTCAGTTATCAATGAATGCTTTCAGAAACAGACACAAGCATACAAATACATGTGGTTAAACATAAACATGGAATGCTATCTAGCAGATATGGATTTTGGAGAAGATACATTATGTTATTATACATATAAATCTAATCATACTCAGGATGGCATAGTCTTGCATGGTCTGGCTTAGGCTTCCTCTTTAGACTGTATTAAAAGAAATATTAACATCTTTTTCTTTCACCTCAACCACACAAGTTAGTTTCTGCATTATAGATTTTGCATAAATGTTTTTTCCTGATTCTAATGTTGCTCTCCAGATCTTCAAAAAGATGTCTCCCACCTATCTTTTGATATGAGCTGTTATGACACTTCCTTAGGGATAGTTCACATTTTTGGTATACCTCACACCAGTTAGGGCTTCCCAGGTGGGACTACTGGTAAAGAACCTGCCTGCTAATAATGCAGGAGATGTAAGAGATGCAGGTTCAATCCCTGGTTTGGGAAGATCCCCTGGAGGAGGGCATGGCAATTCACATCAGTTTTTTTTTGCCTGGAGAATCCTATGGACAGAGGAACCTGGCAGGCTTATAGTCCATGGGGTTGCAAAGAGTTGGACATGACTGAAGCAACTTAGCATGCACACATGCACAGAAATTATCTGTGTGGCCTTTATAATTTTATTCTGATCTGACATATAACCACTTTACTCTGATCTTTTAGTTTTCATAGCACTTATAAGCTTCTATAATTTACTCATATGTTATGTAATTATTGCTAGAATGCAAGCTATATAAGATAGAGAATTTTATTTGCTTTGTTCAGTGGTCTAACAGGGATTCAAATATTTCTTGAACTTTAATAAATGACTTGTTATGCTTTGTTATTGTTAATCTATTTATTAGTTTTTTATATGCATCCCACCATTAGAATTTATGGTCTATAAGGAGATCTATATTTCCCACCATAAATTTTTTTTCTTTCTTTTTTTTTATTTTTTAACTTTACATATTGTATTGGTTTTGCCATATATTAACATGAATCTGCCACAGGTATACACGTGTTCCACATCCTGAACCTTCCTCCCTCCTCCCTCCCCATACCATCCCTCTGGGCCGTCCCAGTGCATCAGCCCCAAGCATCCAGTATCGTACATCGAACCTGGACTGGCAACTCATTTCATATATGATATTATACATGTTTCAATGCCATTCTCCCAAATCTTCCCACCCTCTCCCTCTCCCACAGAGTCCAAAAGACTGTTCTATAAGCCAGAAAGAAAAACACCAATACAGTGTACTAACGCATATATATGGAATTTAGAAAGATGGTAACAATAACCCACCATAAATTTTAACCCTATGGGACTTTGCCTGCCTTCATCACCACATAGATCCAATGTTTATTTCACACCTAGCACACATAGTGAGTATTCAATAAATATTTGTGAAATAAAGAGCTTCATTTTTGTTGTAGCATGCAATTAGTTCAATTCAATTTCAGAATTTGTAATAAGGCAACCTCATAAATACTTGCAATATATCTGAGAAATTAAAAATTCATTTTGTTAGCTGCTTCTCACATTTATTTATACTTAATAACTAGAGATTTAAATACTTCAGAAGAATATATTTATTAATATAACCACATAACAAAAATTATCAAAGATTATCAAAATAAAACTCTTAAACAGGATCCATGAATTTTAAGAAAATATTTTAGAATAATTCATAAATGCTTAGAAGAAGGATTGGCATTTAAATTGTTTCAGTTATCTGTATAATTCAAGTATGTGGAAAAGTGAATTTACTAATGACCCTACTTAATTATTATATTACTGTAAATGATTTCCTGGATTTCTGTGCCCTGTCTTAAAAAAAGGCATAGAATAACCTACTTTTATTAAAATTCTTCTGACATTTTAACAATTGACCTAATCTTCTATTATGTTTTTATTGAAATAATAATGTTAAAGTAGACATACCTCATATTGACTCATTCCTTTTCTATTTTGTAGTAGTACAAGAAGTGTAGCTTTGTAATGTACCTTTAAAATGTACTCCTGCTGCTTTAAGCAACAACCAATCAGAAAATAGAGAATAATGCTAACTTCACATTGAAGGAGGATGCTGTTTTCCCAAAAAGGAGCCGTGTAAACACTGCCCTCAAGGTGACAGCCACAAGGACCACAGAATCAAGAAGAATTTTCCCTCTTGCCTCAGGGAAACTTTTCATTTATTTCTTGATATCATAAACTCTGAAAGTTCTCTACTGAGGAAAATGTCCATTTGCAATAGTAATTGAGGGACTTCCCCGCCAGTCTAGTGCTTAAGACTTCACCCTCCATTGCAGGGAGTGCAGGCTTGATCCCTAGTCCGGGAACTGAGATCTCACATACCTTGCCACCAAAAAACTAAAATATAAAACACAAGCAATATTCTAAAAAATTCAATAGAAACTTTAAAAATAGTCCACATCAAAAAAAAATCTTAAAAAAAAAAGAAATGGTAATTGACTTTCATTTATGCTTCTTAAGGACCCACTGTGTGTGTGCCATCCCAGTAATGATAAAATTACACTGTTTAATTTCAGGGCAAACTTTTGTTATTAAAGAAATCAAACTTGCCTGTGCTTTACCTTCTGGGACAATATGAACACTGCATTTCATTTTCCTAAATCTACTTACTATAAGTTTCATTGATAAAGCATTTAGCATTCAATTTAACAGTTTGTTTTCTGTATGCATTATATATTACTTTGACCACCTGATGGGAAGAACTGACTCATTGGGAAAGATCCTGATGCTGGGCAAGACTGAAGGCAAAAGGAGAAGAGGGTGGCAGAGGGTGAGATGGTTAGACAGCATCACTGACTCAATGGACATGAGTTTGAGAAAACTCTAGGAGATAGTGAAGGACAGGAAAGCCTGGCATGATGCAGCCCACGGGGTCGCAAGAAGTCAATTAGTGACCGAATAACAACAAATGCATGTGCTCAGTGGCTCAGTTGTCTTCAACTCTTTTTGACCCCATGGTGGTGGTAGCCCACCAGACTCTGTCCATGGAATTTTCCAGACAAGAATACTGGAGTGGTTGCCACTTCATACTCCAGGTGATCTTTCTGACTGAGGGATCAAACCCGAGTCTCTTGAGTCTCCTGCATTGGCAGATGGATTCTTTACCACCTGGGAAGTCCCATGTGTATGCATATGTACATGTAATCTATATATGTTTTGATAGATATATTCATTAAGTTCTGACTACATTTAAAGTAATTTAACATATGGTCTCTAAGCTCCAGTGATAAAATACCCCCTGCCCACTACGCTTATCCACTGAAGCTTTCTAAAGAATGTATTTTGTGGGCAAGACGAGAGGCCATGTATCTCATATAAAACCAAGGCCACTTTTTATGGCTTTGCCATGCCTGCTTATGCCCTATTTGGGTTGTTGATGTAGAATATTTTCTTCCTTTTCTCAGGCTAGTGTTCAGCCCATTCAGGGAGGCCCCATATCAGAGACTCTCTTTGGGAAGCATATTGTGAATTTTACCTCAAACCTCTCTCCTTCTCTGATAGATATACAAAACAGGGTCCAAGACACAGTGAGTTCATAAAATTATTTCATACTGTCTCAGGACAATTAAACCCCTCTGGTATCTAAGCTTTCGAGCTGAGTTTATTTTGTCATAGGTTTTATCCCTGGTAACTCAGCTGGTAATCTGCCTGCAATTCAGAAGACCTCAGTTGGATTCCAGGCTTGGAAAGATCCCCTGGAAAAGGGAACCACTACCCACTCCAGTATTCTTGCTTGGAGAATCCCATGGACAGAGGAGTCAGGCAGGCTACAGTCCATGGTGTTGCAAAGAGTCAGACATGACTGAGTGACTTTCACTTTCACTTTCCTGTTTACTGTGAGATTTTATTTTTCTTGAGGCAATATTTTTTCCTATTCTATATTCTGGATTTCCTTAGGGCTCCACTAAGTTCTGGAGCCCATATATTGGTGCTTTGACTCTGACTTGATACTTTAAATTTATGCTCCAATGAAAAGCATGTTATAACATGGCAGAGTTCTACAGCTTTTAAATAACAATTTAATGATATAATTTCTAATATAAAGATGAATTTGCTTTAAGGAAGCTCTCTAATGATTAAATCACCTAGAGTCAAATACTCCAAGTCATGAGTTTCTGAAATAGTTTTTTTTTTTTAATTATGTGTGATTGTGGGAATATATGTCATTTGGCAAAGTGATAATTTAATGCTGACGTGAATAATAATGCTGACTGAAACTCCTAATTTTTACTCTTGTTGACTTATTCTAAATGTTTTCGGTTTCAACTATTTTAAATGAAATGACATCTTGTTGACATCATCTAGTAAGAAGTAGCAGTAGTATTCAAACCTGGTCTTTGTGATTTTATAATTAGCATGGTTTCTCTGAGCACACAGCACCTTCTGTGACAACATGAGCTTTGGAAGCAGAATTTTTTCCCTCACACCATATGGTTTCCATCAGAGATAGGAACTTAGAACGTTGCTTCTCTTTAAGATAGTCAGCATTTACCAAGAACAAACTATTATACCAAACAATGTAAGTGAACACACTGCATTAGTATTTCAGTTAAGTTTAACTATTTATCACTTTTAGGTGTACACATGCTGATTAAGTTTATACAACTTCTGAATGATTGAACAAGGATTTGAATTCAGGCAGTCTCATTCTAGATTTTTCATCCTTGTCCACTCTACTCTTGTTTGGAGTATTGTAAGTATTGCATCCAACAATACTTAACATGTACATGTGTGTGTGCATGCTAAGTCACTTCAGTCATGTCTGATTCTTTGTGACCCTATGGACCGTATCTCGCCGGTATTCTCTGTCCATAGAATTCTACAAGCAAGAATACTGGAGTGGGTTGCCATGCCCATCTCGAGGCTCTTCCCAACCCAGGGATCAAACCCATATCTCTTATGTCTCCTGCATTGGCAGGCGGGTTTTACACCACTAGCGCCACCTGGGAAGCCCACAGAGAGTCCCATACATTAAGGTAAACTCTTATGGTAACAATAACCCTGTGTACGAGACAGCAAAAGAGACACTGATGTATAGAACAGTCTTATGGACTCTGTTGCAGAGGGAGAGGGTGGGAAGATTTGGGAGAATGGCATTGAAACATGTATAATATCACGTATGAAACGAGTCGCCAGTCCAGGTTCGATGCATGATGCTGGATGCTTGGGGCTGGTGCACTGGGACGACCCAGAGGGAGGGTATGGGGAGGGAGGAGGGAGGAGGGTTCAGGATGGGGAACACATGTATACCTGTGGCGGATTCATTTTGATATTTGGCAAAACTAATACAATTTGTAAAGTTTAAAAATAAAAATAAAATTAAAAAAAATAAAAGAGAAAAAAAATGAGTGGCTTGATAGAAATTCACTGGTAATTGGGCCATCAATATTTCAACATCCTTTTTCTCTTCTAATTTTCTCCCCTTTGTGACTGATATAAGTGATACATTAACAGTGCCAAGTCTTTAGTCAATTAGACTCTCTAGTAAAAGACAGTTTATCATGATCACTCTTCCTTTTATGACCTAGTTGCCCTTAACCAGATCTTGTCCTAATCCTCAACCTTAAATGATAAACTGCATCTCCCAATGCCATTTGATGTCCTGCCCCCACTATTTACAATCCTAACTGGGCACTCTTGGTCTTTATAAGATTGATGTGAAAGTGAAAGTCACTCAGTCACGTCCAACTCTGTGACTCCACGACTGTAGGCTGCCAGGCTCCTGTATCCATGGAATTCTCCAGACCAGAATACTGGAGTGAGTAGCCGTTCCCTTCTCCAGGGGATCTTCCCAACCCAGGGAAGGAACATATGTCTCCTGCGTTTCAGGTAGATTCTTTACCGTCTTAGCAAATAGGAAGTCCAAGATTGATGTGAGATATTTCAAATAACAGATGTACAAATGTGTAGCTAATTATTTTAAGAGGGTAGAAAAGAATGTCTGTGGGCTTTGCAGAACCATGTCATAAATGGAGGTTCCTCTGTCACTGCTACAGATGGATTAAAAACGCTTAAGCTGTTGATTCTTCTGTGAGTGACTGCCTGCACAATGTTTGACAAGAGGTCCTTAATAAATGCATCTTTTGTAGGAAATTTGTTCTTGTTTACTTCTGTTTCCTAAAACCAGTAAGGGAAAAGCTGAAAAAAAGCCTCCCCAAACTGAAAAAGACATATATTTACACATGAAAGAGTGAACACATTCTTTTTGTTTACCAGTTAACAGTATTAATCAACTTATTTTTCCCCCTTCTGCTTCATAATATGTCATTGTCTTCTTAATCAATTCAGTTAGCATTAGCTTCCCCTGAATATACTGGTCATACCCTACCATGTCTAACAGTACGGTGAAAAGATTAGTAATCAGCATTTATTATATTACTGAATGTAATTTGAAAGAAATACAGAAATACACAAGAAACCATACATTTATTTGTATATAGAACTTACAAATTGCTAACTTATACTCTTACAAATGAGAGTAAGAGGCCAGGTTTTCAGATTCTACTGGTTTCCATCAAATTAATGAGCAGCCTCTAAAAGATTGCTCTGTTTCTTGAAATGTACACATTTCTTTTTGCTATTTGGAAATAAATGTATAATATTGTGTTATAAATTGTTATCCATCATTGATGAACCATTTAGGCACTCTGAAGTAAAATAGTATAATATTTTATTCTGCCTTTGATGGAGCTGTTTCTCCACTTAAGTAAGCAAACTTATACGTGACATTTTGCAAACTCAGTAAAGATTTAAGGGAGTATTTTGCTAAAATATTTGTTTTGTATTTTTGATTGTATACAGATTCTTAGTACACTAGAATTCACAATTCATCTGGGCAATCATATTAAATTTTTAATTATTTAATAAGTGTATTATTTAATAAGCTTATCCTTGACAGAAAAATGTGAAAAGCAACCAGTATTAACTCTGGAAGGCATTTATCAAGCTAAATATGTGAAATGCCTCTGCATATATATTCTTATAGCTGAGAAGGAAATTATGAAAATTTAGGAGGAAAATACAGTACATTTAATGTATGCTTCTGCTCAACACAGGGCAAATCAAAAATTAAGTTCCTCATGAATCTGATGCTGCAATAATGATACTTTAGATATGCACAGAGCACAAAATAAAAGTGAAGTAACACACTGATAATACATTTCATCAGATTTTGGCACTGAGGAGCATAAAACTGATAATCAAATTACCTCATACTAGAGAGGAGAAAGACAAGAACAATGCTATCATTCTTTATGGTTGATGAAGCCTGGAGAGTTGTGTTGACATATGCAATATCATATAGCAAGTGGCAGACCCTGGACTAGATCCTTACTCTTATAACTCTTGGTCTCTTGATGCCATTCCAGGCCAGTGGAAATTGGTCAGTTAAGCTGACCTCCCTGCATTAACTTTAGGGCACTAGACAATTAAAGACCTCAGACTATATTATGTACTTTTTCAATACTTTCTAACAAAAGACTTTGCTTTAAAATAGATTATTTTTTCCAGTTATAATAAGAATAAAATACTGATTTAATTTTGAACAACACTGATATCTGGCCATATAACGTATTTGCTATGGAATTAAAGGGGGTCAAGGAAAATAGTTTCTTGATCCAGTATGAGATTATCTTACCATTCACTGATAGACTCAAGCAGAAGTGCTTTTTCTTAGCATAATGTATACATGTGCTAGGCTTACTATAATTACTGTCCTGGAAAAACTCTACAATCAGTTTTAAAAATCATTTGTCCATGATGTCAGTGCAGTTGAGTGTGTTAAGAATATGGGCAAGGTAGTCAGGCAGACCTGAATATAATCTTAGCATCACCTCTATTTAACGTAACACTTAAAGTCAATTTTTCTCAGATTCCATTCTTCATCATTAAAGTGGAGATCACTAATTTTACTTCCTGATTGTGAAAAATCAAATGAAATTATTTTATATATCACCTTCAAAACACTACCTTAGTAAATGGTAACAATTTTAACATATTGACACTGTCATTATTACTATAGTTACATTTCTAAAACATAAGGTAAGACAGTATGCATGTTCATCCATGCTCCATCGCTTAGCTGTGTCTGACTTTTTGCAACTCTATGGACTGTAGCCTGCCAAGCTCCTCTGTTCATGTGATTTTCCAGTCAAGAATACTGGAGTGGGTTGCCATGCCCTATTCCAAGGGATAGTCCTGACTCAGGGAACAAACCCATGCCTTCAGCATTGCAGACGGATTCTTTACTGCTCGAGCCACTGGGGAAGCCTTCGCTTCCCATTAGCGAATCAAACCCTGGTCTCCCTCATGACAAGCAAGGACACCTACCACTATACTAATGATGAATCTTTTTGAATTTATCCCCAAACTCCAGATTGATACAGAGCTGTACAGAATTTTAGGGAATATTTAGATACCTTGATTCTCACATGATATTTGTTCCTCTGTCTGGGAATACCACACTACCTTACCTGCATCCTGAGAAACCTGTATGCAGATCAAGAAGCAATAGTCAGAACCAGACATGAAACAATGGACTAGTTCCAAATAGGGAAAGGAGTATGTCAAGGCTGTACTGTCACCCTGCTTATTTAACTGATATGCAGAGTCAATCAGTCAGTTCAGTCACTCAGTCATGTTTGACTCTTTGCAACCCCATTGACTGCAGCATGCCAGGCCTCCCTGTCCATCACCAACTCCTGGAGTTTACTCAAACTCATGTCCATAGAGTTGGTGATGCCATCCAACCATCTCATCCACTGTTGTCCCCCTCTCCTCTCGCCTTCAATCTTTCCCGGCATTGGGGTCTTTTCAAATGAATCCACTCTTCACATCAGGTGGCCAAAGTATTGGAGTTTCAGCTTTAACATCAGTCCTTCCAATGAACATTCAGGACTGATTTCCTTTAGGATGGACTGGTTGGATGTCCTTGCAGTCCAAGGGACTCTCAAGAGTCTTCTCCAACACCACAGTTCAAAAGCATCAATTCTTCTGCACTCTTTTTAGTCCAGCTATCACACTCATACATGACTACTGGAAAAATCATAGCCTTGACTAGATGGATGTCTCTTGACAAAGTAATGGCTCTGCTTTTTAATATGCTGTCTAGGTTCATCATAGCTTTTCTTCCAAGGAGCAAGCATCTTTTAATTTCATGGTTGCAATTACCATCTGCAGTGATTTTGGAGTCCAAAAAAAAAAAAAAATCTGCCACTGTTTTCACTGTTTTTCCATCTATTTTCCAGGAAGTGATGGGATCATCACTTTGCCATGATCTTTGTTTTCTGAATGTTGAGCTTTAAGCATATTTTTTCACCCTTCTCTTTCACTTTCATCAAGAAGCTCTTTAGTTCTTCACTTTCTGCCATAAGGGTGGTGTCATCTACATGTTTGAGGTTATTGATACGTCTCCTGGCAATCTTGATTCCAGCTTGTGCTTCATCCAGCCCAGTGTTTCTCATGATGTACTTTGCATGTAAGTTAAATAAGCACGATGACAATATACAGCCTTGATGTACTCCTTTTCCTATTTGGAACCAGTCTGTTGTTCCATGTCCAGTTCTAACTGTTCCTTCTTGAACTGCATACAGATTTCTCAAGAGGCAGGTCAGGTGGTTTTGTATTCCCATCTCTTGAAGAATTTTCCACAGTGCAGAGTACATCATGCAAAATGCCAGGCTGGATGAAGCACAAGCTGGAATCAAGATTTCTGGGAAAAATATCAGTAACCTCAGATATGCAGATGACACCACCCTAAAGACATAAAGTGAAGAGACTCCAAAGAGACTTTTGGTGAAGGTGAAAGAGGAGAGTGAAAAAGCTGAGTTAAAACTCAGTGTTCAAAAAACTAAGATCATGACATCAGGTCCCATTATTTCATGGCAAATAGATGGGGAAACAATGGAAAGAGTGAGAGACTATTTTCTTGGACTCCAAAATCACTGCAGATGGTGACTGCAGCCATGAAATTAAGAAACAGTTGTTCCTTGGAAGAAAAAAAAAAAAAAAAAAAGCTATGACCAACCTAGACAGAATATTAAAAAGCAGAGACATTACTTTGCTGACAAAGGTCCCTATAGTTAAAGCTGTGGTTTGTCCAGTGGTCATAAACAGATGCTAGGTTTGGACCATAAAGAAGGCTGAGTGCCGAAGAAATTGATGCTTTCAAATTGTCTTGCTAGAGAAGACTCTTGAGAGTCCCTTGGACTGAAGGAGATCACACAAGTCAATCCTAAAGGAAATCAATCCTGAATATTAATTGGAAGGACTGATAATGAAACTGAAGCTCCAATACTTTGGCCACCTAATGCAAAAATCCAACTCATTAGAAAAGTCTCTGATGCTGGGAAAGATTGAAGGTAGGAGGAGAAGGGAATGACAGAGGATGAGATGGTTGGATGACATCACTGACTCAGTGGACATGAGTTTGAGCAAGCTCCAGGAGATGGTGAAGGACTGGGTGGCCTGGAGTGCTGCAGTCCACGGGGTTGCAGAGTCTGACATGACTGAGGGACTGAACAACAACAAAATCAAACCAAGATGTCTACTAAAAAAAAAATACATATCAAAGACTATAACTTCAAAAATGATGGTTTCTTATCATCCTGATTCCAGGGGAAAAAAATGTCAGTGAGAAGTGTTTTGCATATGCATTTCTGAAGTTTATTTTTCTAATGTGTACACTGTAACTTGAAAAACAGAAATGGGGTCAAGCCATGCACATTTCAACTGCTTGCCTGGCATATGATTATTTAATTATGTTTAAATCTTATTTATATATCTATCTCTTTTCTCATGTATGAGTGTGCATATTTGTGTGGTTTTTTACTGATTGAAAGTTTTTGTTTTTTATTTATATATTCATTATTATTTAAGAATTTATATTTTGTTTCTGTTATGAAAGAATGCTGTAGTAAAGAGCTTTATAAAATTCTGAGATTCTCTATTATTCAGGGTAAATTCTTAGAACTATATTTTTATGTCAAATAATTGGGTCCCCTAGTAAATGAAGGGAGAAGGCAATGGCACCCCACTCCAGTACTCTTGCCTGGAAAATCCCATAGACGGAGGAGCCTGGTAGGCTGCAGTCCATGGGGTCGCTAAGAGTAGGACATGACTGAGAGACTTCACTTTCACTTTCCACTTTCATGCATTGGAGAAGGAAATGGCAACCCACTCCAGAGTTCTTGCCTGGAGAATCCCAGGGACGGGGGAGCCTGGTGGGCTGCCGTCCATGGGGTCGCACAGAGTCGGACACGACTGAAGCGACTTAGTAGTAGTAAATGAAAGTGTCTATCTTTCACTTATCACTTACTTTCAGAATCTGTGAGAGTTATCAAACTGATTTAATCATTGACATTCAGGTAAGGAGATGAAAAATGACATTTAATTATTGCCATACTCTGAATTAGTTTAATTATTAGTGAATTTTGCAGGGGAAACAACTTTTAATTCTAGCAGATTGTGTGTACAGATCCTGTATTACCTAATGCATACAATCCTACCATGATGTCAGTAGAAGAGCATTTCATACTCATCTGGTACTGCAACTTTTAAAATTGATAATATCATATTTAACTTCCCATTATTACAAAATTTTTGAGTGATTGGTGAATTTATCAGACTACATTAAAGAAATGCAAAAGTCAACAAATATCCATATAAAGATCCTGTCAAAATCATTATGATGTCACTGCAACAATTTGAAATCTAATTAAAAATAAGTTACATCTCCTCTAAAAAAACAAAGGATACAATTGAGTGCATTGAGAATGAATGCAATCAGTATGAAATGCTATAGGTATATTAAAAACATAGCACTCCAGGGTGATCAAAGACAACTTGATTAGCACTTGAAGAATGAACTTTAAAATTTTCTCAAGTTCTGGCTAAAAATTCTCCCCTTTTCTGTTCCCAAGACTCATATAGGGATTATATATTTTTAATACAGGGATTATGAAAAAAAGTGTGGAAAAATCAGTCATTTTTTCACCTTATTTTTCTCCCTAAAATTGGGGATGAAAATTTTTGCCTGACTCTTTTATGAGATTATATGTAATGAATACAAATGTCTTCAGGAGAACTATTTACATTCAAAATGCTGCTAATATTATAAGTACTAGTATAGTCTAAACAGCAGAACTTTATTGGTATCTCTGTACAAGCACAGTGGTTTTATTAAAATGCTGCTGTATTGTAACATTTTGTATCTTGTCTGATTTTCTCTTTAATAACAATCTGGAATTCTGTCAAAGTTAACTTGATATAAAGAATAAATAAACATATAGAATGGCAGGACATGAAAAATAATTTCATTAGTCTGTATTAAAAGAAATTTTAAAGAATGTGCATGGGTTGATATGAAATTTTAATAATGCAATAAAAATTTCAAGCAACAGTATATGAACCATATGATGCATTTTAGATTTATTATGGCATGACTAATTATGATAAAAACCCTAGAGTTAATGAAATTTCTCTATGTCTTGCTATGACAAATATTTATTGCAATAGTCACTAAAGCATTAACTTAAAATTATTTTTTAATTTACTTAAGAAAACATTTTGTTATGAAGAGCATGTGCTTATTGTTTATTTTTTAGATTTGTTTTTGTTTCAGTATCATCTAAAGCACAGCACACTCTTACAGAAATATTTTGGTTAATAATTTTAAAGCATATAACATAGGATAGACATATTAAATGCATAATGGTTTCCCCAGGAAATAATATTGACTATGTAAACAAAGGCAGCAGTACAGCTGATAAAAATACTTCAGTAAATCCAGCAGTGACTGTTGACATTATAGTATAAATAGTTTATAATCTGTTGTTAGGATACTGCAGGAAAAATAATGATACAGACATGCTGACTCAATGTGCTGAAAGCATAGATTTCCATCCAGCAGAGCCAGAGACTAGAGTCTGAGAGTCAGAAAGAATGAATTAAATAAAATAAGGAATGTTACTCTTAGAAATGAGACAGTCCTGATCTACCATCAAAACTGACACTGACATCCTCCCTGGTAATATCAGGAGACATCAGGAAGGGTCAGCTTCCTTGATTACAGTCTAAATAAGATGATTTCAAAAGCAAAATGGAAGATAGTAATAATTTACTGTAGAAACAGAGAAACTACACTCAATTGCAGTACAGTAATTATATTTTATTAGAAGTGAGACTTACAGGCTTAAAGATAGTATATTTGAAGTTTAAACACTTTAAGATACTATTCCACAACATTACCACTGCATTTTGCCTTTGTGTACTGACTCATCTTTACCTGTTGGATACTTGTGTGTGTGTGTGTGTGTGTGTGTGTGTGTGCACTATGTTAAATGCATGTTAGGTTATAGAAGTTGCCGTTTACCAGGTAAATATTCTGCGTCATGATTTTACACCCTATGCCATACTATCTGAGCAGGATATGAATAGTAAAAAATAAACTGAGGCATATTAAAAAGATTCAGTAAAGACTGATTTGAATAAGGGAAGGCCACATGGCAAGTGGTTAGGAATGCTCCACTGATAGCTGGGGAGACACTTTTATAGAAAAAAGGCAGGAGGAAAGTAAGGAAAATATCAATTGTCTTTAGCTTAAGCCAAAGTGGCTCTTTGCGATTGGTGATCTTTAGGTTTCAATTTCATAACCTTAAAGTAATTACAAACCTAGATTTCCGATTGCTGGCCTAGGCTACCCCAGCAGCTAACAAGCATTAGAATTCCAGGCTTTGTCTGTGGGTTCAATGTGCAGAGTCAAGAATCTGTGACCTGAAACAGTTTGTTTTACAAAAACTGGTTTCCACAGTGGGACAGACATAATTAGGCAGATGAGCAAATCTATTCAAAAATTATCCCCAATTGTAACTTGGAACATCAGTATCAAACTAAATTTTAAAAACTTTGTGTGTATATGTGTACACACACACATGTACAGTGTTTTAATGGGATAGATTTTTGTTGTTGTTGTTTTAACCCAGTTTATTTATCTGTAGGGAAATCTACCTGAGGAGAATACATTTGAACTCTGTGCATGAGAAAGTTCACCAAGTTGGGGAAAAAAACAATGTTTTCAATGAATGCCTCTAGGGCATGTCACCATTTCGTATCCCACTTGTTGAGGGAATAAAGATTACCACTAAACTGTACCATCCATCTGTCACTACCCCTTGGAACAGACTGATTAAAGTTTGGGCAGTGTGAAATTGCTACACATCTATCTGTCTGTGAATTTATGAATGTGTGAAGAATTGAAACAAATAAGAGAGCTTATTATGGACTATGATGTGGTTGACATGATTTCTAGAGCTGCTTCAGCCATAGTTATAGTCATGAAAAAAATTAGTTTATATAGCAAGATACAAAAGTTGAAGGAAATAGGAACAAAATGTATAATTGTTTATAAGATAGTTCACAGAGTCTACTATAATATGAAATTTTGATAGGGTTAAATCTTTGAAAAGCTATTGTATTACCTGAATAAACTAAGGTATTTCACTGTTGTTCAGTTGCTCAGTCATGTCCGACTTTGCTACTCCATGGACTGAAGCACGCCAGATTTCCCTGTCCTTCCCTATCTCCCAGAGTTTGCTCAAACTCCTGCCCATTGAATTGATGATGGTATGCAACCATCTCATCCTCTATTATCCCCTTCTACTCCTGCCCTCAATCTTTCCCAGCATCAGGCTGTTTTCCAACTAAGATATATTTAGTGCTACTTAGTGCACATGAGAGGAAAGTTATCACACAGCATCAGAAAAGATATATTAGGTTTCTCGTGTTATAATCAATGTGCTAATAATATAAAATAGATATAGAGAGTGTTAAAAGCAAACAAACAAGGCACTCTTAAAACACACACAGTTTGTGAAGTCTGAACCCAGTCTGAGGGTGAGCATCTTGTATTTCCTCCCAGGTGGAGGAGTAGGATTTCATTCAGACCTCTGACACACCATGGGAGAAATAGAAAGTTATGGTCTAACCCCTGTATTTTAGAAACCTGTCACTCTGGAAAAACTGCCACGCAGAAAACTCTAGGTATACGTTAACCACCTATCTTCATTTTCCTGTTTCATTCCTCAAAGCCCTGTTCTTCTGTCTTCTCCTACCTTTTCTAATATCCATAGTAAGTTTCTGATCATATTCTTTGTTTCTTTTTCTCCCTCTAGACAAGTAAATCTTTCAGTGGAGCTCTCCCTGTTACCGGGTAAGGATTCTGCAAAACCACAAGTGGAACTTCAGGGTAGCTCACAGCCATAATATTTCCCCTGGAAAGATATGGATGTCTTAATGGAATAACACATGAGTGTAATTTACACCACGAAGTACAGTTTTCTTTAGGAAAATTTAAATATTCTTGTCTTTCTAAAACTAATATTTTATAAACTGTTATATACTTGAAAAAAAATGGTCAAGGTAAATGAAAAATAGATACATTTAGATGCAAATATAATATTGTTTTAAAATATCTTTTTAAAAATTTTTATTGAAGTACAGTTGACTTATAATGTTGTGTTACTTTCTGCTGTAAAGCAAAGTGACTCAGTTCTACACACACACACACACACACACACATATATATATATATATATTCCTTTTTATATTCTTTTCCACTATGATTTATCAGAAGATATTGAGTATAGTTCCCTGTGCTATACAGTAGGATCTTGCTGTTTATCCATTCTATCTATACTAGCTTGCATCTGCTAATCCCAAACTCCCAATCTTTCCCTCCCCGACCTGCTACTCCATGGCAAACACAAGTCTCTTCTCTGACCTTGAGTCTGTTTCTGTTTTGCAGATACGTTCCTTTGTTCAAATACAATATTGTTTTTATATGACTGACATGACTAAAATTATAAAAGGAAAACTATATTAAGATAAAGTATTTGTAGGAATTATAATAGAGAAAATATCATTATCCTTTATTTTTATCTCAAATTAAATAATCAAAATACTAACAAATTGCATAGGCATGTGATATAAAATGGGCTTCCCAGGTGGCACAGTGGTGAAGAATCTCCTGCCAATGCAGGAGATGCATGAGGCTTGAGTTTGATCCATAGGTCAGGAAGCTTCCCTGAAGTAGGAAATGGCAACCCACTCCATTATTCTTGCCTGGAGAATCCCATGGATAAGGAGCCTGGTGGGCTATAGTCCATGGGAGTCACAAAGAGTTGGACATGACTGAGTGACTTGGCATCAGAGGGTTTTGAATTGAAACACTCCTATTATGCCCAGGAGACTTATTAACTAGAGTTTTAAGTTGATTTTCTTACAGAGAAAGGTGGTCGGGGATAGCCCCCCGTTAATGTCAGAAGAGTTGGTGAAAGTCGTGAAATAGTAAAACAGACAGATTTTGGTTTTGGG
>NW_011494944.1:3192464-3193778 GCF_000754665.1 Bison bison bison | reverse complement strand
GGAGTCGGACACGACTGAGCGACTTCACTTTCACATTTCACTTTCATGCGTTGGAGAAGGAAATGGCAACCCACTCCAGTGTTCTTACCTGGAGAATCCCAGGGACAGGGGAGCCTGGTGGGCTGCCATCTCTGGGGTCGCACAGAATCGGACATGACTGAAGCAACTTAGCAGCAGCAGCAGCGAACAGAAAATTTTACAGGAAGGTAGTATTTGAATATACAGTGTTAACTGTTAAGAGAAATATGGATCAAAAACAAAAATATTGTCCTTTAGACACTTTTTTCCTAAAATAAGTTCTCATAGACTCACTTCTAGTTTAAACTTCAAGATTTGACTATTTTCTTCTCATGTAAACACAATGAATGATATACTTTAATTCAACTCTATCCAAAGTAAATCACTAATTACATCATATGTAATAATCCTTAACAATCTTTATAAATCCCCTCAACTTGCTGTGTGTAACTTTAGGTTTCTCAGGTTATTAAAAATAATCTGCTAGTGAATTTATCTCTTTCTTACCCCATACTATTTTAATTAACACACTACTTTTTTATAAGCATATTCACCCTCTAAGCTGATCTCCTCCTGCTGTTCTCTCACATGCCTGTACCTAATTCCTGAAAAAAGGAGCCATTTGAAAAGTATTCACAGGGTGAACTGTATTCTTCCTGTCAAAAAATGGAGCTTATAAATTTATAAAGAACAGCGTAGTCTAGGAAAGGGTCAAGGACTAATATGCCTACACAGGATTCTTAACTTATCTCTGTTTTGGTCTGATCATACTACTCTGTTTACACAGAGATAATATCATGTTATTGAAAGTTTTCCCAAACAGTCTAACCAATTTCCCAATCAAAACCAACTACTGAATCAAAAAAGTTTAATTTCTATTAGGACAAGAAGGTAAAGGAGAATGAGGACTCACACAGAGGTGATTTAGATACTTATCAGGAAAGAATCAGAATTATATTAAATTTAATAATGTCTGATTTGTAAAAAATATTAGTAGAAAAATGTGAATATCATAATTTTTTAAACACAGGAGATAAGTGGGTAGGGTTGATTTTGAAGGCAAAAATTCAAATGTTTCTATATAAATACTAATAAGGGGCTCAGGGAGCAAAGTTGCGAGAACAATACCAAAAAGTAGTAAACAGTGTTTATATTCAATGAAAAAATTAATTAATAACAGATAAAAATATAACTACTATCAGATCAGATCAGATCAGTCGCTCAGTCGTGTCCGACTCTTTGTGACCCCATGAATCGCAGCATGCCAGACCTCCCTGTCCATCACCAACTCCCGGA
>NW_011494944.1:3189035-3192364 GCF_000754665.1 Bison bison bison | reverse complement strand
TTCATGTGGTCACAAAGAGTCAGACACGACTGAGCGACTGATCTATTATGCCCAGGAGACTTATTAACTAAAGTTTTAAGTTGATTTTCTTACAGAGAAAGGTGGTCGGGGATAGCCCCCCGTTAATGTCAGAAGAGTTGGTGAAAGTCGTGAAATAGTAAAACAGACAGATTTTGGTTTTGGGGTAGATGTTCGGGCAGGTTCAGGGGGGCCCCTTGAGTTCTGATTCATCTTGGCATGTCAGATCCTCTCCTCATGACTTTGTCATGGGTGGGAACTTCCGTGCTGGCTCCCAGCAGGCATGCATGACATAAAATAACTTTTTCACAAGAACAGACACAACTATTATCAAATACAGTAAAATATATTTAACAACCAGAGGTAAGATAAAGCAAAACAAGATAAAAGAAAAATAAAGTTCTGATTAAACAAATTAAAATGTATAATAATAATAATACTATCTGCTTCCCAGTTTTCACTGAAAATTTTATACTTATATGTAACTGTTGGAATGTAAATAGTGATAACTATTCTGGGGAGTAGTCTGGAAATATGCTTTAAGAGCTGGGAAACTATTCTCTTTGATTATTTGGTTAAAGATGTGAACACATTATAAGGGGGAAATCTTATAAAAATGTTTATTGCACTATTATTTAAAATTAGAAAAATGCCTTGATATCTAATAATAAAGAATAGACATTAACATGATGGGATTTCTTGCAGCCTTTCAACTGCTAAATTTGTTAGCAACATAACAAGCCAGCCTTCTCAATTATCTCCTCCTTTCTCCAGTAACTAATGAAATCTTTGAAAGTCTGGGAGGCATGAATTTTAACAACAAACAAGACAGCAGAGAATTTTCAAAATGGTTTTCCATTTTATTCACACTTCTACTCCTTAAATTTTCTCTAATATTCAAAAGGCCTACTTTATTTCACCCTGATCTTCCTTCCCTCTGGCAGTTTATCACTGTTCTGCTCTAGTCCACGGACTTTTTTTTTTTTGGAAGATAAAAGCTTTACAATGTCAAGTTAGCTTCTGCTGCACAGCAGAGTGAATCAGCTGTATGTATACATATTCTGCTGCTGCTGCTGAGTCGCTTCAGTCGCGTCCGACTCTCTGCGACCCCAGAGACGGCAGCCCACCAGGCTCCCCCGCCCTGGGATTCTCCAGGCAAGAACATGGAGTGGGTTGCCATTTCCTTCTCCAATGCATGAAAGTGAAAAGTGAAAGCGAAGTCGCTCAGTCGTGCCGGACTCCTAGCGACCCCATGGACTGCAGCCTACCAGGCTCCTCCGTCCATGGGATTTTCCAGGCAAGAATACTGGAGTGGGGTGCCATTGCCTTCTCCATGTATACATATATCCCCTCTTTTTTGAATTTCTTCCTATTTTGAGTATCACAGAGCTTTAGTGAAGGTTGCTTAGTCATGTCTGACTCTTTGCGGTCCCATGGACTATACAGTCCATGGAATTTTTCAGGCCAGAATAGCCTTTCCCTTCTTCAGGGATCTTCCCATTCAGGGATTGAACCCAGGTCTCCAGCATTGCAGACGGATTCTTCACCAGCTGAGCCACAAGGGAAGCCCTAACAGAGCATTAAGTAGATGCATTAGAGTGGAGGTTCTCATTAGTTATCTGTTTTATACATATAGTGTATCTATGTCAATCTCAGCCTATCCCACCCCGCCTTCCCCTCTTGGCATCATACATTTGTTCTCTGTTTGTGTCTCTATTTCTTCTTTGCAAATAAGTTCATCTATACCATTTTTTTAGATTCCCCATATGTATATTAATATAAAATGTTGGTTTTTCTCTTTCTGATTACACTTCTTTAATACATCTAATCTCCTATAAATTATTCATTCAGAACCTCAGAAGCCTATCTATGCAGACACAGAAAGGAGTGGGAATTTATCTTTGAGTATTTTCATTTTCATCACATAATTGTAAATAAACTTAATCTAAATCTGAAAACCAGGGTAAGAAATTAGAAGTATGTTATGGTCTTATTTTACAAAGAAATAGGTTAAAAGTACTATTTTACTTCTAATATTAAAACTAAACACATTCTTATATGTAGAGGGAAGTAGAGATTACATGTAACTTTTCATAGATTGCCAAGATGTTTTGGTTTTAAAACATTAACAATAATAAATTGAATATTTTGTGTATTTTACAGTAAAAACATCTAAAAATCTAAGCTTATGGAAATAATTTGCTACAAATGATTTCAAAAAATTAGTAGTTTGTGAAAAATATAAATTTAAGTTTTCTCTTAATAACATAGAAATAAATTTAAAATATATAAAACAAAAGAACTATATTAAAACTTAAAGAAAAAAAAGGAGACTTAATGGTTTAGGTAGAGGAAAACTTCCTAAATAAGAAAAGGACTATTATCATTGATGAATATATTAGGCCAGTAAGATAACAAATATAAGTGAAGTCATTCAGTTGTGTCTGACTCTTTGTGACCCCATGGACTGTAGCCTACCAAGCTCCTCAGTTAGTGGAATTTTCCAGGCAAGAGTACTGGAGTGGGTTGCCATTTCCTTCTCCAGGGGATCTTCCCAACCCAGGGATTAAACCCGGGTCTCCTGCATTGCAGGCAGACGCTTTTTTTTTTTATCATCTGAGCACCAGGGAAGCCCCATAATTATTAAAGCTAATAGCCTGAAAATTTTCTTTGACCAATATTACTGGTTATGCTTTAATATGCTGCTGCTGCTAAGTAGCGTCAGTTGTGTCCGACTCTGTGCGGGCCCATAGACAGCAGCCCACTAGGCTCCTCTGTCCCTGGGATTCTCCAGGCAAGAATACTGGAGTGGGTTGCCATTTGCTTCTCCAATGCATGAAAGTGAAAAGTGAAAATGAAGTCGCTCAGTCGAGTCCGGCTCTTAGCGACCCCATGGACTGCAGCCTACCTACATATGTGAAAATTCTCATAGATTAATAGGAAACATCCTAACATCCCATGTACACAAAGAGAGTTTTCAGAAAGAAATACAAATTAATTACAGAGAATTGTTCATTCTCATGATATAAAAAAATGGTTAAAGATTCTTTTCCAGTTGTCTGTTATAGTTCATGAATATAATACATAGATGACTATAATTCAATAATGAATAATGGGTTTTTTATATATTCTTGAGATATTAAAAGTGAGACATTATGCAACAGCTTTAATGACTTGCAGTTTAAATAGTATTCCTAAATAGAAAATTTTGGAGAAGGCAATGGCACCCCACTCCAGTATTCTTGCCTGGAAAATCCCATGGATGGAGGAGCCTGGTAGGCTGCAGTCCATGGGGTCACTAGGAGTCGGAC
>NW_011494944.1:3188798-3188935 GCF_000754665.1 Bison bison bison | reverse complement strand
TGTTTTCTGAATGTTGAGCTTTAAGCCAACTTTTTCACTCTCCACTTTCACTTTCATCAAGAGGCTCCTGAGTTCCTCTTCACTTTCTACCATAAGGGTGGTGTCATCTGCATATCTGAGGTTATTGATATTTCTCC
>NW_011494944.1:3165435-3188698 GCF_000754665.1 Bison bison bison | reverse complement strand
ACTAGCATGTGAGATGAGTGCAATTGTGCGATAGTTTGAGCATTTTTTGGCATTGCCTTTCTTTGGGATTGGAATGAAAACACCTTTTCCAGTCCTGTGGCCACTGCTGAGTTTTCCAAATTTGCTGGCATATTGTGTGCAGCACTTGCACAGCATCATCTTTCAGGATTTGGAATCGCTCAACTGGAATTCCATCACCTCCACTAGCTTTGTTCATGTGATGCTTTCTAAGGCCCACTTGACTTCACATTCCAGGATGTCTGGCTCTAGGTCAGTGATCACACCATTGTGATCATCTGGGTCGTGAAGATCTTTTTTGTATAGTTCTTCTGTGTATTCTTGCCATCTCTTCTTAATATCTTCTGCTTCTGTTAGGTCCATACCATTTCTGTCCTTTATTGAGCTCATCTTTGCATGAAATGTTCCTTTGGTATCTCTGATTTTCTTGAAGAGATCCCTAGTCTTTCCCATTCTGTTGTTTTCCTCTATTTCTTTGCATTGATCACTGAAGAAGGCTTTCTTATCTCTTCTTGCTATTTTTTGGAACTCTGCATTCAGATATTTATATCTTTCCTTTTCTCCTTTGCTTTTTGCTTCTCTTCTTTTCACAGCTATTTGTAAGGCCTCCCCAGACAGCCATTTTGCTTTTTTGTATTTCTTTTCTACGGGGATGGTCTTGATCCCTGTCTCCTGTACAATGTCACGAACCTCATTCCATAGTTCATCAGGCACTCTATCTATCAGATCTAGGCCCTTAAATCTATTTCTTACTTCCACTGTATAATCATAAGGGATTTGATTTAGGTCATACCTGAATGGTCTAGTGGTTTTCCCCACTTTCTTCAATTTAAGTCTGAATTTGGCAAGAAGGAGTTCATGGTCTGAGCCACAGTCAGCTCCTGGTCTTGGTTTTGCTGACTGTATAGAGCTTCTCCATCTTCAGCTGCAAAGAATATAATCAATCTGATTTTGGTGTTGACCATCTGGTGATGTCCATGTATAGAGTCTTCTCTTGTGTTGTTGGAAGAGGGTGTTTGTTATGACCAGTGCATTTTCTTGGCAAAACTCTATTAGTCTTTGCCCTGCTTCATTCCGTATTCCGAGACCAAATTTGCCTGTTACTCCAGGTGTTTCTTTATTTCGATCCAGCAATCCTAATCCTGGGTATTTATCTGAAAAAAAAAAAAATTCAAAAGGATACATGTACCCTGATGTTCATCAGAGTCTTCTTTCACTTTCATCAAGAGGCTCTTTAGTTCTTCTTCACTTTCTGCCATAAGGGTGATGACATCTGCATATTTGAGGTTATCGATATTTCTCCCACCAATCTTGATTCCAGCTTGTGCTTCATCCAGCCCAGCATCTTTCATGATGTACTCTACATATAAGTTAAAAAAGCACAGTGACAAAAAAGCAGCATTATTTTATGCAAAGAGGGCTGAGTAAAGGACAGAAATGGGAGGGAACTAACAGAAGCAGAATATATTAAGAAGAGGAGGCAAGAATACACAAAAGAACTGTACAAAAAAGATCTTCACGACCCAGATAATCACGATGGTGTGATCACTCAACTAGAGCCAGACATCCTGGAATGTGAAGTTAAGTGGGCCTTAGCAAGCATCACTATGAGCAAAGCTAGTGGAGGTGATGGGATTCCAGTTGAGCTTTTTCAAATCCTGAAAGATGATGCTGTGAAAGTGCTGCACTGAATATGCCAGTAGATTTGGAAAACTCAGCAGTGGCCACAGGACTGGAAAAGGTGTTTTCATTCTGGTCCCAAAGAAAATGCCAAAGAACGATCAAAGTACTACACAATTTCACTCATCTCACACACTAGTAAAGTAATTCTTAAAATTCTCCAAGCCAGGCTTCAGCAATATGTGAACCGTGAACTTGC
Source organism: Bison bison bison (assembly GCF_000754665.1). Classification (NCBI taxonomy): domain Eukaryota; kingdom Metazoa; phylum Chordata; class Mammalia; order Artiodactyla; family Bovidae; genus Bison; species Bison bison. Next base: position 3,186,801 of record NW_011494944.1, on the reverse strand, counting down.
AGATGTTCCAGCTGGTTTTAGAAAAGGCAGAGGATCATTCCAGTGCACCAGGCCCAAGCTTCCTGTATCCTGCATCGAACCTGGACTGGAGATTAGTATGGCAAAACTAATACAATATTGTAAAGTAATTAGCCTCTAATTAAAATAAATAAATTTAATTTAAAAAATTATAAAAAAGAAAAGGCAGAGGAACCAGAGATCAAATTGCCAACATCCCCTGGTTCATTGAAAAAACAAAAGAGTTCCAGAAAAGAATCTACTTCTGCTTTATTGACTATGAAAATGCCTTTGACTGTGGGGATCACAATAAACAGTGGAAAATTTTGAAAGAGATGGGAATACTGGACTACCTGACCTGCCTCTTGAGAAATTTGTACGCAGGTCAGGAAGCAACAGAACTGTACATGGAAGAATAGACTGGTTCCAAATAGGTAAAGGAGTACGTCAAGGCTGTATATTGTCACCCTACTTATTTTACTTATATGCAGAGCACATCATGAGAAACGCTGGGATGGATGAAGCACAAGCTGAACTCAAGATCATTGGAAGAAATATCAATAACCTCAGATATGCAGATGACACCACCCTTATGGCAGAAAGTGAAGAAGAACTAAAGAGCCTCTTGATGAAAGTGGAAGAGGGGAGTAAAAAATTTGGCTTAAAGCTCAACATTCAGAAAACTAAGATTATAGCATCTGGTCCCATCACTTCATGGCAAATAGATGGAGAAACAGTGGAAGCAGTGGGTGACTTTATTTTTCTGGGCTCCAAAATTACTGCAGATGGTGACTGCAGCCATGAAATTAAAAGACGCTTACTCCTTAGAAGGAACGGTATGACCCACCTAGATAGCATATTCGAAAGCAGAGACATTACTTTGCCAACAAAGGTCTGACTAGTTAAGGCTATGGTTTTTCCTGTGGTCATGTATGGATGTGAGAGTTGGACAATACAGAAAGCTGAGCGCCAAAGAATTGATACTTTTGAACTGTGGTGTTGGAGAAGACTCTTGAGAGTCCCTTGGACTGCAAGGAGATCCAACCAGGCCTCCTAAAGGAGATCAGTCCTGGGTGTCCATTGGAAGGACTGATGCTGAAGCTGAAACTCCAATACTTTGGCCACCTCCTGAGAAGTGTTTACTCATTGGAAAAGACCCTGATACTGGGATGGATTGGGGGCAGGAGGAGAAGGGGAATACAGAGGATGAGATGGTTGGATGGCATCACTGACTCAATGGACACGGGTTTGGGTGGACTCTGGGAGTTGGTGATGGACAGGGAGGTGTGGCATGCTGTGGTTCATGGGGTCGTAAAGAGTCGGACATGACTGAGCGATTGAAATGAACTGAACTGAAGATATGAAAGCAACCTAAATGCCTACTGACAGATGTTTGGGTAAAGAATAAGTGGTACTTACTTATCTGCAATACCTCAGAGATATTACAGATCAGTTCCAGGTCAACACTATAAAGCAAATATAGCAATAAAGCAATAAAACAATATTTTTTTTGTTTGCCCACTGCATATATAAGTTATATTTACAGCATACTGTAGTCTATTATGTGTGCAATAGCATTATGTGTTAAAAATGTATAAAACTTTAAGAAATGCTTTATTGCTAAATAATATTGACTATCATATGAGCCTTCAGTTCAATTCAGTTCAGTTCAGTTCAGTTGCTCAGGCTTGTCTGACTCTTTGCGACCCTATGAACCACAGCAATCCAGGCCTTCCTGTTCATCACCAACTCCTGGAGTTTACGAAAACTCATGTCCATAGAGTCAGCGATACCATCCAACCATCTCATTCCCTGTTGTCCCCTTCTCCTCCCACTCTCAATCTTTCCCAGCATCAGGGTCTTTTCCAATGAGTCAGCTCTTTGCATCAGGTAGACAAAGTATTGGAGTTTCAACTTCAACATAAGTCCTTCCAATGAACATCCAGGACTGATCTCCAATCCAGGCTGGATTGGTTGGACTTCTGTGCAGTCCAAGGGACTCTCAAGAGTCTTTTCCAATACTGCAGTTCAAAAGCATCAATTCTTCGGCGCTCAGCTTTTTTATAATCCAACTCTCACATCCATACATGACTACTGAAAAAATCAAGGCTTTGACTAGATGTACCTTTGTTGGCAAGGTAATGTTCTGCTTTTGAATATGCTTTCTAGGTTGGTCATAACTTTCTTCCAAGGAATAAGCGTCTTTTAATTTCCTGGCTGCAATCACCATCTGCAGTGATTTTGGAGCCTTAAAAAGTAAAGTCTGTCCCTGTTTCCACTCTTTCTCCATGTATTGGTCATGAAGTGGTGGGACCAGATGCCATGATCTCAGTTTCTGAATGTTGAATTTTAAGCCAACTTTTCTACTCTCCTCTTTCACTTTTATGAAGAGGCTTTTTTTTTTTTTTTTTTACTTAAATTTATTTATTTTAATTGGAGGCTAATTACTTTACAATATTGTATTGGTTTTGCCATACATCTACATGAATCCACCACAGGTACACATGTTCCCCATCCTGAACCCCCCTCCCACCTCCCTCCCAGTACCATCCCTCTGGGTCATCCCAGTGCACCAGCCCCAAGCATCCTGTATCGTGCATCAAACCTGGACTGGTGATTCGTTTCTTATGTGATATTATACATGTTTCAATGCCTTTCTCCCAAATCATCCCACCCTCTCCCTCTCCCACAGAGTCCAAAGGACTGTTCTATACATCTGTGTCTCTTTACTTCAGTCTGTATAATACAAGAGGCTCTTTAGTTCTTCTTTGCTTTGTGCCATAAGGATGGTATCATCTGCATATTTGAGGTTATTGATATTTCTCCCAGCAATCTTGATTCCAGCTTTTGCTTCATTCAGCCCAGCATTTCTCATGATGTACTTTGCATATAAGTTAAATAAGCAGAGTGACTTCAGCAAGTTGTAATCTTTTTGCTGGCGGAATGTCTTGCCTCTATGTTGATAGCTACTGACTGACCACAGTCATGGTTGCTGAAGGCTGGGATGGCTCTAGAAATGTATTAAAATAAGAAAGCAATAAAGTTTGCTGTATTGATTCACTCCTTCTTTCAGGAATGATTTCTCTGTAGCAGACAGTGCTGTTTTTTGATAGCATTTTACCCCTAGTAGAATGTCTTTGAAAAGTAGAGTCAATCCTCTTAAACCCTGCCACTGCTTCATCAACTAATTTTATGTAATATTTTAAATCCTTTGGTGTCATTTCAACAGTATTCACAGCATCTTTACCAGAATAAGATTCCATCTCAAGAGACCAGTTTCTTTGTTCATCCATAACAAGCAGCTCCTCATCCCTTAAAGTTTTAGGATGAGATTTTAGCAAATCGGTCACATATTCATGCTTCACTTCTACTTCTGATTCTTTTGTTAATTTCCACCACATCTGCAGTTACTTCCTCTATTAGAGTCATCCATGAGTGTCAGATCAGGTTCTTCTAAACCCCTCTTAACATTAGTAGTTTGACTTCTTCCATAAATCATGGGTGTTCTTCATGGCATGTGGAATGGGAAATTCTTTCTACAAGGTTTTCAATTTACTTTGTTCAGACCCATCAGAGAAATCACTATCGATGGCAACAATAGTTTTACAGTGCCCTTCTTAAATAATAGACTGAAAAATGGAAACTACTTGATCTGTGGGCTACACAATGGATTCTGTTTTATCAGGCATGAAAACAATAGTAATCTTGTTGTACACCTCCATCAGAACTTGGGTGAACAGGTGTATTGTCAGCGAACAGTAATATTTTGAAAGGGGTTTATTTTCCTGAGCAGTGATTCTAAACGGGCTTGAAATTTTCAGTAAGTCATATTGTCAACAGATGGGTTGTCACCAAGGCTTAGTTGTTCCATTGACACATGATAGGCAGAGTAAATTAGCATAATTATTAAGGGCCCTAGGATTTTCCAAATGACAAATGAGCATTGATTTCAGCTAAATGTCACCAGCTGTATTAGTCTATAATTAGAGAATTAGTCTGTCCTTTGAAACTTTGAAGCCAGGCATTGACTTCTTTCTAGCTATGAAAGTCTTGGGTGGAATCTTCTTCCAAAATAAAGCTGTTTCATCTGAATTGAAAATCTGTTGCTTATTGAGGCCACCTTCATTAATTTTCTTTGCTAGATCTTCTGGATAACTTTCTGCAGCTTCTATATCCACCCTTGCTGCTTCATTTTACACATTTATGTTATGGAGATAGCTTCTTTCCTTGCACTTCATAAACCAACCTCTTCTAGCTTTACCTCTTCTGTGGCTTCCTTACCTTGCTCAGTCTTCATGGAATTGAATAGAGTTAGGGCCTTGCTCTGGATTAGGTTTTGGCTTAAGGGAATATTGAGGCTGAATTGATCTATTATCAAGGTCACTAACCCTTTCTCCACATCAGCAATAATTCTCTTTTGCTTTCTTTTCATGTGCTCACTGGAGGAGCACTTTTTATTTCCTTCAAGAACTGTTTCTTTGCATTTATAACTCAGTAAGCTTAATTGTGTCTGGCTTTTGATTGAAATTGAAAGACAGAGACTCTTCCTTTCACTTGAACATTTAGAGATTGTTGCAAAGTTATTAATTGGCCTAATTACAGTACTGTGTCTCAAGGAATAGAGATGCCTGAGGAGAAAGACAGAGACAGGGGAATGGCTGGTCAGTAGAGCAGTCAGAAAACACAAATTTATCAATTAAGTTTGCCACTTGTATATGGTTGTGGTTTGTGGTGCCCCAAAACAATTACAATAGTAGCATCAAAGATATAGATCACAGATCACCATAACAATATAATAATGAAAAAAATTTTAAATGTTGCAAGAATTACCAAAATGTAACATAGAGACATCAAATGAGCAAGTGCTATTGGAAAAATGGTGCCTATAGGCTTCATTGATACAGGATTGCCATAAACTTTAAATTTGTAAAAAAAAAAAAAAATACAATATCTAAGAAGCACAATAAAGTGAAGCATAGTAACTGAGGCATGCCTGTAATAATTTTAATAAAGAAATAAGTTTCTACCTTCATCTATTGTGTCAGTAAGTAATGATATGGAGAAGGCAATGGCACCCCACTCCAGTATTCTTGCCTGGAAAATCCCATGGACGGAGGAGCCTGGTGGGCTGCAGTCCATGGGGTCGCGAAGAGTTGGACACGACTGAGCGACTTCACTTTCACTTTTCACTTTCATCCATTGGAGAAGGAAATGGCAACCCACTCCAGTGTTCTTGCCTGGAGAATCCCAGGGACGGGGGAGCCTGGTGGGCTGCCATCTATGGGGTCGCACAGAGTCGCACACGACTGAAGTGACTTAGCAACAACAAGTAATGATACAGTATATACAAAATTTTAATTATAATACTATACACTAATGTGTATAAGGAGCAAAGGAGGAAGGAGCAAAAAGAGAAGGAGTAGATAAAAACGGTAAGGAACAGGGAAAGCTTCAGAGAGAAAGTAATATCTGACAATTTGTATATGGCAAGAAGATGATCACAAACTATTCAACTCATCTTATCTGTCAACATGTTATGAAATTACCTCATTACAAAAATCAGCAAATCACCTACATTAATGTGGTGCAATGTGCTTGGTATAATGAAGGGTACACTAAAAACTGAACCAGGAGACCTTGTCTCCCAGTTATGCTTGATTAAACTGTAGAGCTTGAAAAAACTTTTGAATAAAAATGATGGTGTTATCCAAAGGAATACTGTCTGTTTGACTATCCCTGATTATTCAAAACCAAAAGAGCTCCTATCTATATGTAAATATATTATAGGGTAAGAACCTGGGCTTACTTAGGTTGGCCTTCTGCCTTTAAATTTCTCAGATTATCTATTTGCCATAATTTTACCATGTAATTCAGACTTTTTATATTTTCATCTGGAGTTGTAATGGCATTCATATGATATTAAAGACACATCAGACGCTTTCTCTCTAAAGCACATGTTTCTTGTTCAGCCCTTTTGCTGAAATTGTGAAGCTACCTCCAAGCAATCCAGAGTAATTGTGCATTTAATTTGTCATTTTCTGGAACATTGCTTTTCAAAACCAAGGCTTTTCCAATTAAATTCAGTGGCATTTTTATCCAAAGAATTTTTCTAAGAGATTGGTTTCCTGCCCTGGATCTGTGTTTTGAACCAGGCAGTTGAAATTTATTATAGATCCAGGACAATTACTTCACATGTAATTCAGGCCTCTCAGGTACTTTCTCCACATAGCGTTGTGATTCTGTGTTGTTGATCAGTTCACATCATCTTCTCTCATAGAGAATGGTAGTCTGAAAAGAATCTCAAAATGTCAGTGTAGTAGGAAGAAGGTATATAATTATATATATATGTATATATATATCAATCACAAATCAAAAGAAATGTTGACTATCTTTTTAAAAGGCCCACTTTTAGACCTTTTCTTATCAAAGATAAATATCTGTGCATTTTTAAAATTTTGATTATTGAGTGGACATAAGCTTGATGTTTAGGTTAAAAGCCTAAGTTCTGTTTTGGTAGAGTTTAATTCAATTTTGTATGTGTGTGCTTGGTCGCTCAGTTATGTCTGACTCTTTGCCACCCTTTGGACTACAGTCCAACAGCCTCCTCTGTCCATGGGATTTTTAGCTTTTGTTTAAATCATTTAATAATGAAGTTCAGATTTAAGACTGCATTTTTCTGGGTATATATAGGACAATTACAGTACCCATTAAAAAGTTATTTAATTTGATTATAAGATATATTTTAATAGATTATAATATATATTATATATTTTATAGATTATAGATATATTTGTTGATATGAAGATCTTTCTAGTTGCACAGGGAGTTTTTTCTAATGTCCTCTTATAAATTTAAAATCCACTCATATTTCACTCATTCTACACACACACAAACCTCACAATGTCTCAACATTTCACAAGGATGAAAAAATATGTATAAAAAAGATGACAGATATATATAAGGAATCTAAGATATAAACTATGAAATATTTAAAAAAAAGTAAATTGTGAAGCAGAAGTCCCTTCATCTGTGTAATAATAGGACAAACATCACATCATTTTTACAGTTAAAGGGCATAGTTCATAGAATGGTCTCTTCTACTCTAAACTTCTCTATTACAATACCTTTCCAGCTCTGATATTAAATGAAATAATGAATTATGAAGGGTATGGTGTTATGCTCTAGTTCTCTTCCTCCTTTAAACACTTACACAATGGCATTTGAAATAAAATACTTTCCAAATATTTTATGTGATTTGTATTATATTTTCTATGTGTTTACCACAGCATTGGTTATATCAGGCAAAGGAGTAAGATCTTAAAGGAACTGGTTGTATTTTTAACAGATGAGAGGTAAATGATAAAAGGTTCCTAAAATATTCTGTAAAAAGAAAATTTGAAAATTAATTTATTATAGAATATTGACACATGGTATGAACAGATAATTCACAAAATAAAAGCTATGCACCATTCTGTATATGTACCACATCTTTCTTATCCATCTATTGATGGATGTCTAAGTTGCTTCCATGTCCTGGTTATTGTAAACAGTGGGGCAATGAACGTTGGGTACAGGTGTCTTTTTGAGTTATGGTTTTCTCAGGGTATATTCCTAGTAGTGGGATTGCTGAGTAAGTCAGAAAGAGAAAAACAAACATTGTTTGTTTGTGTGTGTGTGTATATATATATATATGTATATATATATATGGAATCCAGAAAAATGGCTCTGATGAACCTATTTGCAGGCCAGGAATAGAGGTGTAGATGTAGAGAATGGAGGACTTGTGGACATAGAAGGGGAAGGAGAAGGGTACAGATGGATAGAATAGCACTGACATATGCACCCTATCATATGTAAAATAGCTGGCAGGAAGCTGTTGTATAGCACAGGGAACTCAGCTCACTGCCCTGTGAATAACCTAGATGAATGGGGAACAGGAGAGTGGAAAGGAGGCTCAAGAGGGAGGGGGATATATCCATATGGCTGATTCATGAAGTTGTACAATTGAAACTAATAGAGCATTGTAAAGCAATTATATTCTAATAAAAGAGATACATAAAAATGTGACAAAAATATGAAAGTTCATGAAATAAGGCATACATTATGTTGCTGGTGGAATAAAAATTAAGTCTTCCAATGGCAATTTTTGGTAATATTCATTGAAATTCTTTATAATAGTCACATATCTTGACCTGGCAATTCTAGTCTTAGGAAATAACTTAAAATAACCAGAGAGGCACTTGGATATTTATTTATGAAACTAAACACTACCACATTATTTATAATGGAAAAAGATTTCAAAACAATATTTATACAGTTAAAATACTGTTGTGCACTTATCCAGGGGAATAGTATGCTAAAATGGAGACTAATGTTTTAAAATATATATCCATCTGTGTCTGAGTCTCCATCTAGCTATCTATCTACCTATCTATATTTATAATGGAAGTGAAAGTCACTCAGTCGTGCCTGACTCTTTGCGAACCAAAGGACTATACAGTCCACGGAAATCTCCAGGCCATAATACTGGAATGGGTAGCTGTTCCCTTCTCCACGGGATATTCCCAACCCAGGGATTGAACCCAGGTCTCCTGCATTATAGGCAGATTTTATACCAGCTGAGCTACCGGGGATGATATTGAATGTTATTATGTTAAACAAAAGGAAAGATAACTGCATATGGAGTAGGAACTCAATTGTATAAACATGGAAAAAAGGTAAAATTAATTGTGTCAGCCAAATTTTCCCAACTCCCCACATAGAAAGTAAATGCTAGAGAAGGGGCTGTAGATTTGGTTTCCTTTTGATAATTCAGTTCAGTTAAGTACTCAGTCATGTCCGACTCTTTTCAGCCCCATGGAGTGCAGCACATCAGGCTTCCTGGTCCATCATTTCCATGAGTTTACTCAAACTCATGTCCATTGAGTCAGTGATGCCATCCAACCGTCTCATCCTCTGTCATCCACTTCTCCTCCCACTCTCAATCTTTCCCAGCATCAGGGTCTTTTCCAGTGAGTCAGCTCTTCACATCAGGTGGCCAAATATTGGAGTTTCAGCTTCAACATCAGTCCTTCCAACGAATATTCAGGACTGATTTCCTTCAGGATGGACAGGTTCGACCTCCTTGCAGTCCAAGGGATTCTCAAGAGTCTTCTCCAACACACAGTTCAAAAGCATCAATTCTTCGGTGCTCATTTTCCTTTATAGTTCAACTCTCACATTCATACATGACTATTGGAAAACCATAGCTTTGACTAGATAGACATTTGTTGGCAAAGTAATGTCTCTGCTTTTTAATATGCTGTCTAGGCTGGTCATAATTTCCTTGCATTTAATTTCCGGGCTACAGTCACCACCTTCAGTGATTTTGGACCCCCCCAAAAATAAAGTCTGCCATTGTTTCCACTGTTTCCCCATGTATTTTCTATGAAGTGATGGGACCAGATACCATGATCTTAGTTTTCTGAATGTTGAGGTTTAAGCCAAAATTTTCACTCTCTTCTTTCACTTTTATCAAGAGGCTCTTTAGTTCTTCTTCATTTCTGCCATAAGGATGATGTCATCTGCATTTCTGAGGTTATTGATATTTCTCCCAGCAACCTTGATTCCAGCTTGTGCTTCATCCAGCCCAGCATTTCTCATGATGTACTCTGCATATAAGTTAAATAAGCAGGGTGACAATATACAGGCTTGACATATTTCTTTTCCTATTTGGAACCACTGTTGTTCATGTCCAGTTCTAACTGTTGCTAACTGACCTGCATACAGATTTCTCAAGAGACAAGTCAAGTGGTTTGGTATTCCCATCTTTGAAGAATTTCCCACAGTTTATTGGTTGAGAGTTCTGACGAAATGTGGTCCACTAGAGAAGGGAATGGCAAACCGCTTCATTATTCTTGCCTTGAGAACCCCATGAACAGTATGAAAAGGCAAAAAGATAGGACACTGAAAGATGAACTCCTCAGGTTGGTAGGTGCTCAATATGCTACTGGAGATCAGTGGAGAAATAACTCCAGAAGAATGAAGAGATGGAGCCAAAGAAAAACAACCCTGAGCTGTGGATGTGACTGGTGATGGATGCAAAGGTCTGATGCTGTAAAGAACAATATTGCATAGGAACCTGGAATGTTAGGTCCATGAATCAAGGTAAATGGAAGTGGTCAAACAGGAGATGGCAAGAGTGAATGTCGACATTTTAGGAATTGGTGAACAAAAATGGACTGGAATGGGTGAATTTAACTCAGATGATCAATATGTCTACTACTGTGGGCAAGAATCCCTTAGAAAGAAAGGAGTAGCCATCATAGTCAACAAAGAATCTGAAATGCAGTACTTAGATGCAATCTCAAAAATGACAGAACTATTTCTGTTTGTTTCCAAGGCAAACTATTCAATATCATGGTAACTGAAGTCTATGTCCTGACCAGTAATGGGGAAAAAGCTGAAGTTGAACGGATCTATGAAGACCTACAAGACCGTCTAGAACTAACACCCCAAAAAACGATGTCATTTTCATTATAGAGGACTGAAATGCAAAAGTAGGAAGTCAAGAAACATCTGAAGTAACAGGCAAATTTGGCCTTGGAGTACTGAATGAAGCAGGGCAAAGGAAAATAGAGTTTTGCTAAGAGAACACACTGGTCATAGCAAACACTGTCTTCCAACAACACAAGTGAAGACTCTACACATGGACATCACCAGATGGTCAACACCAAAATCAGAATGATTCTATTCTTTGCCGCCAAAGATGGTGAAGCTCTATACAGTCAGCAAAAACAAGACCAGGAGCTTACTGTGGCTCAGAACATGAACTCCTTATTGCCAATTCAGACTTAAATTGAAGAAAGTAGAGTAAACCACTAGACCATTCGGGTATGACCTAAATCAAATCACTTATGAATTTACAGTGGAAGTGAGAAATAGATTTAAAGGACTAGATCTGATAGACAGAGTACCTGATGAACTGGATGGAGGTTCATGACATTTTACAAGCAGCAGGGATACAAGCTCATCCCCAAGAAAAAGAAATGCAAAAAAGCAAAATGTCTGTCTGAAGAGGCCTTAAAAATAGCTGAGAAAAGAAGAGAAGTGAAAAGCAAAGGAGAAAAGGAAAGATATACCCATTTGAATGCAGAGTTCCAAAGAATAGCAAGGAGAGATAAAAAAAAGCCTTCCTCAGCGATCAATGCAAAAAATAGAGGGAAACAATAGAATGGGAAAGACAAGAGATGTCTTCAAGAAAATTAGAGATACCAAGGGAACATTTCATGCAAAGATGAGCACAATAAAGGACAGAAATGGTATGGACCAAACAGAAGCAGAAGATATTAAGAGAAGGTGGTAAGAATACACAGAAAAACTATACAAAAAAAAAAAAAAACTTCATGACCCAGATAACCACCATAGTATGATCACTGACTTAGAGCTAGACATCCTGGAATGTGAAGTCAAGTGGGCCTTAGGAAGCATCCCTACAAACAAAGCTAGTGGAGGTGATGGGATACCAGATGAGCTATTTCAAATTCTGAAAGATGATTTTGTGAAAGTGCTGCACTCAATATGCCAGCAAATTTGAAAAACTCAGCAGCGGCCATAGGACTGGAAAAGGTCAGTTTTCATTCCAATCCCAGAGAAAGGCAATTACACTCACCTTACATGCTAGTAAAGTAATATACTGTCTAGTTTGGTCATAACTTCTTCCAAGGAGCAAGAGTCTTTTAATTTCATGACTGCAGTCACCATCTGCAGTGACTTTGGAGTCCAAAAATATATAGTCTTTCACTGTTTGCACTGTTTCCCCATCTATTGGTCATGAATTGCTGGAACCAGATGCTATGATCTTAGTTTTCTGAATGTTGAGTTTCAAGCCAACTTTTTCACTCTTCTCTTTCACTTTCATCAACAGACTCTTTAATTCTTCTTCACTTTCTGCCATAAAGGTGGTGTCATCTGCATATCTGAAGTTATTGATATTTCTCCCGGCAATCCTGATTCCATCTTGTGCTTCATCCAGCCTAGTGTTTCTCATGATGTACTCTGCATATAAGTTAAATAAGCAGGGTGACAACGTGCAGCCTTGACGTACTACTTTTCCTATTTGGGACCAGTCTGTTTTTCCAGATCCAGTTCTAACCGTTGCTTCTTTATTTGCATGCAGATTTCTTAAGAGGCAGGTTAGGTGATCTGGTATTCCCATCTCTTGAAGAATTTTCCACATTTTGCTGGGATCCACACAGTCAAAGATTTTGGCATAGTCAATGAACAGAAGTAAGTGTTTTTTCTGGACCTCTTGCTTTTTCAATGATCTGACAGTTATTGGCAATTTGATCTCTGGTTCCTCTGCCTTTTCTAAAACCAGCTTGAGTATCTGGAAGTTCATGGTTCATGTATTGCTGAAGCCTGGCTTGGGGAATTTTGAACATTACTTTACTAGCGTGTGAGATGAGTGCAACTGTGCAGTAGTTTGAGCATTCTTTGGCATTGCCTTTCTTTGGGATTGGAATGAAAACTGACCTTTTCCAGTCCTGTGGCCACTGCTGAGTTTTCAAAATTTGCTGGCATATTGAGTGCAGCACTTGCATAGCATCATACTTTAGGATTTGAAAGAGCTTAGCTGGAATTCCATAACCTTCACTAGCTTTGTCTGTAGTGATGCTTCCTAAGGCTTGACTTCACATTCCAGGTTGTCTGGTTCTAAGTGAGTGATGACATCACATCATTATCTGGTCATGAAGATCTCTTTTGTGCTGTTCTTCTGTGTATTCTTGCCACCTCCTCTTAATATCTTCTGCTTCTGTTAGGTGCATACCATTTCTGTCCTTTATTGTGCCTATCTTTGCATGAAATATTCCCTTGGTATCTCTAATTTTCTTGAAGAGATCTCTAGTCTTTCCCATTCTACTGTTTTTCTCTATTTCTTTACACTGATCACTGAGGAAGGCTTTCTTATCTCTCCTTGCTATTCTTTGGAACTCTGCCTTCAAATGGGTATATCTTTCCTTTTCTCCTTTGCTTTTTGCTTCTCTTCTTTTCACAGCTATTTGTAATGCCTCTTCAGACAGACATTTTGCTTTTTTGCATTTCTTTTTCTTGGGGATGGTCTTGCTCCCTGCCTCTGTACTATGTCACAAACGTCCTTCCATAGTTCATCAGGTACTCTATCAGATCTAATCCCCTGAATCTATTTCTCACTTCCACTGTATAATCATAAGGGATATGATTTAGGTCATACCTGAATGGTCTAGTGGTTTTCCCTACTTTCTTCAATTTAAGGCTGAATTTGGCAGTAAGGGGTTCATGTTCTGAGCCACTGTCAGCTTACTCCATCTTTGGCTGAAAAAAATATCATCAGTCTGATTTCACTGTTGACCATCTGATGATGTCCATGTGTAGAGTCTTCTCTTTTGTTGTTGGAAGAGGTTGTTTCCTATGACCAGTGCGTTCTCTTGGCAAAACATCTGAGATTTTGCCCTACTTCTTTCTGTACTCCTACACCAAATTTGCCTGTCAGCTCGGAAGCAGTTATGGAATGAGAACGACGCCCCTTTTCTCTAGGCAACATAATTCTCCTAAAAGAAAAGGGGGGAATGAGAGAGTCATTTCCTAGGTAGGTTGATAGGGAGTCTAGTGGTCCCCAAGGAGAGAGGGGTCTGGAATTCTCAAGGAGGAAGAAAGGACAAACTTCTTTTGTTTCTCCACATTCCTTAGGATTATATAACAATAATGTATCCTGCCTGAGGACAGTCTTTGGATTAAACCTTCTGGCTAATTCTGTTATCTTAAAATGTAACTTATGGGAGTAGGTCTGATGAGGTCTTTACAACCTCCAGACATTCTTTGGATTATATAACCTCATTGTTAACACTAGCAAGCGGGTACTCTTTCTGCCCCCTTCTGATGCCTAGGTCAGAAGATTTCTCTATCTCCTTTATACTTTAATAAAACTTTATTACACACACAAAAAATAAATAAAAATAACTGTGTTTGTGTTTTTCTTTTTGACTTACTTTTCTCACTAATGCATATATATATGGAATTTAGAAAGATGGTAATGATGACCCTATATGCGAGACAGCAAAAGAGACACAGATGTATAGAACAGTCTTTTGGACTCTGTGGGAGAAGGGAAGTGTGGTATGATTTGAGAGAATAGCAGTGAAACATGTATATTATCATATGTGAAACAGATCACCAGTCAGTTCAATGCATGAGACAGGGTGCTTAGGGCTGGTGCACTGGGATGACCCTGAGGGATGGAATGGGGAGGGATGTGGAAGGAGCTTCAGGATGGGGGAAGCATGTACACCCATGGCTGACTCATGTCAGTATATGGCAAAAACCACTACAATACTGTAAAGTAATTAACTTCCATTTTAAATAAATAAATTAATTAAAAAATAAAAATAACAACTTTTCAATTACTACCTTCTCTGCCATTTTGCTTAGACAGCTGCTTTGTTTTTCTAGCTACCTTTATATTTATTATATGCTGGAAAGAATGACAGAATTGACAAGAATTTAGGGGACCCGGTCTCTGCTAAAGTTCAGTGTGTCTCTAAGTAATCTACACAGGCACTATTTTCTTTTGTGAATAAAATGGAAGCAGAACCATCTGACCCAATCCCTACTCAACAGACTTTGAGGATTGCATGAAATAATGGAACTTAAGAGAATGGCTATACAAACACTAATTTATTATTTTTTTATTGGAGTATAATTATTTTATAACATTTCTTTTATTTTTGATGTACAACAAAGTGAATCAGCTATACGCGCACATTATATGCCCTCCCTATTGAGCCCCCTCCCCATCCCAGCCCCATTCCAGTGAAGACCCCATTTATATCTTCAGAGAGCACTGAGCTGAGCTCCCTCTGCTATACTGCAAGTTCCCACTAGCTGTCTGTTTTACCCATGCTACTGTATATATGTCAGTCATAATCTCCCAATTTGTCCACCCCCTGCTGTGTCCACATGGACTTTCCAGGTGGCTCAGTGGTAAATAATCCTCCTGCTAATTCAGGAAATGTGGGTTCAATCCCTGGGCGGGGAAGAGCCCCTGGAGAAGGAAATAGCAACCCACTTCAGTATTCTTGCCTGGGAAATCTCATAAATAGAAGAGCCTGGAGGGTTATAGTCCATGCAGCTGCAAAAGAGTCAGACACAACCTATTGATTAAACAACACCTTCCCCCATTGTGACCATATATGTCCAATTTCTATGTCTGCATCTCTGTTCTTGCTCTCCAAAGAGGTTCATCTGTACCATTTTTCTAGATTCCACATATCTTTTTTAATATATGATGTTCATTTTTCTCTTTCTGACTTACTCCTCTCTGTACGATAGACTCTAGATTCATTAACATCCCTGCCAATGACCAAATTTTGTTACTTTAATATTTTTTATCTTATTTGTCTCTCACCTCTTTATGTATTGCCATTGTTCACTTCGTAATGCCAAAGTGGTAACCGAGAAAGATTAAAAAAACTATACTTCCATTTCTCCTCTTTTGGAAAGAAGGGGGAAAAAATCAAAATTTTTGAACTTACAACCTGCTGGAGAAAAAGAAAATCCCTCCACTTTTCCTGCTTCAATTTCTTATCTAAACTCCAGTATTAAGGACTTAGATTGGAAGATCATTTATTTAGAATACAATATCTGTCACTGGTCCGGGTGCAAGAGAGGGTTTGTAAACATCTACATATTGATGTGTGTTTCTAACTTTGAAGAAAGTTTATCAAGTGTCAAAACTTATTCAATAAAATAACTATTTTGTATCAACTACAAAATACATAGCCAGCAGGTAATGGTTATTGGCAAATTTGGGCTTTGAAGTGCTTCTTCTCTAATATAGTTTTATTTTGTGTTTTCTAAAAAACATACTGAACTGTATTTTCCTAAAACCGAATTGTTCATTTGTCTTCTGAGACATGTTTCACAGATCCATAGTTTCACAAACAATTCAGATTGACTTTGCTTCTTTATTTTTTACTACTCTAAAAACTAGAATAATATTTTATCTTGTTACTCTAGAAACTGAGCACAATAAAGCCTATAAAGACAAACCAATTTATTTATCCCCTGAAATTTGCCATTTTAAAAAGAACTTTTAGAAAAGTCTGTAGATCCCTTTAAGAGAAAAACATTTTTCAACAAAACCAGGGTAATTATTTGGTAGTGAGATAAATGCCTAATATTTATTTTCCTTACCTTCTTTGCCTGGTTATCTATTTTAATTACATTAATAGCTTCTTTCAAGAGTCAAAATTTTCTTTTTCCTTTTTAAGAAAATGTTTGCAGCTAAAATAAATACACTGACCAGGGAGTCTCAAACCAATTAACTGCCCGTCTTAAGGAAATCAGCTTAGTTTCCACAGCTGAAACAGTAGAAATGATATGATGATGAAATAAAATATAAATGGATAGTACTATTTTAATTCTTTTTCATGATTTCTTGTGAGAATTGAGCACAGCAAGACTATATTTAATTAGACTAAAAGGTAGTATAACCCAGTGGGTTGTATATGCATTAACTGAATCAAATATTACTCTTAGCTTTATCTAAATTTGTTTTAATTCTAAGATTTTGCATATGCATCAAAATGTATTGTGTCACAGAAAATATTGCAGTCTTGACACTTCGTTATTGACAAGATAAAGCAGACTCTCAGAATATGTTGCAGCATGTCTAAAGAAAACTCACATATTAAGCTTACATTTCAGTTTTAATTATAAAGGTTGGTTGCCTACAGCCTGAGTCACTATGTAATTGTCACATTCTCAATTCATTCCTCTTATGAGAATCCAGTTCAATGTTATTCTTTCCAGAGTTCTAAAACCACATGATTTATAATTATCCATATATCTATATTTTATCTGTGGTATATAAATGTGAAAGAACATTCTCTTTATATTTAAATATGTATTACCAGTTTAGCTGGGGTTTTTGCATAAACTACATGAAGCATTTGTTTGATTACCCACTGTATATCAAGTGATGAATTCATGGTCCCCATCTCTATCTAGTAAATTCTTGGGGACATAAGTAAAGCTGGATTATCTAGCTAAGTGATAGCTTAATTCTACCTTTAATTTCCTCAAGTGAAGGCTTTTTACTAAAAGAGGTGGTAAAACCTTGGATAATCCTAATCTTTGCATGCAATTCACAAATATTAAGGACCATAATTATAAACAAATGTTCTTGTTTTTTGTCCTTTATTTTTCTTCCTTATTGTTTTAAACCACTGAACTGAGATCTACATACTTTTTCAAGATCACACTGAAACTCAGATCTCTTGAACCTCCTTGAGCATGCCTGCATACTAAATTGCTTCAGCTGTGGCTGTCTCTGTGAGACCCTATGGAATGTAGCGTGCTAGGTTCCTCTGTCCATGGGATTCTCCAGGCAAAGATAATGAAGTGGGTTGTCATTTCCTCTTCCAGGGGATCTTCCTGACCCAGGCATCCAACAAGCACGTCCTACATTGGAAGGTGGGTTCTTCACCACCAGCGCCCCCTAGGAAGCCCAAGAGCCTCCTTTGAGAACTGTGTCCTGTGTCCATAAAAGGGTGGCTCCTCTTATCAAATGTCTTAATCAAATTACCTACATTTACAAATAATTTTTCCCCCAATAAATTTAATGGGAGGATATCTTACCTTGGGAGGTGAACATGGCAACCCACTCCAATATTCTTGCCTGGAGAATCCCATGGACAGAGGAGCCTGACAGGGTACAGTTCACAGGGTCACAAAGAGTCAGCCATTACTGAAGTGACTGAGCATCTTACTTTGGTGTATAAACCATTCATTATTTTTATTTAAAAATGTGTCACTTAAAAACTGAGAGGACTGCTGTAAGTCAGAGGCTATACCAGGTAATTTCTTGTATGCATTAAAGATTCATTTTTTTGGATTTAAAATCTGATGTCAGTTTGGTATATCTTTTAGGGTTTTACATGTTAAATATTAGATGCAATTAATCGACAATATTGTATCAGTGGCAGAGTCAAAATCTACTTCATTCCATGAAAAGAATCTGTGTAATGTGTACTTTGTTTTGTTTCAATCTATTATAGTCATAATAGCTGTAGTTGTGGTAGCAATGTTTTTTTTAATCTAATGAATATATTGTCTCTTTGATGTAACAGTAAATCAGCCAGTTGTCAAAGTCCCTTACAGATTCTGATTTTATACTTTTGCTTCAATTGCAATTGATTTCTGTACTGTAAATAGCAATTTTATGCTTAATCATATATAAAATGGGTGACTGTGCAACATAGGCAAGGTACTGAGGAAAGCACTCAACCACAGTGGTGGTGGTTGTAAAAATCTATCCTCTTGAATTGTCTATGCTGGGTAATTCTCTTTTAAAGTATTCTCTTAATTCACCTGATAAAGCAAGAGTAGGTTTTTCCTTAGGAAATGATTTTTCTATGAAAGTATATACACTACTTATTGCTATGGTCAGCAAACACATTGACATGACTTTTGAACCAATAGCTAATTTTTGGTTGTGAGGCTATGGCCTTTGAATATCTGATTTCAGCAAACTACAGGACTTTTTTTATATATAACAGAAAGACACTGTGATCTAGCCAGCTATGACATTTTCTCTCCACAATCAGTCACACTTTGTGCCTTCGCATACAGTCTTGCAATGTCTTTCACAGGACTGTTTTTGTTCAAAAAAAAAAAAAAAAATGCCATATTTTCACAGAACATTTTCTCCTAGTCCTGAGCTGCTATATATTTCTAACATACATGTCATACAATTAATAGATAAAAGTATACAATATATAAGAGCTTCCCATTCTGTCTCCTACTTAAATTAAATTAAGTATTTTCCTATTGTTTGTAGTAACTACTGTGTCCTTAGAATGAGTATATTAAGGCTTCTTCTGTGATTTCACTCTTCTAGCATGGAAGATAAAAATAAGAATCCTTGAGATACAGGATCTATAGAAGTCAAGTTGAGAGTATTAAAATAAGATATTATAGGCTTATAATCCATAGACCTTTAATAAATATGTCTTTAGAAGAATCCTCTCAGTTGATTTTCTGACATGTAGCCTCTCTGAGAAACATAATACCATTGCACCTTTTTATAAAATTCCATAAATTGCCAACAGTCCAATCCTCAAACAAGGAGATTAAGTTGATTCGTCCCTGTATCAAAATTTTCTATGAAAAAATAAAACAGATGAATGTATGTAGCAAAAATTTCTATAAACTTGATAAAAATATAGAGGATCTTGAGTGAAAAGCATGACCCTATAGTAAATATCTAAGAATATTTTTCAGAAGTATTTCCATTCTGACTCTTACCGTGAATCCATAAGGTCTGAATTCAATTAAGTATTAACATTACTATTTAGTTCAAAAGGCAATACTGAATCCAGCTTCCAACTGGGCAGGCTGGGGCACACCTTCCCAATTACTCTTCCATCCAGCACGTATGAGAGTCATTGGAAACTAAATAATTTCCTTTAGGAAATATTCATTTGTGGATATCTCAAAATATTTTTTTTTCTGCTGAAAATTTTAAGGCTCAGTTTTTGACATTGTTGTTCAGTTGCTCATTTGTATCTGACTATTTGCAATGCCATGGACTGCAGCACTCCAGTCTTGCCTGTCTTTCACTATCTCACAGAGTTGGTGCCAACTCATATCCATTGAACCAACGATGCCAATAAAAAGCCCCTCCCCCTGAATTTATAAACTCAGAGTGAATTCTACATGTAAGGTTGTGATCATGCTTTTTGAGTCTCTAGTTCTAGTTGAAATATTATAGAAGACAAAAAGTTGCCATAAGCATAGTACCTATTTTGTATTCCCTTCAAAATGAAAACTTTTTTTTTATAGCTTTTCTTTTTTTTTTAATTTTATTTTATTTTTAAACTTTACATAATTGTATTAGTTTTGCCAAATATCAAAATGAATCCGCCACAGGTATACATGTGTTCCCCATCCTGAACCCTCCTCCCTCCTCCCTCCGCATACCATCCCTCTGGGTCGTCCCAGTGCACTAGCCCCAAGCATCCAGTATCGTGCATCGAACCTGGACTGGCAACTCATTTCTTACATGATATTTTACATGTTTCAATGTCATTCTCCCAAATCTTCCCACCCTCTCCCTCTCCCACAGAGTCCATAAGACTGTTCTATACATCAGTGTCACTTTTGCTGTCTTGTACACCGGGTTATTGTTACCATCTTTCTAAATTCCATATATATGCATTAGTATACTATATTTATGTTTTTCCTTCTGGCTTACTTCACTCTGTATAATAGGCTCCAGTTTCATCCACCTCATTAGAACTGATTCAAATGTATTCTTTTTAATGGCTGAGTAATACTCCATTGTGTATATGTACCACTACTTTCTTACCCATTCATCTGCTGATGCACATCTAGGTTGCTTCCATGTCCTGGCTATTATAAACAGTGCTGCGATGAACATTGGGGTACACGTGTCTCTTTCCCTTCTGGTTTCCTCAGTGTGTATGCCCAGCAGTGGGATTGCTGGATCATAAGGCAGTTCTATTTCCAGTTTTTTAAGGAATCTCCACACTGTTCTCCATAGTGGCTGTACTAGTTTGCATTCCCACCCAACAGTGTAAGAGGGTTCCCTTTTCTCCACACCCTCTCCAGCATTTATTATTTGTAGACTTTTGGATAGCAGCCATTCTGACTGGTGTGAAATGGTACCTCATAGTGGTTTTGATTTGCATTTCTCTGATAATGAGTGATGTTGAGCATCTTTTCATGTGTTTGTTAGCCATCTGTATGTCTTCTTTGGGGAAATGTCTATTTAGTTCTTTGGCCCATTTTTTGATTGGGTCGTTTATTTTTCTGTAGTTGAGCTGTAGGAGTTGCTTGTATATTTTTGAGATTAGTTGTTTGTCAGTTGCTTCATTTGCTATTATTTTCTCCCATTCTGAAGGCTGTCTTTTCACCTTGCTAATAGTTTCCTTTGATATGCAGAAGCTTTTAAGGTTAATTAGGTCCCATTTGTTTATTTTTGATTTTATTTCCGATATTCTGGGAGGTGGGTCATAGAGGATCCTGCTGTGATGTATGTCAGAGAGTGTTTTGCCTATGTTCTCCTCTAGGAGTTTTATAGTTTCTGGTCTTACATTTAGATCTTTAATCCATTTTGAGTTTATTTTTGTGTATGGTGTTAGAAAGTGGTCTAGTTTCATTCTTTTACAAGTGGTTGACCAGATTTCCCAGCACCACTTGTTAAAGAGATTGTCTTTAATCCATTGTATATTCTTGCCTCCTTTGTCAAAGATAAGGTGTCCATATGTGCGTGGATTTATCTCTGGGCTTTCTATTTTGTTCCATTGATCAATATTTCTGTCTTTGTGC
>NW_011494944.1:3154285-3165335 GCF_000754665.1 Bison bison bison | reverse complement strand
TACCATACTGTCTTGATAACTGTGGCTTTGTAGTAGAGCCTGAAGTCAGGTAGGTTGATTCCTCCAGTTCCATTCTTCTTTCTCAAGATCGCTTTGGCTATTCGAGGTTTTTTGTATTTCCATACAAATTGTGAAATTATTTGTTCTAACTCTGTGAAGAATACTGTTGGTAGCTTGATAGGGGTTGCGTTGAATCTATAAATTGCTTTGGGTAGTATACTCATTTTCACTATATTGATTCTTCCAATCCATGAACATGGTATATTTCTCCATCTATTAGTGTCCTCTTTGATTTCTTTCACCAGTGTTTTATAGTTTTCTATATATAGGTCTTTAGTTTCTTTAGGTAGATATATTCCTAAGTATTTTATTCTTTCCATTGCAATGGTGAATGGAATTGTTTCCTTAATTTCTCTTTCTGTTTTCTCATTATTAGTGTATAGGAATGCAAGGGATTCTGTGTGTTGATTTTATATCCTGCAACTTTACTATAGTCATTGATTATTTCTAGTAATTTTCTGGTGGAATCTTTAGGGTTTTCTATGTAGAGGATCATGTCATCTGCAAATAGTGAGAGTTTTACCATAGCAAAAATCAACAAAACCAAAAGCTGGTTCCTTGAAAGGATAAATAAAACTGACAAACCATTAGCCAGACTCATCAAGAAACCAAGGGAGAAAAATCAAATCAACAAAATTAGAAATGAAAATGGAGAGATCACAACAGACAACACAGAAATACAAAGGATCATAAGAGACTACTATCAACAATTATATGCCAATAAAACGGACAACGTGGAAGAAATGGACAAATTCTTAGAAAAGTACAACTTTCCAAAACTCGACCAGGAAGAAATAGAAAATCTTAACAGACCCATCACAAGCATGGAAATTGAAACTGTAATCAAAAATCTTCCAGCAAACAAAAGCCCAGGTCCAGACAGCTTCACAGCTGAATTCTACCAAAAATTTAGAGAAGAGCTAACACCTATCCTGCTCAAACTCTTCCAAAAAATTGCAGAGGAAGGTAAACTTCCAAACTCATTCTATGAGGCCACCATCACCCTAATACCAAAACCTGACAAAGATCCCACAAAAAAAGAAAACTACAGGCCAATATCACTGATGAACATAGATGAAAACGTTTTGAAAGCCTTTTAAACCATAGTCTGGAAACAAAGGAGATTTTTTTTAAAGTTAAGGGCCCTTAAAAAAAAAAAAAAGTTGAGTAACAACATATGCAATTCCTTTGCAAGGAAATATTACTAATTCAAACCCAAACCACTTTATTAGTACACACACCTGCAACTGCAAAAATGATCAATTTCTTACCTAAAAGCTTAATTCTGGAAGAAGGCTGAATCCTCAGTTCTTCTCCCTAAAGAATTTCCACTTTAAACTCCTACCTTAGTTTTGCCAATGTTGATCACTGACTTTCTGAGTAATCACGTGAAGCACCAAAGCAAAAAATTCATTTTAATCATGGGACTTGTCCCTGTAGATATTGTTGTACTGAGTGGAAGAGAAATAAATGGAAGATAAAAAAAATCATATTCAAAATGCTGTTATCCTTTATTCATTTATTGCAAAATTCAGACTTAAATTGAAGAAAGTAGGGGAAACCACTAGGTCATTCAGGTATGACCTAAATCAAATCCCTTATGATTACACAGTGGAAGTAACAAATAGATTCAAGGGATTAGATCTGATAGAGCACCGGAAGAACTATGGATGGAGGTTCCTGACATTGTACAGGAGGCAGGGTTCAACCATTCCCATGAAAAAGAAATGCAAAAGTCAAAATGGTTATCTGAGGAGGTCTTACAAATAGCTAGAAAAGACGTGAAAGGCAGAGGAGAAAAGGAAATATATAACCATTTGAATGAAGAGTTCCAAAGAATAGCAAGGAGAAATCAGAAAGCCTTCTTCAGTGATCAATGCAAAGAAATAAAGGAAAACAATAGAATGGGAAACACTAGAGATAGTTTCAAGAAAATTAGGGATACCAAGGGAACATTTCACCCAAAGATGAGCACAATAAAGGACAGAAATGGTATGAAACTAACAGAAGCAGAAGATATTAAGAGGTGGCAAGATTATACAGAAGAACTGTACCAAAAAGATCTTCACAACCCAGATAACTACTGTGGTATGATCATTTGCCTAGAGCCAGACATCCTGGAATGTGAAGTCAAGTGGGCTTTAGGAAGCATCCCTATGAACAAAGCTAGTGGAGGTGATGGAATTCCAGCTGAGCTATTTCAAATCATAAAAAATGATACTATGAAAGTGCTGCACTCAATATGCCAGCAAATTTGAAAAACTCAGCGGTGGCCACAGGACTGGAAAAGGTCAGTTTTCATTCAAATCCAAAAAGGCAATGCCAAAGAATGTTGAAACTACAATTGCAAACATTTCACACTCTAGCAAAGTAATATTCAAAATTCTCCAAGCCAGGCTTCAACAGTACATGAACTGAGAACTTCCAGCTGTTCAAGATGGATTTAGAAAAGGCAGAGGAACCAGAGATCAAATTGTCAGCATTTGTTGGATGATAGGAAAAGCAAGAGAGTTCTAGAAAAACATCTATTTTTCCTGCATTGACTATGCTAAAGCCTTTGACTGTGTGGATCACAATAAGCTGGAAAATTCTTAAAGACATGGGAATACCAGACTCCCTTACCTGTCTCTTGAGAAACATATATTCAGGTCAAGAAGCATCAGTTAGAACTGAACATGGAACAACAGACTGGTTCCAAATTGAGAAAGGAGTAGGTTGAGGCTGTATATTATCACCCTGCTTATTTAACCTATATGCAGAGTGTATCATGACAAACGCTGGGCTGGATGAAGTACAAGCTGGAATCAAGATTGCCGGGAGAAATGTCAATTACCAGAGATACGCAGATGACACCACCCTTATGGCAGAAAGTGAAGAAAAACTAAAGAGTCTCTTGATGAAAGTGAAAGAGGAGAGTGAAAAAGCAGGCTTAAAACTCAACATTCAGAAAATGAAGATCATGGCATCCAGTCCCATCACTCCATGGCCAATAGATGGGGAAATAATGGAAACAGTGGTAGACTTTATTTTCTTGGGCTCCAAAATTACTGTAGATTATGACTGCAGAAATTACAAGGGGCTTGTTCCTTGGAAGAAAAGCTATGACCAACCTAAACAGCATATTAAAAAGCAGAGACATTACTTTGCCAACAAATGTTCATCTAGTCAAAGCTATGGTTTTTGCAGTAATCATGCATGGATGTGAGATTTGGACTATAAAGAAAGGTGAGCGCCAAGGAATCTATTATTTTGAACTGTAGTGTTGGAGAAGACTCTTGAGAGTCCCTTGGACTGCAAGGAGATCAAACCAGTCAATCTTAAAGAAATCAGTCCTGAATATTCATTGGAAGTACTGATGCTGTAGCTGAAGCTTCAATACTTTGGCCAATTGATGTGAAGAACTGACTCATTGGAAAAGACCCTGAAGCTGGGAAAGACTGAAGGTGAGAGGAGAAGGGGATTACAGAGGATGAGAAGGTTGGATAGCATCACCGATTCTATGGAAATGAGTTTGAGCAAGCTCTGGGTGTTGGTGATGGACAGGAACGACTGGCATGCTGTAGTCCATGGGGTCACAAATAGTCGGACCCTACTGAACAACTGAACTGAACTCTTATCCCCGATCTCAAGTTACAGAATTTTTCTTAAAGACCTCAATGCACAGACTTAGTATTTTAATCAATGTAGGAACAGAAGATGTTCCTACAATGTAGTAACAAAATCTCTTTCTTTTTGTTTGGAAGAGTAGTCTCTTGGTATTTTTTAAAATATTTATTTTAAATAGATATTTAAATATCACTTCTTTTTTGCAATCATTATCATGTTAAATGAGGTCTTTTCCCCACATTTGTTCAGTATTTGCTTTAACTACCGATATTCAAAAAACTGGTACTTGCTCTCACTTAGTAACAGCAGTAATAACAACAACACAAACCCCCAAAAAGGTTAAAACCTACAGAACATTTATTCTATATCAAGCACCATGCAAAATAATTTGTTAATTGTTTGTGTGCATAATTTTTTATTTTTGTCAATATGATCATATTTGTTTTATTTCATTCATATAAATGTCAAAAACTCACAAAAGCATTTTTCAATTTATAGCCAGTTACTGGCATCTGTGCTATTAATAATCTATTCCCTTTCATGATATATAACTAGAATGCATATTGGATTTTTTATTGTATACTAAACTGCAAATAAAATAAACGTTGCCTATAATTTCACTGCCAATATATCTCTTGTTCACTTAGCCATAATACTGTTTATATGGTTAAGCATCTCAAACAGAATGAAAAGGTAGAAAATGAAAAGTGAGTGCCTCTCTTCCTGGTTCCTTAAGGTAGATAATCAAAATTCTGTTGTTTCTTCTCATACTTAAATATATATATATATAATTTTAAGTTTTTAAAATTTGATCATCTCTTTTTTAAATAAGCAAATAAAAATAGGTGTCATTCATTTAGTAACAGAATAGTAGTATGTAATTTTCATTGAATATTATTTAAAAGTTGCTTGCTGATGGGTACTTTGTCTCCAGGTTTTATTATCACAATTGTTACATGTGTGAATGACTGTGCGGTAGGTTCCACTGTAAAGCTCAGTAAACAGTGAAGGAAAAGAAGGTACAGAACATTTGGAGAGATTGCTTAGGATCACTCGTTGCCTAGTGAAATGAAAATCCAAATTAAGACAGTCAGACTGCAGATCTGGGCTCTTACTCCTGCAACCTGCATATATTTCTAACAAGCAGAGGCACTTCTAGTTGCTTCGACGTCAGGTGTTTCAAGATGAGCTCTGAGTTGAATAAGTTTCCTTTTTCTCTAAATAAAAGTATATCTAATAAATGCTTGTTTATAACTCAATAAATAATATATATGTCTATGTAGAATGAAAAAACTGGATTTCTGTAATTTTATGCTGAAAGATGAGATTCCGGAATCAAGGTACATTTTTTAGCAGAGACATTAGTGAGTTTTTGGAAATCCAAATGGTGGTAAAGACCTAAGAATTTATAGTTTAATGGGTCTTTAAAATTGAATAGAAGCACTTGAAGCAGGAGAAATCCAAGGAAAGAGGGGGAAAGCAATGTGGAAGGAATCTGGAGTCTATTGAAAAATATAACCAGTGAGACATCCCTAATAGTGCATAGTGTGACAACAGGAAAACTTTGTAAATGTGAGATGCCTCATGTTCTTTTTACATTGTCTTCTTTGGTACTGAGCATGAGCAAGGTATCCTGGGAAAGAGGCTGGATTGCATATGCTGGCAAAGAGTAGAAGTATAGACAGTACAGGAAAAGTAAACGGTACAAGGGAAATGAGTTTCCAAGCTGGAAACTTGGTGTCAGGAGTGGTAATAAAAGTAACTACTCCCCACCCCCACCCCTATATTCCTTTGCTAGAACTTGAAGAATTCTTACTGGCAATGTTAGATTTGCTATAGAACCTGAGAAAGGATAACTCTTGAAAATGTGTATAGTTACCTGTCAGCAAGTTGGAACCTCTTGCTGATATTGGAATTGCAAAATGATTTAAGAAGGAGTCTAAGGAAAAGAGGTCTAGAGAAGAGACTGAGAAATATAATTTAAAAAGAGGAGCATTTGGAGAAGACAGAACAGGAGGTCCCACTTCAATTTCCTTTATTAATATTTTCAGAACTATGAAAAATTTGCATAAATATTACAAAAAATTCTTAGACACCCTTGATCCAGATTCATCAAATGTTAACACAGAATTAAAGCTTCAACTATAGGTGTTTTTTCATTCCACTTTCTCTATCACTCTCATGATATCTAGCTATCTATTGATATATTTTTTATATATTTGATATTTTTTGTGGAAATATATTTTTCCTGAAGTGTTGAAGAGTAATTTGTAGATGGGATACTCCTTAACCTCCAAAAAAATTCTGTGTTTCCTAATAGTAAGGAAGTATTTTACATAATTGCACCACAACTACCAAATCTTGATTCAATAACATTATCTAATTCTGTGGATGACAAATTTATTTTGTTAAGGGTCAGATAATAATTATTTTAAGCCTTGCAGACCATAAACCTTTTGTCTCAACTATTCAACTCTGCTCTTGTAGATTAAAAGTAGCTGGAGAAAATAATGTAAATGAAAGGAAGGGCATGACTGTGTTCAGTAAAAATTCATTTTCCAAAACTGGTGGTTGGATGTCTTTGCTCATGGGTCATGATTTTCTGATCTCTAATCTAATACACAGACCATATTCAGATATGTGTAATTGTCAATAGAGCAGCACTTACAGGAAAAGAAAATTGTTTTATCCTTGCAATCCCTAGAATTGGAATTGGTCATTTCTCTCAAGGATACTTTGTTCCTTTTAAGATGTTGATATTTAGAAATCAAGATTTGTGAACAGGTTTTGCCATTGCTGCTGGGTTTTCGTTGCTTGTAGTCCTTCTCAATGGGCAAATCTGGGAAATTTAACACTTATATATGGACGCATATACCCACATGCATATATATATATATATATAAAATTCCCAAGAGTTCACACTGACGCTAATGACAATCTAACTTGTCAGATTTTATTCAGTCCTTCCTTCTCCTTTCATACTATATTTCTCTGCTAAGTGAAACCTAGCTTTCATGATCCATGATATATTTACTTATTTTCTCAATCCCTGAAATATAAAAAACTTGTTTTAGGATTGCTAACATACACTTAAAAAAAAAAAAGAACTACTAGTTAAGGCTTAATATTTGAAGATTTATTTATTTATGGCATGCTGGGTCTTTGTTGCTACACACGGGCCTTCTCTCGTTGTGGCAAGTGGGGGCCACTGTTCACTGCAGTGTGTGTTTCACATTATAGGAATTTCTCTTGTTGCAGAGCACAGGCTCTAGGTATGTGGACTTCAGTTGTTGTGGTTTCTGGGCTCAGTAGTTGCAGATCTCAAACTCTAGAGCATGGGCTCAATAATTGTGATTCACAGTCTTTGTTGTCCAGCAGCAAGTGAGATCTTCCCAGACCAGGGATTAAACCAGTGTTCCCTGCATTGGCAGGCAGATTCCTTACCACTCAGCTACCAGGGAAGACCTAAAGTTTAATGTTTGATTAAAAGTATTTTTGTCTTTAGTCTGTGGGCTTAGTTAAAAAATGAACTTAGAAGTTACCTGGGTTAGATCTTCCCTCACACTGCCACTTTGGTGTATAGTTACATTAATTTGTTTCCATTAATATTCAGTTTTGAATTTCCTACTATATTTGCGAAGAGTTGACTCATTGGAAAAGACTCTGATGCTGGGAGGGATTGAGGGCAGGAGAAGAAGGGGACGACAGAGGATGAAATGGCTGGATGGCATCACTGACTCGATGGACGTGAGTCTGAGTGAACTCTGGAAGTTGGTGATGGACAGGGAGGCCTGGCTTGCTGCGATTCATGGGGTCACAAAGAGTCGGACACGACTGAGTGACTAAACTGAACTGAACTATGTTTGTCAATTTTATTTACTTCTCTTAGTGTATGTGAAACATTAGCATAATTCCCAAAATCAGTACAGTACCAGAAAGTAGAGTCTTCATCTCCTCTTTTCTATCCTTTCTACCATATTCTCATCCATGCTCTGTAGCTGACCAGTCTCATCATTCACTGATTTATTCTTCCTTCATTTATTTTGTTCAAGTGAGCAAACACTTGTATATTTATTTTTATTTTTAATTTCCTTTTTTTACAATAAAGGTAAAACAATTGAGATGATTTATGGTATTTTGATTCCTTCATTTAACAGAGTAGCATGGAAATTATTTCACATAAGTTCATAGCTCTCAACATCATGCTTTGTAACTGCTGCTTAGGATTTATTGTGAATATATCAATTTATTTCCTTAGAAATGAGCACTTAGACAGTTTCTACTATTTTAAAATTACACACAGATCTCAGATGAACAGCCTTCCGCATACGTATTTCTGTAGTGTCACAAGTTTAGCTTTAGGGGAAATTCCTAGACGTGGGAGAGTAGGGTCAAAAGACAAACATACATTGCACTTTATTTTTCTAGACAAAGATCTTTTTGTTTTTGTTTTCTTCGTTTTCAATAGATATAGTACCAAATCCTCTTCTGCTTAATCTTTAGTACTGGACACATAATAAGACCATTATGCATATTTGCTAATAAATAAAATTCTGCCAGGTATGGCACATTTGTTGAGAAATAAAACTGCTTTGCCTAAAATTGTGGAAAGGTGAATTTAGTTTTGAGAGAAGCTCTGAAGGAGAAATAGGGTGCAGGCACCACAGAAACCTGCCAATAGAGACAGAACTTTGGAAGTGACTGGGCTCAGCTACCACCTGCAAGAGAGGCGGTAAACAGCCTCTGAGTAGAAACTGAAAATGAGGGATGGAGAAATCATTGCTTTCAGTCCTGTTGGCCTCCTTATGAGCAACATCAGCAGCATATGTTTTCAGATGCAAGATACTCTACCCCAAATCAGGTACTGAACTTAAATTCTCTGCAGAAATTGAACTTGGGCTTCAGAAAACACAATAGCCTGTACCCAGCTTTTAAAAAAATCTATTACAAGCTTCCCTCTTTCATCACTTTTCATTGCTTAATCCAGATTCAGAAAAATGTGAATAATTCGTAAACTCAGACACTTCCTCCATTATGGTAACACCACAGTGCTGAAGCTGCTGAAGTGCTGAAGCTTCAGCAACTACATTTTGCTAAGAAGTATCTTTCAGACTTTGCACCATTTCTCTTCAATAAGGTGTTTGCTGCCTTTTAAGTCCAAGGTATTTGTTGTGAAATCATTAGTAGTGAAATAATTTGTTTTATTTTCAAATATTTAAATTTACTAAACACTCTCTATTAATTCTATGATTTTCCTTAACTTGTTTTTTATGAAAAATGTATCACAAGTGCTACTACTTATCCTTTTTCATTTATAAACGTTTTTTAGGCACTCATCCTATGCTACCTGCTTTAATTGCAGTATTTAAAATCCTCTTAAAATCCCTGACAAAGTTGATATTGCCTTCATTTTGCAGATATAGAATTTGAGGCTCAGAGATGTTTAGTAGCTACTTGTAATGACAGAGCAAAAAGATGACAGGACAGGAGTTTCAATCTGACAGTAGAGCCCACATTTGATTTCAACGTGGGTTTGTCTCACACTGTCGCTTGTCACATGATGCTGTTGAACTCACAGTGAGTTCAACTAAGCCAAAATGTGACAGAATAATATTAGGTTAGAACAACTTTTAAGCATCATCTCCCTGTGGTCCTTATGGAAATTAAATAACAATTGCATATAAGAGGTAAAAGAACTTCTGCATACTGTTCAATATTAGAAGGTAGATTTAGAATATTAACAAATTAATTTCTGTGTGTATCATTTTTAAAATATTCTCCATTTTATAAAAGCTTACAGTTGTTGAGTCATAGCAGATATCAAGTACTGAGCTATGTATTGCAAACAATTTACGTCACTTAGCCCTGATTGGTCATCAAAGTCCACATGTATACATCTTGCTGCCTACTTGACAGTAACACTTAGATGCCACATGGTCATTTCCAACTGTGCTTATCCCTCCTTTCGGACAACCTGCTTATATCTACTCTTCTCCATCTCAGAACTGGGAACCAATGTTGCTTGACATCTCAAGTCAGTATCCTAAGGGTTAGATTTAAACATATCCTTTTCCCTATCTTCTACATCCAGTTTACTGTTGCTGCTGCTACAGCTGCTAAGTCGCTTCAGTCGTGTCCGACTCTGTGCGACCCCATAGATGACAATTCAAATCTCTAGATATTTTTTAAATTCAATTACTTTTCTCCATATTCATTGCTATCACTCTACTCCATATAAAATCTCTTACCTTACATACTGCTTTTCATCAGCACCAGTTTCTCTGCCTCCAACCTTGCCTCCTTCATCTCAAAGTAGTGTCAGCAGTCTTTTGAAAACATCTATCAGATCATATCCATTTCTTGGTTGGCTGTTTTCCTATTTCTCCTAAATTTAAACCACAGTCTTTAAGAAAACCCCTGCCTAAATTTTTAATCCTGTTTTTTCCATAACTCTTTGCTCTTGCTCAGATGCCTCTACCCATAATGTCCATCTTTCAATTCCTTAAATATTCCAAGATTTTTCTCAGCATGAGGACTTTTAATTTGCTGCTCTTTAGACTAGGAAACACTGCCACTCCCCTGCAAGTCTTTCACACAGAAGGCATTTTCTTGTTCATTTAAATGTCACTTTCTCAGAGGGCCTTTAATGATGACCTTGTATAAAATGACTCCCTTCATTTATAATATGTCAAGTCATAGTAAATGTAATATACCTAGAACATGTCTATCTATTATTTATTAATTTGCTTACTGGCTATCACTATATATTAGATGCAAGCTATAAGAGAAAGGGGTCATTTTCCTACAAGCATGCCTAATACAGTTTAGGTATTAATAGTTGTTAACGAGTGAATTTCTTTTCCATGGGGATGGTCTTGATCCATGTCTCCTGTACAATGTCACGAACCTCAGTCCATAGTTCATCAAGCACTCTATCTATCAGATCTAGTCCCTTAAATCTATTTCTCAGTTCCACTGTATAATCACAAGGGATTTGATTTAGGTCATACCTGAATGGTCTAGTGGTTTCCCCTACTTTCTTCAATTTAAGTCTGAATTTGGCAATAAGGAGCTCATGATCTGAACCACAATCAGCTCCAGGTCTTGTTTTGCTGACTGTATAGAGCTTCTCCATCTTTGGCTACAAAGAATAGAATCAATCTCATTTCAGTGTTGGCTATCTAGTGATGTCCATGTGTAGAGTCTTCTCCTGTGTTGTTGGAAGAGTGTGTTTGCTATGACCAGTGCGTTCTCTTGGCAAATATCTATTAGCCTTTGCCTGGCTTCATTCTGTACTCCAAGGCCAAATTTGCATGTTACTCCAGGTGTTTCCTGACTTCCTACATTTGCATTCCAGTCCCCTATAATGAAAAGGACATCTATT
>NW_011494944.1:3143385-3154185 GCF_000754665.1 Bison bison bison | reverse complement strand
GTAGGTCTTCATAGAACCTTTCAACTTAAGCTTCTTCAGCATTACTGGTTGGGGCATAGACTTGGATTACTGTGATATTGAATGGTTTGCCTTGGAAATGAACAGATTCCATTCTGTTGTTTTTGAGATTGCATCCAAGTACTGCATTTCGGACTCTTTTGTTGACCATGATGGCTACTCCATTTCTTCTAAGGGATTCCTGGATCCCTTATAGATATAATGATATAGATATAATATAATGATATAGATATAGACATAATGGTCATCTGAGATAAATTCACCCATTCCAGTCCATTTTAGTTTGCTGATTCATAGAATGTTGATGTTCACTCTTGCCATATGCTGTTTGACCACTTCCAATTTGCCTTGATTCATGGACCTAACATTCCAGGTTCCTATGCAATATTGCTCTTTACAGCATCGGACCTTGCTTCTATCACCAGTCACATCCACAGCTGGGTATTATTTTTGCTTTGGCTCCATCCCTTCATTATTTCTGGAGTTATTTCTCCACTGACCTCCAGTAGCATATTGGGCACCTACTGACCTGAGGTGTTCCTCTTTCAGTATCCTATAATTTTGCCTTTTCATACTGTTCATGGGGTTCTCAAAGCAAGAATACTGAAGTAGTTTGCCATTCCCTTCTCCAGTGGACCACATTCTGTCAGAAAAGCCTTCTTCAGTGATCAATGCAAAGAAATAGATGAAAACAACAGAATGGGAAAGACTAGAGATCTCTTCAAGAAAATTAGCGATACCAAGGGAATATTTCATGCAAAGATGGGTTCAATAAAGGATAGAAATGATATGGACCTAACAGAAGCAGAAGATATTAAGAAGAGGTGGCAAGAATACATAGAAGAACTGTACAAAAAGAGATCTTCACGACCAAGATAATGATGATGGTGTGATCACTCACCTAGAGCCAGACATCCTGGAGTGTGAAGTCAAGTGGGCCTTAGAAAGCATCACTATGAACAAAGGTAGTGGAGGTGATGGAATTCCAGTTGAGCTAGTTCAAATCCTGAAAGATGATGCTGTGAAAGTGCTGCACACAATATGCCAGGAAATTTGGAAAACTCAGCAGTGGCCACAGGACTGGAAAAGGTCAGTTTTCATTCCAATCCCAAAGAAAGGCAATGCCAAAGAATGCTCAAACTACCTCATAATTGCACTCATCTCTCACGCTAATAAAGTAATGCTCAAAATTCTCCAAGCCAGGCTTCAGCAATATGTGAACTGTGAACTTCCAGATGTTCAAGCTGGTTTTAGAAACGGCAGAGGAACCAGATATCAAATTGCCAACATCAGCTGGATCATGGAAAAGGCAAGAGAGTTCCAGAAAAACATTTATCTCTGTTTTATTGACTATGCCAAAGCCTTTGTGTGGTTCACAATAAACTGGAAAATTCTTCAAGAGATGGGAATACCAGACCACCTGAACTGCCTCTTGAGAAACCTATATGCAGGTCAGGAAGCAACAGTTACAACTGGACATGGAGCAACAGACTGGTTCCAAATAGGAAAAGGAGTACATCAAGGCTGTATATTGTCCCCCTGCTTATTTAACTTATATGCAGAGTACATTATGAGAAACCATGGGCTAGAAGAAGCATAAGCTGGAATCAAGATTTCCCGGGAGAAATATCAGTAACCTCAGATATGCAGATGACACTACCTTTATGACAGAAAATGAAGAGGAACCAAAGAGCCTCTTGATGTAAGTGAAAGAGGAGAGTGAAAAAGTTGGCTTAAAGCTCAACATTCAGAAAATGAAGGTCATGGCATCTGGTCCCATCACTACATGGGAAATAGTTGGGGAAACAGTGGAAACAGTGTCAGACTTTATTTTTGGGGGCTCCAAAAATACTGTAGATGGTGATTGCAGCCATGAAATTAAAAAACGCTTACTCCTTGGAAGGAAAGTTATAACCAACCTAGATAGCATAGTGAAAAGCAGAGATATTACTTTACCAATAAAGGTCTGTCTAGTCAAGGCTATGGTTTTTCCAGTAGTCATGTATGTATGCGAGAGTTGGACTGTGAAGAAAGCTGAGTGCCGAAGAATTGATGCTTTTGAACTGTGGTGTTGAAGAAGACTCTTGAGAGTCCCTTGGACTGCAAGGAGATCCAACCAGTCCATTCTGAAGGAGATCAGCCCTGGGTGTTCTTTGGAAGGAATGAGGCTAAAGCTGAAACTCCAGTACTTTGGCCACCTCATGCGAAGAGTTGACTCATTGGAAAAGACTCTGATGCTGGGAGGGATTGGGGGCAGGAGGAAAAGGGGATGACAGAGGATAAGATGGCTGGATGGCATCACCGACTTGATGGACAGGAGTTTGAGTGAACTCCGGGAAATGGTGATGGACAGGAAGGCCTAGCATCCTGTCGTCCATGGGAACCCAAAGAGTCGGACACGACTGAGTGACCGAACTGAACTGAAGTGAGTGAATAAATGGAAACTCAGAATTATAATATGAGATGTAAGTTATTTAACCTCATTTTGAGTGGGCTAAGAAAAATCAAGGCTCAGAACCTTTCAGAAAATTTCTGAAGCTCATTAATCTAATGATTGACACTGTTTTGATCCAGACACAGGTCTGGCTGATTCTGGAGTTTCCAGAGTCTAAAATCTACAATCATTTTAATCATATGTTCTGCTTAAGTTTATCCTTTCCCTATAATAAAGAGAGTGGTAATTTTCATACCCCCTTAAGTTGAGCTTTCACTTGACCTGTAATCAGTTGGGAACTAAAGACATTATGCTGACATAGCTCAATAAGCCCTAGTGATTGGAATCTCTTACTTTGAGCAGCAGCTAGAGTCTAGAGTGAGATGTGATGTCACCACCTCTCTTCCAGCTGAGTAGAAAGTTCTGGAATGGCCAATTTATTTTTCAGGTCATTACTAGTCTGAGTGTCTGGGCCTGCAGGTAACTCTGATAGATCTGCTTGTCACAATAAAGGGTCACTCTCTTACAGTAGCCCATATTAGGAGGAAAGTTTTGCCACTAAATCTCTAGGGAAACAATTTTTAGAGGACAACCAATCTATCATTTCAGGTTATAATAAATCTTATAACACCATAAAATATCATAGTATTTGCCTAGTTATAGGACTACATTTCTCCATACTCCTACCAAAGGTAGAATGGTTTATCAACAAGGTCTCCATACAGAGTGTCTATTAAAATTGTTGCAAGTTCCAGGATCATCAGGATACTTTATAACAAACCCAGAGAAATAATTTTTCTATTGAAAGACATCCATTTGATTAATTTTTCCATATCTACCTTTAGATATTTATTGGATAGTGTTCTTGGAAATTTCAAGAAGTTTCTGTACATCTATCTATATAAATAGGCAACAAAAGAAAATAAGACATTTTAGTAATTTTTTTCCAGTTCCACTAATATTCACTAGTTCAAAAAGGAGGAATTCACAGAGGCAGCTTAGGAGTCCTGGATTTATTTTCCACTCTGTTGGTACACAGTTTTCTAATCTTGGATAAGCAATGACAAATGTAGGGATCAAATATGTGAGTTATACAGTGGTGGATGAGAACATGACTATCTTTTATTGTAATACGCATTTAATGTTCTTTTTCCAGTTATGGTAATGACTCTTCTGAATTAGAAAAGTTTCCTGACAGTTGCGGTCTCTTTTGTATACATACTTTCCTTAAACTTAGAGTAAAACATGCTCAACTGAATGATAATGGCCTTTTTACTGCTATGTGTCATCCAGTAGATGCTTAGTTCATTAAGGAAGAAATGTGTCTTAGTCACTATTTATTTCAGCTGGCTTCACTTGTAATATCTGGCACCAGCTCTGCAATCATTTGTAAATGAAAGGATGAACACTTTCTCACCTCTTCCAATTCTGAGAAATATATATTTGGAAGTCAGCAACCATAAACAGATTCAGGTTCTAAGTAACCAAGTAAAAAGAGTTATTGTTTAAAATTAACTGGGCAGACATAATCTCATTGATACTGAATCTAAATTATAGGAATTTTTTTATTAGACATATGCTAAGTAGTGGTACATGATAGACTCCCATTGCCCACCCTCTGCACAACAAGAACAACTATATATACTGTTGTTGTTGTTTTGTTGCCAAGTCATGTTTGAATCTTTTGTGACCCCAGGCCCCATGGACTGTAACCTGCCAGGCTTCTCTATCCATGGGATTTCCCAGGCAAAAATAATGGAATGGGTTGCCATTTCCTTCTCAAGGGGATCTTTCCACCCCAGGGATCAAACCTGTACCTCCTGCTTTGCAGGCTGAGTCTTTACTGCTTAGCCACCCGGAAACCAAATATACCATCCTTATGTTAAAGACTGAATGTAGACTCAAAGGGAACCAATGAAGCAAAGAGATCCAGGTTCTAACTGTAGTTGTAATCCTATTTTACCCAGTAAAAGAGAGTGTCAGATCAGATTTTAGTAGGGCAATGCAAGGTATTTTCTCACCATTTAAAGTAGAGTTCTCTGGAATACAGTTTTTTACATGAGGAAACTGTGTGATTACTTCATTAAATCAGCCAGACTTAGAAAAGTATGATATGAAAAACACGTGTATACCTGTGGTGGATTCATTTTGATATTTGGCAAAACTAATACAATTATGTAAAGTTTACAAATAAAATAAAATTAAAAAAAAAAGAAAATAAACATACTGTTTGAGTTTTTTAAGTTGGTTCCTTCAAAAACCAAATCTAGAAGAGCTGGAGATACTGAATGAGAGTAAGTATACAACACAACCAGTGTCCCTTCATTTCACAAGGGAATGACTTTACAGAAAACTGAAGGGTGAAATCTGATAACTCAAAAGTGTTTCAAACTCATATCTGTAAGAGAAAGAACCTCTTATTTCCATAGAAGATAAAAGTCACAGTATTGAAATGACTAAGTTACTCACTAGCAAAAAGACACAATTTCTCTTTTTACACATCTAAAAACAAAAATAACAAAATATGTGTTGAAATGTCTTTAATATATTACATTGCTTTAGAAAAATTATACATTTTTGAGATGTATGTATAAAAGAATGATGTCAAAGCCTAATGTGTTTTATGACTGGGGAATGGAAATCAGAGCACAGCTAGCAAATCTGAGAAGCAACTCTGTGTAGTTGAAAAATGTGAGTGGTTAGAGTTCACTTCTGAGCTCACATGTTGATGAGTTTCATAGCTCATCAGCAGCATCCTGTTTCAGAGATAGGGGATGTGAAGTGTCCCCTTTCCTAGCTCTCATCTCATTGATGTGTTGAAAGTGTCTCGTGTAGTTAATGGATCTGGCTGGCATTCTGCCGGTTGCTGACCTGACAGGAAGTTGCTGGGAGGAAGTAAGAAGGGATCTGCATTACTTGCCAACTAGCCTCCTTCTCCAACAATCATGCTAATGTTGCTGAGTTCAGTTGAATAGGACACAATTCTCCTTCCCAACCCCTTGGTTAACATTTTATGCATATTACCTCATAATAAAGGGAGGTCTTTTATTTTTTCCCATATTCAGATGAAGAAACTACAGTACTGAGAGGTCAGTTATCCAAAAGGCTAACCACTGACTGAACCATAATTCAAACTCTGGCCCCAGAGTCTGTGTGTAAAAAAACACAACTCTATGTCAGTAGGACTCCTTTTATGGTTATAAAACTCAGTAGAGAAAATCTATATTGAATCCATCATTGACTTCAGGAGGTTTTTATGCTAACAAAACTCTGTAAGGACATGTAAGAAAATCCAGAGTTCTTCTCATTTTCTATTCACTTGAGGCAAATGAAGGAGCAAAACAAATAGGTAAGCTGAAAGGCATTGGGTGAACAAAACTACAGCAGAACAAGCTCTTCATGCCTTACCTTTCTTTTTTCTTTTTTCCCTTTTTCTTTTCTTACATAAACCAGGGCCTGCCATTAGATAACATCATTTAGGTTCTGTAAGACTTAATCTATCTTTGGGTGTAGATTTTTAATTTGAGTAGAGCTGTGAATTAACTACACAATAAGAAGAGCTGGGAAAAGTTGTTAATGAAGAAAGTGTTTCTGTCCTGCAGTGTCCAGAATGAAAGTCTTTAAGGATGCTTTACGCAATATCCAACTCATCCTTAATAACGACACCTTTTAAAGACTTCCTAGCTCTAAAAATAATTTCCCTTTAGTTACTTTTCCAGAACTACAAGGCACAAAGTTATTGTTACTTTAAATACGATTACATCAACTCTTCTCAGTATTTCTGTCTAGGCTTATTTAAATGCCTTTTCTCTATTTTTTATTAAACGTCTTTGCCTATTGGTAACAGCATCATTGTGTTGTTTATTTGAATTACTTTTATTTGAGCTGATTAACACCCCGGATACAACACCACACACACAAAAAAACATACATACACACAGGCTTCCCTTGTTCAATCCTTTAATTTTTCACATAAGCTTATTCCCAGCTTTTATATGTGTTGAAATTAATGGCTTTTGAGAACATTCATTATCAGTAATATCTTTTTCTGTAATTAGTTTTTTTATTACCTTAGTTTATCCACTCATTACTCTTCTATTTTAGTGCAAATAAACTAGGCAATTAGGTGCAGAACTAAGTAGTGTACTTTACTGTAAATATTTTTCCTCTTCTAAATTTGCATTGATGTTTTATTTCATTTCATATTTGTTATCATTGCAGTTTGCGATCCTCTCATTAACCTGTTGACTTTTAGGGCAAGGATAACACTGTCTTTCCTTCTGTACTCCATCATGGTTGGAAGCAAAAGCCCTTTCTATATTCTTTCTGAACCTATATGAGGCTATGGAAAAGCTCTGGCTTTTCTCAGAGCCAGACATATATGAGGCTCTGTCTGATTCTGACAGACTTTATGTTTCAAATTACCATACTCAGTAAATTCTAACTGCAGAGTATCACATAATCATATAATATCTAAATCATTCTGCACACTGCTACAGGATGGAATCAGTGTAACTAGGGCTCAACTTAATTCAGTCATCAGTGGAAAGTGTCATCACTCTTTGGACCCTGGATCCAGCAACCTACAGTTGTTCTACTCTCTCCACACACATACAAACCATAAACATCATCTTCTTAGTCCTGGTTCTATGAGCTGAACTTCACTTCTGCTCAATGGTTTATATTAAAGACAAATAAGTGAGAAGGATGATTATGTAGTGTCAGTATTGTAGAATTTCATAGACAGAGGAGCCTGGTGGGGTACGCTACTAGTATCCATGGGGCCATACTAGAGTGACTAATACTTTCACTTTTCAATATTATAAACTGTTTTAGTCCAAAGGCTTTGAAATTAAACTGCCTGCCTCTGACTAACTTGTGACCTTAACCTACCTAGGTCTCTTCTTCAATTTGCAAAATAGGGATAATAATGTTATCTAATTAATAGTGTGTCTGTGATGACTACAATGAATACTAAATCTGAAAAATCTTAGTTCAGTGTCAGATAGGAAGTAAATCTTTGTAGATATTATGCATGGCTTTATAGTTTTCCCTTTTAAAAATGTAATTATATAATATATGTTCTAACATAGTTTTGATTTCTTATATTCTTTCACATACTTACTTTAATAACTCATTACGGAAAAAACACAATCATGAATAGCAGTGGGAAATCTCTGGTTTAGACAGTTTTATACATTTCAAAGGTTATACCTACATGATAGGAGGTGATTTTATTTATTTAAAGATGGGGAGGGAGGTGGGAGGGAGGTTCAAGATGGGGAACATGTGTACACCCGTGGCAGATGCATGTTGATATATGGCAAAACCAATAGAATATTGTAAGGTAAAAATAATAATAATAATAATAATAATAAATTTTAAAAAACTTTTAAAAAGATATATCTTTAATCTTTAAAAACTTGTAAGGCTATTGGAACTGAATTGCAGAAACATTTGATTTATCTAGCTGGGTTTTTTAAGTGGTTGATTATTTGTCTATTTAACTATTTACCAGAATTATTTAAATGATTGAATCAATTAATTAAGTCAATCAAACAGTTTACAGTTCCTAACAGACCTGGAGTCAAGTGTCCTACTTTCAGATTTGGCACTGACTATGTGACCTTAGGTGACTTGTATTTTCAGTTAATTCTTTATTAGTAACATGAGATCATTTTGTTAGGTGTTCACTAGCTTAAATGAACTGATGGGGGCCTGACAGTTTTTATTATCAAGTCAGAATAAATAATTCAAAAAATTGCAGATCTGAAGGGATATTAACTTGTCTAGTCTAAAGACACAAATTGGAGTGCCTATAGAGCCATGTAGGTAATTAAGGTGAAGAAAGAATAATAACAACTCAAACAAGATGATAAAAACGTGATTAATAATCAATATTAGAAATGTAGGAGAGAAGGTTTTTATCTTTTGCTTACAAAAGATGGAATCAGGAAGTCTATCTAAAGTGGATAGTAACTCCTTGCTTCTCATTTCTTAACGCCACAAATAAAACAGTCCAATTTTGCCAGATTTTCTGATGTTCAAATGTCAAAAGATATCCCAAGAGGTATCAAAAATTAAGATTTTTCACATGAAACGTTCTGAATTTTATATGTAAGCAACAAATTTAAATAATAGTTATAGCCAAAAAAATAGACCATGGGACTGCAGTTTAGCCCAAGAAACACCAAATTGCCACTTTTCCATTGACTGCTGGAATTCCTCCAGAACATACCAAAGAAGTGATTATTAAGTTTATGTCTATACAGTCGATTTGGTATAATGGTCAAATATTCCTACATTTGGGAAAGATTTTTTTTTAAGTATTAAAAAAATAATAATACTTTTCTAGCTATGTCACATGGCATGTGGGATCTTAGTTCACTGACAAGGAATTGAACCCATGCTTCCTGTGTGGAGACTTAACTACTGGACTGCCAGTCCAATTTGGGCAGTTTTGAAAGAAAGTTATTTTATTGTGTTGCTTTTGCTAAAACAAAACAAACAAACAAACAAAAAAACTAACCTCAGTAACTGTAATATTTATCTTTTTCTTCTTTTAAAACCATGATAAGAAATCTAATTCTGCCTATTTTTCTGTTGAAGAAAATTATCCCATTCCTGCCCCCTGAGTAACACCTAAGTTTTTTTGATTGAAACTGCAGAGTTGATAGACTTTCTCTGCCTAACCCCTCTATTCCAGATAGGGTCCATCAGCATAATATAGGAGGGTTATGTTTTTACCATACTGCAAATGAAATGCAAATGAAAATCTCTTTGTTCCTGGAATTACTTTGCTATTTTAATTAATTATTACAACTATTAACATTACTCTCATTTATGTTTTCTGAATTTCCATCTTAACTTATGCTGCATAACCCTAAAATGAGATGTTCTTAGGCTTCCACCTTCAGTAAAACCTTGTCAGGATTTAGGCCCAAATAATGTTTTCCCCCAAAGTTGGATAGTTGTTTAGTCATTTTTTATATTTTTATGATATTTTACATTTAATTAATGGTTTTGGTCATAGTTTTAAAAGCTACAAGATTATTTTAAAAATTGAAAACATTTTTTACAAAATTATTTTCTGACTTTCCTTTAAAAATCAAAACCAATCATTGCAACTAGAAGAACTACACTTTTAGCTCATTAGAAGTTTGACATGGTTCCTGTTTATCTTAAGAAATAGCAGTAGAGTTTGTGAAAAAAAAAAAAAATGGGAAAAAAAAATCAAAGCAAATGAATGGGACAGTGATCTCTGTTGGAATTCTTTGGGTTAGATATGTGAAATAGGGTCACAAGTCCATTTTTATAAAAGTTCATGTGTTACCCACATATAACAGTTCAATTATCAAGCAAAAATTGTAGCTTTATTCTGTACATTGAAAAGTTTTCCAGATTTTATATTTCTTTTCATTATATTCTCAAATTATTTACCTAGTATCATTCAAGGAAAATGTATTTGTTCTAATATGTTGATCAAATAAAGCATTGAAAAGGGAAAAAAAAATAGAGTTTGTGAAATCCCATGTATGGAATTTAGGGTAATACTGAGTATAGTCACCCTGCTTATTTAAATTATATGCAGAGTACATCATGCAAAATGCCAGGCTGGATGAAGCACAAGCTGGAATCAAGATTGCCAGGAGAAATATCAATAACCTCAGATGTGCAGGTGACACCACTCTTATGGCAGAAAGCGAGGAAGAACTGAAAAGTCTCTTAAAGTGAAAGAGGAGAGTTAAAAAGTTGGCTTGCAACTCAACATTCAGAAAACTAAGATCATGACATCTGGTTCCATCACTTCATGGCAAATAGACAGGGAAACAATGGAAACAGTGAGAGACTTTATTTTCTTGGGCTCCAAAATCACTGCAGATGGTGACTGCAGCCATGAAATTAAAGACGCTTGCTCCTTGAAGAAAAGCTATGACCAACATAGACAACATATTAAAAAGCAGAGACATTACTTTACCAACAAAAGTTTGTCTAGTAAAAGCTATGGTTTTTCCAATAGATGTATGAATGTGAGAGTGGGACTATAAAGAAAGCTGAGCACCAAAGAATTGATGCTTTTGGACTGCAGTGTTGGAAAAGACTCCTGAGAGTCCTTTGGATTATAAAGAAATCCAACCAGTCAATCCTAAAGGAAATCAGCCCTGAATAGTCATTGGATGAACAGATGCTGAAGCTGAAACTCCAATACTTTGGCTACCTGATGTGAAGAACTGACTGCTTGGAAAAGACCCTGATTCTGGGAAAGATTGAAGGCAGGAGGAGAAGTGGATGACAGAGGATGAGATGGTTGAATGGCATCAGCAACTTGATGGACATGAGTTTGAGCA
>NW_011494944.1:3109304-3143285 GCF_000754665.1 Bison bison bison | reverse complement strand
ATTGGATGAACAGATGCTGTAAGCTGAAACTCCAATACTTTGGCTACCTGATGTGAAGAACTGACTGCTTGGAAAAGACCCTGATTCTGGGAAAGATTGAAGGCAGGAGGAGAAGTGGATGACAGAGGATGAGATGGTTGAATGGCATCAGCAACTTGATGGACATGAGTTTGAGCAAGTCCTGGGAGTTGGTGAAGGACAGGGAAGCATGAGGTCCATGGAGTCGCAAAGAGTCGGACACAACTGAGCTACTGAACTGAACTGCAGTGGCATATAGGAGTCAAGTTCTCTTCCTGCTCTAAAGTGATTCCAGTTTATGTATGAGAAAAGTGGTTGATAATCAACTTTGTAATAGTTAATTACATCACTGTCTAGGTTCATCAATGGTCTTTTCTAAGTGGATTTTTATCTCACTGTAACAGTTCTATGTTTCCTCCTTATGTTCTATATATTATTCCTTTGGGGAAATAATCTAGGAATCTCTAAGATCAGTTCTAGGCTTTCATTTTCTGATTTACTAACAAATCATTATATAAGAGACCATCACCCTGCAGAGAACAAAAGAGCTCATTAATTGTAAGCTGGTGAGGTAATGTTACTTTGACTGGGTCATACAATGTGGCATTTTGAGCCCATAGCAATGCATTATCCATATCTTCCTAACATTTCTTTCTAGTCTAGTCTAGTGAAAGTCGCTCAGTCGTATCTGACTCTTTGCGACCCCATGGACTATACAGTCTATGGAATTCTCCAGGCCAGAATACTGGAGTGGGTAACATTTCCCTTCTCCAGAGGATTTTCCCAACCCAGGGATCAAATCCAGATCTCCTGTATTGCAGGTGGATTCTTTACCAGCTGAGCCACAAGGGAAGCCCAAGAATACTGGAGTGTGTGGTAAGTGCCTAACGAGGTCATTCAGAGACACATTGTTTTAGCCACAACACTGAGAGCTATTTATTACTCTCCAACCTCACATGGAAAAGTTTTCTTCACGTGTTTCTGGAGGAAATATGTAGTATGATGATGGTTATGTGAGAGATTTTTAATAGATTTACTTAAATCCTATCATGTTGGCAGGGGGAGAGGCAATGAGACAGGGACACACATTTGAGGACCCCCTCCCCAGGTTCCTAGATACCTGAGTTTGTACACTTTCCTCTACTATCCCTAAGAATACATTTGTGATGGGAGTGTTCTTTTACCATCAAAGGAACCCCAAAGGTCAGTGAATCAGTACCTCAACTCCATAGCTATTTACTGTTTCTTTAGTAAATTTCCATTTGAACTAGTACTGAAATCCAGTTCTTCAGGATCTCTGTATTTTCCTCATCACT
This sequence comes from Bison bison bison, assembly GCF_000754665.1. NCBI lineage: Eukaryota > Metazoa > Chordata > Mammalia > Artiodactyla > Bovidae > Bison > Bison bison. The sequence continues at coordinate 3,141,951 of NW_011494944.1, read as the reverse complement.
TAGCACCTAAATATCTCAACTCACTGTCTTGTCTTTCTACCAAATTCTTGCCAGATCACAGCTTGCAATTAACTTCTTTGCAATTAACTCTTTCTTCTGTCCTAACAAACATGTCAGGAGAAAGTTGCATCCTTTTGCTGACTAGCTTTACTCAAATGTGTGAGGGAAATGGGGAGATGTTGATCAGAGTTGAAGATTCAGATAGAAGAATAAAACCCTGGGGATGAATAAGTTCTGGGATCTAATATATAGCATGGGGACTATATTTGTGTTATTGTTGTGATGGCGGGTGCTCAGTCGCTCAGTTGTGTCCGACCCTTTGCGACCCCATGGACTGTCTTGCTTTTGTCTTACTGCCTATTTCTGGTATCTGTCTCTCTGACCAGCCCTTTGGATATGTGCTTCCTAATGGACTAACATCTATTTGGGGCATTGTTGTTTGGTAAAGCGGAATGCTAACAGAATGGATGCTAAAGGCATAGAACCTTGTCTTGCAAGCCCAGTTGAACTTGGGCAAGGCAAACTTCAACATCTTTTTTGATACCCCTAAGTCTTAGTTTTCTTATCTGAAAAATTGAAATACATTTAATATATTAAGGTGTTTTGTTAGTTTTCTAATTTAAGTTAGCAATTTAAAACAACACAAACCCATTATCTCAAAGTTTCTGTTTTAAAAAGTGTGGAAAAAAGTTAATTGCCCACATAATATAGGTGAACTTATATTCAAAGGCTCACCAGACTAAAATCAATAAGTTGACCAGGGCTACAGTTTCACCTGAACCTTGCAGTCCTCTTCCAAGATAAATGGTTGTTAGCAGAGTTCTGATTTTTTTATGGTGGTTAAGACTGAGATCCTCACTTTATTGCCTTCTTGCTATTAATCAGGAGTCTGTCTTAACTCCCAAATTCCACCTAGCACTCCCTCTACAACATGTCATTTTGTTCCTTCAAGGTCAGCAGAATAATCTGTCATGCTTTGAATGTCTCTGATTTCATTTAATGTCTCTTCTAATCGAGCCAGGTCCACTTTGAATAATCTCCCTTTTGATTAATTTAGATTCAACTAGCTGGGAATATTAAATATGTGTGCAAAATCCCTCCTGCTATATAAAGTAATATAACCATGAGAGTCATATGGCATCCTATTACAAGTCCTGCTCATACTTAAGGGAGGGAATTACTCAGAGCATGGACAGACATCAGGGGATGGGGATCTTGGAAACCATCATAAAATTCTGCCTTCTAAACAGACATCTAACTCTTGATATTACTGTGAGAGTTAAACTAAAATGCATAGAAGTACTTAATTTCGTGCCTGAATTTAAACTCTCACTATCAGTGTGATATCATCAGCTAATCACCATGAGTCTTGATTCTTTTCCCAATATGACCTGTGGGAAATCAGTATCCAGCTTATTTTTCCAAATGTAGAAAACTTATTCTAGCTTGGTTTACACATCCTGGGTTTTAGTAGTCAAAAGTATACTAAACAAATTACTGATTTTTGAATTCTATGGTTTAGATCTTGATAGCATCTAACCTGTTTCATTAAAAACAATTGATCTATACTTGTTCCTAAAATTTAAGTAAAGCCAAACTTCTATTTTATATTGTATTGAAACAATAACCTGCTAGAAAAATACAGCCTCATAATATTAGTTACCACTTGAGCAACTGAAATGAATATCTGGAAAAGAAATCAGAAACTGTCTAAAAGTGTGGAACTTTAAGTGAGGAGGAGTAGGACAAACTGGAAGACGGAAGAAGCAGGGAAGAGGCAGATAAAACTGATTTGCTAACGATTATTCTGAATGCTTCCTCTCTTTATTTGCAGAATAATGGCTCCCTTGAATTACTTTTACTTAAAAATTAATGCAAATCTTAGTGGTTTGTCTTCCTCACTTCTATTTGTAGAAATACATGAAAATATTCTGGGTTTTAAGTGAAAATCATCTTGCCTTTTGTTATTCACATCAGGGCAGTGGTAAGTCACAACTGAATGCTTGGTGGGCCAGCTTTTGGGCCCTCTGTTTTTTATTGATGAAATGTTACTTTAAAAACAACTAATATTATGTTCACTCTTCAAACAGTAAGTCCTGGGATCCAGAGAAAGGCCTGTAGTGGCTTCATTAGTCACACTCTGTCCTTGACAGTCTTCAGAAGGAAATTCCCAAAGAGAAAACAGGTATCTGTCATGCAATATTTATCCCATGCACCTAGTAACTTGCACTTTTCATGGTTGGTGATATAAATGACATGCTGAGCTTAAGCTAATGAATTTCCATTTCAAACAGCACAATAACATTTTTTTTTATTTGTATTAAGTTCTGAGCAGGTGGTGTTTTCTAATCATTTATGTTCAGCTCATCTGCTGTCGTGAGCAAGAGGGATTGGAGATGTGTGCTGTAGCTTGTGTGGTAAAATAATGATGAATAGAACAAGGTTGTGGATACTTTGATCAGGGAAACATTTAATTTGGGATCCATGGAAACAGAAGTGTATGAGGTGGGGCTGGGCCCTGTCCTTGTCAAAAAGGAGTAATTTAACATCATCTAGCAATTCTCTGGCTTGGTTCCTGTCACTATTGAGAAATGAATTAGAGCAGAGAATCAAGAGCAGAAGTGGCAAGGCATTGTAATTGCAATGTAATTGCAAATTAAACTTTCAAAACCAGGCTAAATGTTTGTCCTTTATGCTCTCAAAGCATCACATTTCAACCATTATCATAACCTTTATTTTCCCTATACTAAGGATCTCTCCAACTATTTGTCTCCCTCAGAGACTAGATCTTTGAAGGCCATAGTACTTCTATTTTGTTTTCAATTGCCTCATCCAATATTTGAGAGTAGATGGATAGTCAACAAATATATGTTTTTAAATAGAATATACTCAAACACTGAGAGGTTTTGAAGATATTCTCAAATCTTATCATCCAAATCCTTTAACAGTAATATTCTCAATCATTTCAATAACTGAAATGTCTGACTTTACATTGACCAAGTCAATAAACTTGTAACATGTTCAATTACATCAAACTCCAATTTGATGTACATTAAAATTAATAATAGAGCTGAGCAACTTTTCTTGGGACAGGTTTACAATTTTAGATCTAAATTTGAGATTTGATGTATAACGTGTTAGCAGTTGGAATGAGACATTAAGAGAATTAGGTTTCAACTGGGAAGCCATTCAGGATGCAACAAGGGCATCATTTGTATAACAGCAGTTTCCTGTAATAAAATTATTATTTACCAGCAACCTGTGGGATGTGTAAGTCACAATAAGAAGAGTTAAGTGAAACCATTACACCATGTTTTATTCATAGTAATTTCTATCCTTTCATTTGTAGAGTGTAAATAAATGGATAGAGAGAAAAATAGACTCGGAAGGGAGAAAAATATAGTATTTCTCATAGCTAGATAATGAGATACTGGTACAAAAAACACCATATAGTTAAGATAGAGGCACTCTGTGGCTTTTTACCTTATCTGCAAAATAAGCATATAATAATCTTTAAAGTTTAAGATCTTTAGACTTCTTAAAGTTCAATGATTTGTTCGCATGGTTACTGTAAGAGGGCATTAAATGATACTAATGTTAACAGGGGTATTTAAGAATGTCATTTTCTAAAAACAATTGTAACATTGATAAAAACACTTTGGGTATAACTCTCTACATGTTATTTTGTAGGAGAAATCACTAAGGTACCTATGTATGTAGCATTCTCTGTGTTTTTAATATTTGGAAAAGATTTTATGGAAGGTTATGAAAGAAAAGATTACTTTTAATGACATGAAAACTTATTTTGTTAACAGAAAGAGATTAAAAAAGAATTAATACATGTATACCATTAGATATAAATAAATACAGCTCAAAGATTGAGAGGACCTAAAGTTAAAGAACTTGTAATTCAAATGGAATCAGGAATTTCTTGAGAACCAAATTATTTTTAAGAATTTCAGAAAGGCAGAAGTATATTGGAGGGGAAGCTGGGGATCAGGAATAAAGGCATTATGAAAGACAGGGGTAGCATGATAAATGGAGGTCAGTGAGACACTGGCTGGTAGAAGCCCAAAGGCCACAGGAAAGAATTAAAGTGAAATGAGATTAATGGACTATAGCTTCTGAGGAGACCTTCACAGTTGCTATGCTACTCATAGGAAAGATGCTTTCCGTTCTCAGGCAGGTGAGTGAAATACTTAAAGGACCCCCTTTAAGTATAATAATAATGGCTAACATTTACTAAATGTTTACCATATAATGCATGTCTTAACTCTTCATGGCAAACTTATGAGGCAAGTACTATCATTATTTCCATTTTACATAAGAAAAAATATATCAACAAAGAGCAATTCCATAGCTTCTCAAAAGACAGAGATAATAAATGATTTAGTGGAGATTCAAATCCAGACAGCCTGACCTGACACCCCATAACAATCCCCATGCCACAGAACTGCTCAAGAGTTATTCTAGAAGCCAGCATGAAATGAAAAGAATGGGTCAAACCTCATTACAATGAAATCAACTTAAAGTTCAAGGCAATTAATTCTCCCCCTTAAAGGAAGCAGCCTTTGGAGGGAAATAAACAAACAAAAAAAGTTTTTTTTTACCCTGAATGTACCACCATCTTCTCTACTAAATTGCTGCTACTTTTTGTCGTGGTGGAGAAATATTCATTCATCCTCAGGAGCTACTAAATTGAAAATAAAATACGGTTCAAGGAAAGAAAAAATTCAGGGTGCAAGTGCCAGTATAAATTCTTCTCAATATAGTAGCATCAATTCTTTCTTCAGACATAGACATATGTAACCAGAAAGTAGAAGTGGCAATGAAGTATCACTGAGAAAGGGTAATCTCTAGAAGAAAACCTGGACATGGGCACAAAAGAGAACAAGAATTTCAATGGGGACAGCTTTTCTGAGATGGAAGGTATTTCTTTTTCTTTCTTTCTTTTTTTTAATGCTATTAAGTATAAACTAGAAAATAAGGGGTCTGCCCTCATCTGTATTTTTAGGAAGAAAATAAAATCATTTAATTACCAATTTCCTTCTAGGCGACACAAAACATTTAATTTCAAAGGGATAAGCATAGCATTTGTCTGGTATATTTAGTCATGGGTTTCTCCCTTTATGAAAAGCAATAAAACTTTAAAATGCTGTGTTCTTATTTTTATATTTAGAATTTTGCTTTTAACTTTGATTTTAGTGACTTTTCAAATAATCTGTCACTTGCTGTGTCCTCATTTATGATATAACTCCTTGATAGAACCTTGATAAAGGTTCTATTTTCCTCTGATTCTCAATATGCTATGCTAAGTCACTTCAGTCGTGTCCGACTATGTGTGACCCCATAGACGGCAGCCCACGAGGCTCCCCCGTCCCTGGGATTCTCCAGGCAAGAACACTGGAGTGGGTTGCCATTTCCTTCTCCAATGCAGGAAAGTGAAAAGTGAAAGTGAAGTGGCTCAGTCGTGTCCGACTCTTAGCGACCCCATGGACTGCAGTCTACCAGGCTCCTCCATCCATGGGATTTTACAGGCAAGAGTACTGGAGTGGTTCTCAAACATTAATGCAATTTTCTCTCTCTTTTTTTTTTTTTTTTCAGAATTAGCACCATCCAACCCTATAAGTATTATTGGTCAAGGGGAATTTATTTGCCCCAGAATCATCTTTACAATAAATCCCCTGGCCCCCTAACCTCACCAAAAATAATGTCTATCTGAAGAAGGGGCTCCAACTATAAAAGACTATGTGCTTTATTTCTGATGGGAATGGAGAGAGAAGAGGTGAAGAGCCAGAGCCAGACATGAATGGAGATGGATCCTTATGACAGCATATTGTCCAATGTAAAAGTACCAAAGAGTTATACAAATACCCAATTTAATTACTGTTAGTCAGTTAGTGTTGTTTAAAAAAATCAGTTACAACAGAGAGAAGATTGAGATAGCAGGAAGTTACATGAAGAAACTCTTCCTTCAACTGGACTTCCAATGCATTAAAAAACTCTTGAAAAACGGGAGAAGAGGTATTCCAGAACCACATCACCCTCCGCCTTATACACAAATAAGCTGGATGTACACACCCACTGAGCACTGACTCTTCTAAGTTGTCCATAAGCTTTCTTTAACCTCTGGATTGAAAGGGGGAAGGAAATAAGAAAAGTAAAATCTAGTTCAAATTTCTGTTCTCTTAAAACTTACATTCTAGTACTGAGACATGTAATATAAGTACATAAAAATAAGTAAAAATAAATCAATAATATAATCTCAAATAGTTAAATATACAAAGAAGATTAAAATTTACAATAGGGTAAAAATTTGTGGGGTTTAAATATTTAAGAAAGATCTTTCTGAAAAGGGAATTTTGGATCAGTCTGAGGAAGAAAACAGTCATCTTTGCAGAGCCTCTAGTTAGAGATCTCCCCACAAAACATGACTGCAAGGGCAGAAGTCCTGAGGCAGGAATGAGTTTAGCTCATTCAAAGTAGAACCAGAAAGAAGCTAGTGTTCTGCTGAGTTAATCAAGGAAGAAAACATTAGGAGATTAAAACAGAAAGGTGAAAGTGAAGTTGCTCAGTAGTGTCCGACTTTTTGTGATCCCATGGACTGTAATCTACCAGGCTTCTCTATCCATGGAATTTTCCAGGCAAGAGTACTGGAGTGGGTTGCCATTTCCTTCTCCAGGGGATCTTCCTGACCCAGGGATCGAACCCAGGTCTCCTGAATTGCAGGCAGACGCTTTACCCTCTGAGCCACCAGGGAAGCCCAAAACAGAAAGGTAAGTTGATGTTATTCTAAGTGCTACGGGAAGACTCTGGAAAAGAAAGAGATGTATGACTGAATTGGATTCTTTGGATATCTTCTAAATTCCCAACGTACTTTTGAGTGGCTTGAGTGATATCTTTGCTCTAGGGATAAGATAGATTTCATGTCCTCTTTGCATGGATATTTTATATAAAAGGGAATAGGTAGATTGTAGAGAGTCTACAAGTAAAAGCAGAAAGATAGGTAGTTACTCTAGGAGCTGATGGCTTGAGTTGGATTAGGATGGAAGATGTGGAGACCGAGAAGTGGGCCAGCTGCCGATCTATTTTAGAAGCATTATGTTTAATATAGGGCTTCCCTCACAACTCAGTTGGTAAAGAATCTGCCTGTAATGCAGGAGACATGGGTTTGATTCCTGGGTTGGGAAAATCCTCTGGAGAGAGAAATGGCAACCCAGTCCAGTATTCTTGTCTGGAAAAATTCCATGGGTCACAAGAGTCCGGCATGACTTAGTGACTAAACCACCACCACCACCATGTTTAATATAGATACAGAAGGCTGAAAGAAAGTGTGGAATCAAGGATAATATAATATCTCCTTTTGAGTATCAGGAAGAATGTTGATGCCCTTAAGTAGAACAGCAAAGATTGGGGAAGAAAGGGGATGAATATGAGGGGAAGGTGGTGGATAGGTATAGCTGGTTCATGTTGTTGCATGTTACATTTCAGGTAAATATAATGTATTTAATTACAAGTATAACAATGCATATTATGGATCATTAAAGCATTGGGAGATCAGTTTTGGGGATGTAACTGGGATTTTTTAGATGAATAGAGTAGAAAATGCAAGATTTTATCACATGTAAGAGAGGATAATTTTGTTTTATGTTTTTGTTTCAATTATGAATTCATATATTTATGTACAATAGATCACAATGTAAAATGTGTTTCTTACCTTGGGTCACAGTCAAAGAAAGTTTGAAAACTCCTGATCTGGGAAGCATTTAAAATAGTGAAGGGGAAAAAAAGCCAAGCATAAAGTTCTAAGGCCCCTTGTCACTGAAAGTAGAAGTCAGCAGCAAATAAAGTAGGATGAAAACCAAGAGTCTGTAGTTCAGTTTCTGACATGCTCCATGTATATGGGCTGAAACTAAACAAAACCACCTAGTATGAGCAAAATCATCATGCATGAACTAGTTTATCCTCACTTTACAGATAAAGAACTTCTCAGATCAGTGAATTTATGCTAAGTCACTTCAATTATGCCTGAGTCTTTGCGATCCTAAGGACTGTAGTCTGCCAGGTTCCTCTGTCCATGGGATTCTCCAGGCAAGAATACTGGGGTGGGTTGTCATGCCCTTCTCCAGGGGATCTTCCTGACCCAAGGATCAAACCCACATCTCTCAGGAATACCTGTCTACCTCCATTGGCAGATGAGTTCTTTACCTCTAGCACCACCTGGGAAATGCGTCTCAGATCAGAGTTTCACCCAAAAAAGAAGACTGAAAAAACAGACTGACATATTAAAATTTTCATTTATGCTTCATGTTTTTCTGTACTATGGCATCATTATGTGACTTTAGACCTTCTTGGGGGACATTTATTTACAGTTTAAGAAAGAATCCCAAAGATAACTTTTATATAAAATATTGTAGTGTCAAGGACACATGCATTTATTAAATGTAAAAATATAGGTTAATTAGTAAAGAAATGTTTATTCTTTGAGCAGATGAAATGTTCCCACAACACAGAAGCACACTGGAGAATTTAGAGGGTTCCTAGAACTGAACTGAACTGACTGAGAAAGTGTCAGAAGGCCAAGAACACATTATCTGCCTACCTACGGAGCTTGTCTACGGTGGTGTTCATAGTTACTGTAGTTTTTTTTTACAAGTTCCTCTGATTTTGATATTATTATGTAGGTGGAGGATTTGTGTTTGTTATCATATCCTAGCTACTACAGATGACAGAGACTGAGCTACTCAGCTTTCACTTCTGTTTTTAAATCAGTGGTAACCATATGCTATTTTTCAATGATGGAGTTTTCTAGTTCTGTGGAAGTGATTCTCTGAATTTATGTAAACTTCATGATATTTAAAAAGTAAAGAAATATAGTCAGTTTGAACTGTGGTCCATGTTAGAATACAACAAATTCATAATCAATTTGGTGGAAGACTGTCTCCAAACTTCTAAGACATTTCTTAATAAGCTATGGTAATTTCATGAGAACTTTCTCTAGTGCTCAGTTGATGATTTAGTGCTAAATAGATAAGTCAGATTCTAAATCAAATCTCCAGAATGAGAAAGTATTCTGGCTAGTTTGCAATCCATCTGAATCATTCACCCTGTTAATGCCCAAATTATCAATTACTGTTCTTGTCGGAACAGGTTAACTCAGCTTTAGAGTCTAGTTTAAACTTAAAAACTGGAACTTTCATCCAAAGACTTCAATTCAGCCACAGTTTTAACCTAATAATTCAACTTTGCAACAGTAAGTAGTCTGAACAAAAAATACAAGGAAATCATGGAAGGAATACCAGATATCATGCTACTCCTTTCCCAACCTTTACTCAATCTTTAAACACATTGAAATATGAAGTAATTCTTCAATTTAAATCTATGTGTTAATTTTTTATATGTGGTTAGTCCTGTGCCTAGCACAGAAAAAAAAAATCATTCAATAAAATATTGCTGAATATGTGAGTAAATGAACAAATGAATGACTAAAAAAGTAAATTCTATGGTATCCATATACAATTATGTACTTCATAGGATTATACATTTTAAATGAAAACAGTTAATAATATATTTGATCCCACTTCTGTAGACCCCAGTTTTTTTAATCTGTAAAATGAGGATAAGATGGTGCATGCTTCACAATGCTTTTGCAATGATAATTACATTAAATGATTTTTATCTTTTATTCTGTGTATCCATATATCTATTTTTATTATTAAGCTTCTCCATGTGAGGAAACTTGCTAGTTATTTTTAAATACTTCATCATGTTCACTTCATGGTGTCATAGCCTACTGAGACTTGTCCAAAGTCATAGAGCTGGTGAGAAGGGTAGCTGGGACTCAAACTCAGGACTTGGATTCCCATGCCTAGGATTTTCTCAGGTCTACCATGGCACCCTCCCACAGAGTTCAGTTAATCATAAAGCTTCTTTTATGACTGCAAAAGGCATATTCAATAGCAATTTGAAAAGAAAGTATGGCAGATTGGGAATGCTTTCATTTATTAAACAAATATTGTATGTGTTACATAAAATGCACTATAGATGCTAAGGAAAAAACAGCAAAGAAAATATTTCTAGTCTTAAGGATATTTCATTCAAGTAAGAGTAATGTCCCTTTATATCATATGCTAGTTTCATGTATATTTATGCAGGCTAATGGGACAGGGTCTACTTTAAGTAGGATTGTCAGGTGAGATCTCTTTGAGAATGTGGTGATTCACCACAGAGTTGAAAACCAGACAGAAGCTAGTAGAAAAATACCTGCTCAGAGGGAATAACTAGGTTTAGGAAAATGCAGTTGACATACTTGAGAGTCAACAGCAGGTCCTTATTGCTGAAATACCTTGAGCAAATAGAAGAGAGAAGGAACTGAAGCCAGAGCCAAACCACACTGAATCTTGTACACCAACATAAGGATCCTGGATTGTATCAAATATAAAGAAAAATCTTCGGGAAGTTGAAGAGAAACATGACATCACCTCACATTCTCTTCTCTCCTGCACAACCTCAGGTATAGTTTGCTCCTCAAAAGATGGGCCCTGCCTGTAAGCAGATCAAGAGAGAGACCCTAAAGGCAACTCCGTCACAAAGTGCGTTTAGAACAACAATTAAACAACACATTCTCTTGACTTGTGTCTGATTATAGGAAGCCAGGAAAATCTATCTGTTCACCAAGTGGTGTAGGACCCAACAGCTTAGCATCCACAAGGCTGGGGAGAAGACGTTGTGCGAGGGCAAAATCTCACAGAACTCTGGAAGTGGATCCCCTCCTTTTCAGTGCACGAAGGCTCTTCCCTCCAGAGTTACTGGATTTACCAAGCTTAGTTTACCAATTTTACCAAATTTACCAATTTTCTCTTTCTCATCTATTTCTTTTATAGTTTTTTAGATGTTTGCAGACTTTGTAATGTTCTTTACTATTCCTGATACTGGTGTTGCTGCAATTTGGTTGTTGTTTTTTTCAGTTGGTCTAATACTAGGGAATTGTCAATTTTACTGGTCTTTCTGAAGAATCAATTTATGATGCAAATTTTTCCTTTTATTTCTATTATATTAATTTATGATCTTATCTATATAGTTTATTTCATTTATGTTAATGTGCTACATTTTATAATTTGAGATGTGTACTTAGATTATGGATTTTAATCCTTTTTGAATATATTCATATAAACCAAAATTTTCTTAAAGTATAGGTATATAGTATACATTTAATTTTGTCATTTTAGTTATCATTCAATTTAAAATATAATCCAATTGTTATTTAAATAGCTATTTATTTTTTAAAGTGTATTAGATTTTCTAGATTAGGTTTTGTAGAATTACTTATCTAAAAAATACGAGATTTTCTTCCTTATTACTGATATTGTTTATTAATTGCACTTTGATGAAAGAACATACTCAGTTTTATCTCTATAACTTAAGATTTATTAACATGTTCTTCATGGCCCGTTATAATCAGTTCTTAAAAATGTACCATGTGTCCAGAAAATAACACTTGCTCTGAAGTTACTGGTTGAGATGTTCTATGTATATCAATTAGAGGCTGTTTGCTAAATTTCAGTTCAAAAGTTCTCTATTTTTATAGACTTTTTGCCTGTTTGAGGTATAGTTTCTAAGAGAAATCCTTTATTCCAATCATGACTTTGCTTTATTTCTCCTAACCCCATCAATTTCTTGCCTTATATATCAAGACCCTATTACATATGTACTCACATAAAAAAAGTTAAATTTTACTGGTGGATATTTTTATCAATGTCAAGTAATGGTTTTGTTGGAAATTATATTTTGGCTTTACTGTATCAGTTTTCCTTAGTGTTTTCATGATATATCTGCTCAATTTTTGCTGTCAGCATCTCTATATCATTATATATTTGGTCTTTTGTTAGTCAAGACATCAGACCAGATCATATCAGTCGCTCAGTCATGTCCAATTCTTTGCAACCCCATGAATCGCAGCACACCAGGCCTCCCTGTCCATCACCAACTCCCAGAGTTCACTCAGACTCACATCCATTGAGTCAGTGATGTCATCCTGCCATCTCATCCTCTGTTGTCCCCTTCTCCTCCTGCCCCCAATCCCTCCCAGCATCAGAGTCTTTTCCAATGAGTCAACTCTTCGCATGAGGTGGCCAAAGTACTGGAGTTTCAGCTTTAGCATCAGTCCTTCCAAAGAAATCCCAGGGCTGATCTCCTTCAGAATGGACTGGTTGGACCTCCTTGCAGTCCAAGGGACTCTCAAGAGTCTTGTCCAACACCACAGTGCAAAAGCATCAAGACATACATGACTTTTAAAGAATCCACACTGACAATCTCTGTCTTTTATTTGGAAATGTTAGTCTACTTAATGAAATCACTGATGAATTTACGTTTAATATTTCTTTTACTATTTACTTTGCTTTTTTTGTCCTATGTTTTTGTTCTTCATTTCTTTAAAATGAATGATTGTTTTTATCATTCCTTTCCCTCTCTGCTGGCCAGTGAATCCCATTGTTGTTATTTTGCTCTTTACACTGGGTTTCCTTAGAACCCTTACCATTTAACCAGGAAATTCAATGATTATACACAAACTTTTTTTCAAACTGCCAAATTATATATTATATACATCATGTGTATGTTTATGTAAATCCTACTACATATATTTATGGGTTTAAATACATATTTCACTCTTATTGCACATAGCCAATGTTTGTATGCTCAATATTGTTTCATAGAGTTAATTTATTCATTAAATCCATTTACATATTCACCTTTTCAATTAATTTTTTTTCAGTTATATGAGATCATTTCATTTTTGCCAAAACACTACAATATTTCTTTAATGATGACCTCTTAGTGATTATTGTTTTTTGTTTGTCTTCATCATTTGGCTTTTATTTTGACAAATTATTTCAGTAAGTGTAGAATTCTTGGTTGTCATTTCCCCCAAGACCACCCTCACTAGATTCAAATTCACTGGAAATAATCAACAGATTAAGCACATAGTTTACTCATGGCAGGATTTATCACAGTGACCTAGTAAGCCCATGTACCTAGATAATAAGAGAGAATGATAAAGACAGAGTATAGAGAAATCCATGCGCAAGTTTCCTTGTGCTCTATCCATCCTGAGGATTAAAGCAGAGCACACTCTTTCCCTTTCAAACAGCAATGTGTGTATGATACATCTGCCCAGGGAAGCTGATAGGAACTTAGTACCTATGGTTTTTATTAGGACTGGTTACATTGGCACCTGCTGCCTTGAACATAATAAAATTCCAGGCTCCCAGAAGGAAAGCAGGTGTTCAACATAAACCATATTATTTTCATTAAAAATTTAGGCAGAGTAAACCACTCTTTGCAGTTAACTGCTTATGAGGAACATCCTAAAAGCCACGTTTCAAAATGCTACCCAAAGGCAAATGTTAGAGGGAGGCCTTTCTATACACAGTGGTCTTAGGCCTCATATGTTAATTTTTTCTGAACAGTGACAATTATTTTTAATAATTTGCAAATGTGATTCCTTTTCTGCCTTCCATTGCTACTGTTTATGTGAGTTATTAGTATCAATGATCTTCTTTTGAAAATAATATGCTTTCTATTTACATTTAAGATTTATCTCTAAGATTGATTATAATATACTTAGATTGGTTTCATCTACATTCTCTTTTTGTGCTTTTATAAATGCAGTGCTTCAAATCTGTTTCTGGATATCTTCCATCAATTCTGAAAAATTTTCAGGCATAACTCTTGTATATATTTCCTCCGTTTAATTTTCCTCTGTCTCTGAGGTTCTAATTATTTATATCTTTGAACTTTATGCCATATCTTACCCTATCAGTAAGTACCAAGTTAAAGAAACATCAGTATCAACAACTCACTATTCCTCTGTTAATCCCTCAAAAGTGAAAGTGTAAGTAACTCAGTCATGTCCAACTCTTCACAACCCCCTGGACTGTAACCTATGGAATTCTCCAGGCCAGAATACTGGAGTGGGTAGCCTTTCCCTTCCCCAGGGATCTTCCCAACCGAGGGATCAAACCCAGGTCTCCCACACTGCAGGCAGTCTTTACCAGCTGAGCTACAAGGGAAGCCCCAAAAGCCCTCAAGTCATTACCAATCTCTCAAAGGTAATCACTCTCCTGATGTTTGTGTGTGTGTGTGTGTGTGTGTGTGCCTGTATGTGCTCGGTCACTCTGCATCTGGCTCTTTGTGACCCCATGGGCTGCAGCCCATGAGATTGTCCAGGCAAGAATACATGAGATGGTTTTCTATTTTCTATTCCAGACTATCTTCCCTACCCAAAGATTGAGCCCAGGTCTCTTGTGTCTCCTGCATTGGCAGAAAGATTCTTTACACTGTGCCACCTGGGAGGCACTCTCTTGATGCTTCAGTTCATTTCAGTCGCTTAGTCAAGGCTGACTCTTTGCAACCCCATGGACTGCAGCACACCAGGCTTCCCTGTCCATCACCGACTCAAGGAGCTTACTCAGCTCATGTCCATCAAGTCGGTGATGCCATCCAACCATCTTATTCTCTGTCCTCCCCTTCTCCTTCTGCTTCAATCTTTCCCAGCACCAGTATCTTTTCTAGTGAGTCAGTTCTTTGCATAAGGTGGCCAAAGTATTGGAGCTTCAGCTTCAGCAACAGTCCTTCCAAAGAATATTCAGGATTGATTTCATTTTTGATTGACTGGTTGGATCTTCTTGCAACCCAAGGGAATCTCAAGAGTTTTCAACACCACACTGTTCAAAAGCATAAATTCTTCAGTGATCAGCTTTCTTAATAGTTCAACTCTCACATCCATGCATAACTACTGGAAAAAACCATAGCTTTGACTAGATGGACTTTTGTTGGTAAAGTAATATCTCTGCTTTTTAATATGCTGTCTAGGTTGGTAATAGGTTGGTCATGCTTCCTGAACCCCACTTGACTTTTCATTCCAGGATGTCTAGCTCTAGGTGAGTGATCACACTGTCGTGGTTACGTGGGTCATGAAGATCCTTTTTCTCTAGTTCTTCTGTGTATTCTTGCCACCTCATCTTAATATTTTTTGCTTCCGTTAGGTCCATACCACTTCTGTCCTTTATTGTGACTATCTTTGCATGAAATGTTCCCTTGGTATCTCTAATTTTCTTGAAGAGATCTCTAGTCTTTCCCATTCTATTCTTTTCCTCTATTTTTTTGCATTAAACACTGAGTAAGTGAAAGAGGAGAGTGAAAAGTTGGCTTAAAGCTCAACATTCAGGAAACTAAGATTACGGCATCTGGTCCCATCACTTCATGGCAAATAGATAGGGAAACAGTGGAAACAATGGCAGACTTTATTTTTGGGGGCTCCAAAATCACTGCAGATGGTGATTGCAGCCATGAAATTAAAAGACGCTTACTCCTTGGAAGGAAAGTTATGATCAACCTAGATAGCATATTAAAAAGCAGAGACATTACTTTGCCAGCAAAGGTCCATCTAGTCATGACTCTGGTTTTCCCAGTGGTCATGTATGGAAGTGAGAGTTGGACTATGAAGAAAGCTGATAGTCAAAGAATTGATGCTTTTGAACTGTTGTGTTGGAGAAGACTCTTGAGAGTCCTTTGGACTGAAAGAAGATCCAACCAGTCCATCCTAAAGGAGATCAGTCGTGGGTGTTCATTGGAAGGACTGATGCTGAAGCTGAAACTCCAATACTTTGGCCACCTCATGTGAAGAGTAGACTCACTGGAAAAGACCCTGATGCTGGGAGGGATTGGGGTCGGGAGGAGAAGGGGACGACAGAGGATGAGATGGCTGGATTGCATCACAGACTCAATGGACATGAGTTTGAGTGAACTCCGGAAGTTGGTGATTGACAGGGAGGCCTGGCGTGCTGTGATTCATAGGGTCACAAACAGTCAGACACAACTGAGCAACTGAACTGAACTGAACTGAATGTCAAAATAGCCATACTAACAATGAAAATAATACTAATTTATTTCTTACTTTTAAATGAGTAAAAACATGAATAATTTCTCTTCCCATATCCTGCTATGCTATGCTATGCTAAGTCGCTTCAGTCGTGTCCGACTCTGCAACCCCATAGATGGCAGCCCACCAGGCTCCGCCGTCCCTGGGATTCTCCAGGCAAGAATATTGGAGTGGGTTGCCATTTCCTTCTCCAATGCATGAAAGAGAAAAGTGAAAGTGAAGGTGAAGTCGCTCAGTCGTGTCTGACTCTTAGCGACCCCATGGATTGCAGCCTACCAGGCTCCTCTGTACATGGGATTTTCCAGGCAAGACTACCAGAGTGGGGTGCCATTGCCTTCTCCTAGTTTATCCTATATTCACCTCTTTCTTGAATATAATCTATGACTATCAGCTAAATGAAGTAGTATTACAGCACTTATAATATAATTGACTCTAGGAAGTGTCACAACTTACTTCAAATTTTATCATCCTAGCACAACTTATTCTATCAATTCCTTGATTAAAGACTTTTGTCAGCTCCTCACAGGCTTCCTAGGTAGCTCAGATGGTAAAAATCTGCCTGCGATGCAGGAGACCTGGGTTTGATCCCAGGGTCAGAAAGATCCCCTGGAAAAGTGAATGGCACCTCCACTCCAGTATTCTTGCCTGGAGAATCCCATGGACAGAGAAGCCTGGCAGGCTACAGTCCATAGGGTTGCAAAGATTCAGACACAGTTGAGTGACTAACACACACACACACTATTTTTAAAGTTCAAATTTCTCATACTGTATTCACAAGACTAGTTTATGCCTCTCCCAAAGATAATCCAGCCTTTTTTCTTGATGCCCAAATTTTCTACTTCCATATCTTTCAACCAGAACTCATGTTTATAGAAAGACGCTAAATTCTTTAACCCTAGTCTTAAACTTTGGTGATTTGGTTGCTAAGTTGTGTCCCACTCTTGTGACCCCATGGACTGTATCCTGCAAGGCTCCTCTATCCATGGGATTCTCCAGGCAAGAATACTGGAGTGGGTTGCCATTCCCTTCTCTAGGGGATCTTCCTTACCCAGGAATTGAGCCCTGATCCCCTGAACTGAAAGCAGATTTTTTACTGACTGAGCTATGAGTGAAGCCCTAGTCTTGCACTTTACATCTAGTTATTTGATTAAGTTAAATATTCTTTTTTGTTTTTATTTTGGTATTTTCCAGGATATAATATTAAAATACTACAATCAAATTGTGATTTAACCCTTTGAAAAGGAATATTATTTCTACCACATGTGAAAATGAAATATTTCTGAGCAGTAGTCATTCTTTTATATCTATATTGATATCTATATTTTGATAAAAATGATGTCTGCCTCATAATAAGTACTCAATAAAGAAAAGCTTTTGGTATTTAAAATAACTGTTTCATTATTAGTGAAATTTACTTATAATCATAGAGCACATTTTATTTAATTAATGAGTTCCTAGATCACCTCATCAAATGAGACTGTAAGACTCTAGGCTAGGATTGTCTTAACATTATTTAAAAACTTTAAGTTATTTAATTGCTTTTTAATTTACCCTCAGTTCAGTTCAGTTCAGTTGCTTAGTCATGTCCGACTCTTTGCAACACCATGAATCTCAGCATGCCGGGTCTCCCTGTCCATCACCAACTCCCGGAGTTTACCCAAACTCATGTCCATCGAGTCGGTGATGCCATCCAGATATCTCATCCTCTGTCATCCCCTTCTCCTCCTGTCCCCAATCCCTCCCAGCGTCAGGGTCTTTTCCAATGAGTCAACTCTTCTCATGAGGTGGCCAAAGTATTGGAGTTTCAGCTTCAGCATTAGTCCTTCCAATGAACACTCAGGACTGATCTCCTTTAGAATGGACTGGTTGGATCTCCTTGTGGTCCAAGGGACTCTCAAGAGTCTTTTCCAACACCACAGTTCAAAAGCATCAATTCTTTGGTGCTCAGCTTTCTTCACAGTCCAACTCTCACATAACTTTTAAATTTGACTTTCTCCATGATTGTCTTTGATGTATCAATTTGAGATCATATACTTGGGAAGTCCATTGAATTTTTCTCAATTCATATGGTCAATGAGTCTGATTCCTACATAACTTTATATCCTCTGAGTTTTATACATAAAATTACATATTGGCAGAAGCCATTCTTTAATGATGTCTCAGAAAAAGAGAATAAGGGGGGAGAATGGGAGGTCATTAATATTTACACCACTTCTTTTATTTATTCTTATTACCTAGTCACAGAATCCATGTAAGATCCTATTGAATATAGTGTAAATAAAATGCAAAATTAGTTTTTGAATGGAAGAGTCAACCAACATTTGCAATAATATGTCAGTGTCTTTTTATGGAAATAGGAAGAGAAATCTATGAGAACTGAGAAGATACATTAATTAAGTTTGATTTTGAAATATGTTTATTTTCTTTCATTACATTTATACCAAATTATAATAATCACAAAGAATGAATTAAATATTCTAATGCAACTGCAGATCCTGTTGATTAAATAGGCTAATCATGCAGAAATTTAAGGTCATGTAAGTGTAATTATATTTAAATCATATTAGCATCCTTAGTGTAATTAAATTCAAATTTTTATAGAAATTGTAAATACTTGATAATTCCAATTCCCCTTACCAATTTCATTAGTTGAAATTTTATTTTTTATAAGACATATCTATAAATTTGCATCCCAGAAAAAAATAATTCTATGTGTATTTGAGAACAAATCCATTTTACAAAAGGTAAATAGCAAACTTCATGCTGGTGAATGATTATCTTTAATTTGTTATGATACCTCATGATTAAATCCAAAAGAGATGAGACTTTAGCTCACTTTTGCAATGTATAGGGAAAAGCATCATAGCTATTGCTAAAATATACTATCCATTGTAGTCAAGAATAGGGAGGCCAAATTTTTGTTGATGAAACAAGCTGACAGCTTTTTATGTATTTATGTATGGATATACATTTATGTATTTATGGATACACATTTATTGCTTTAGGAAACTTTTGAACTTATTGGCATGGGAAAAGTGAACAATATTATTTATTTCAGGTACAAATAATGAAGAAGATATGCATTGAATAATTACTATCAAGGAATTATTAAAGCCAGAAGATATAACCTTAAAGGGACATTTTAGACCCAGAAGTAATCAGTTACAAGCAACAAACTACCTAAACTACCTAAACTAAAACAAAGTTTAAAAAGAAAGGAAACAGCAGAACAATGAAATACAAAGGAAGATGAGAACCATAAAGTGTTACAAATACCAATGATATGATTTATTTTGTTCTTCTCAGAAACTTCTCCTTCCCTTTCTTTTTCTGCTCTTTCCTTACTCTCTTTCTCTTTGCCAATGGCCGTTTTTTGTTTTTTTTTTTAAAGAAACTTGGTGAAAATTCTCTGTTTAGTCTGAATACTTTCTTAAAATTATTCATACTTGTGGTTAGCAAGTCAGATGGGTAGATAAATTATTCATATTTAATGTCTCAAATGGTACACTTCTGTTTTGCCTACTTTATATTTACCATTTTTCACTTATTGCATTTGTGTTCTCAGAATGAAATAGTCTATGAAAGTGAAAGTTGACTTATAATTGAAGACAATATTTCTGATAATTTTTAGTTGGAAATATTACTTTAGCAGAATATCTCATATAAAAATAAGCCTGAGAATGTTTCCTAAAACCTACAATCAATAAATTTTTATATCTCTATGGTTTAGAGATTATGTGTCATAATTGTTTTAAAGTAAATAGTCATGTGAAGTTACACAATCATAGCCATTAAGACTTCACTGTCAACATCTCTATTGTCAATAGTTGCAAGATCTTTTACTAAAATAATCAAACAGCCAATCAACCAACCAAAGAAATAAATTTATTTCAATAAAAACTTTAGCTAATGTACTAGGGTGCTTCAAGGAAACAAAACTAACACATCTACACCTTTTTGTGATAAATATAAAGTTGTGCTGTAACTGAGACTGAAAGAGGAGGGAAGTTTGTATTATTTCCATATAACCCAAAAAGCCAGTTGCTAGGGGGTACACTAAATTCCCTTCACTAGTCTCAATGAATTTGTGTTGACCCTAAAGGAAGAGGTTAGAACAGACACTGATGGAGCCAATTTCTTGAAAGTTTTCATAGAATTACAGTACCAAAATCATTAGTTCCAGGATCAGAGGACAAAACAGGACCTAAGCTTAGGGACAGCACCCATCCCTCAGCAGCTCAGGTTTGAGGGTTTTTGGAATACCAGGAGGCAACACCACTGGCCTGGGTGGTATTGTTCAGTTCTGAAACACCATCAAGAGCATGGGTCATAGTGAGCCTGTCCTAAGCGGCACTCAGCCTTAGAAAAATTACCAGATGGAAGTGACTCTAGAAGAGAAAAACAAACTAAAAATGAGGAAGGTGTCTTCTTGAAAGAAAGGGAAAAAAATTATGTTTTGCCACTGATTTACTCATGTGAAACTCATCTCATCACCCTTTTCTGAGTCTGAAGCTGCTCTCTCTAAAAGTGCCATCTCATTGTGCATTGGTTAGTACTACAGAAATCTGGAAACTTATGTGCAAAATTGTTCTAAATTTTGTGTTATTTGGGGTTGGGGCAAACTGGTCACCCCACTGGCTCTGAGAGGCCATTATGGTCTGTGGGTTGGGTGTGCTGATTTTATAAAGTTTCTTCCCTATTCAATTCCCACTTTTTGATGAGGTTTCAGTGAGGTCTCTTATGTCTGCATCCTATAGCTTAATTGGCTTAAAATGTATTCTCTTTGGTGTGGTCTTTTGGGGGGCTGATTGGGAGAAAAAAAAAAGTAACAGTGTAATTGTTTTGATACTGAAAATTGATAAATGTTTTTTTGAAATAATGAACCAGTCCCTCCAAAATAAATAAATAAATAACAAGAAAGATACTGTATCATAATAGAAAAGTGAGCATGTAAGAGGTATGCCTGGAGAACTGTGAACAATATTTGGAGTCTTTGGAGGGAGAAGACCATGTGGAAGGGCTGGAGGTCCCTCAAACTTCATTTAAATGTATAGGTCTATGAGGCGGAATATATGCTAGATAAATCTTTGATAACCATTTATGGCACAAAAGCTGTTTAAAATGTGGAAGTGAAAGTCTTTACAACATTTAGCAAAGACAGAGTACAAATTCCCTTGCAGATGCTAGAGCTATCCATTCCTATTTACTGAATAGTGAGGTTTCAGTAATATAATATGGTTGCTTTTTTCATGCGTTGGCCATAAACTGAATTAGCAAATCCTGGTGGAAAAATCCATCATTGTGAAATTATAATTATTCTTATTAACATACAACTTGCTTGCATATTAAACAATGAAATATTGATGCAGGTTAAAAAATGGATCATATTCTTTTATTAAGAACAAAATGCATTTAATACTTCTCTTCCTAAAAATAATGTGTATGTAGTCATACCAATTAGTGAAAGGGTAGGAGGAGACTACAAATTTTTCTTTCTATGCTTTGCTTTGTCTCATTGATTGGCATAATGCAGTAAGTACATTTCTGAAGATAAATGCTCCAGAAAGTCTCTGGCATCTGTGCCAGAATGTTTATGGCAGCACTAATTTTTCTGCCTCCTCCACCTCAAATTAAAAAAGAAACAAAAAAAGCGAAACAAAATCACAGGATACAGCTTCAGTATCAACAAGGAGAGAAAGGAAAATTGAATTCATCTTGATACAACCATACTGTGAATCACTATAGAGTTGACAAAAAAGGATGTGTAAAATATACAACTCTGAAATTTAAGGGTATATTTTATTTGGTTCCAAAGTAAAAAATAAAATTCCAGAGATACACCAGTTGTATGATGCTTTGTAAATAAAACCCATATGTGTGTGTATATATATATATACATACACTTAAGCTTGGAGAAAGCTGTGGATTATATAGCCCAGGCTAACATTAATTACACTGGAAAGTGACAGACATAAATGAACTTCCTGCACAAAATTTAAAGTTTAATAGCTATTTTCAAAATTTTATTAACTTTTTGTCTCTTTTTAGCCAATTTGTCAGAGAAGGCAATGGCATCCCACTCCAGCACTCTTGCCTGGAAAATCCCATGGATGGAGGAGCCTGGTGGGCTACAGTCCATGGGGTCGCTAAGAGTCGGACACAACTGAGCAACTTCACTTTCACTTTCGTGCTTTGGAGAAGGAAATGGCAACCCACTTCAGTGTTCTGGCCTGGAGAATCCCAGGGGCGGGGGAGTCTGGTGGGCTGCCATCTATGGGGTCGCACAGAGTCGGACACGACTGAAGTGACTTAGCAGCAGCAGCAGCAAGTTGACTCAGGCTGAGTTGAGTAGAAATGGATTTTATAAAATATTGGATTGTTCACTGGGTTATTGAGAGAGCTGAAGAATCATTTGGAAAAAAAATTTAAAAACTCCACATCATGATGTATAGTTGTTACCAGCAATGAAGTGTAGGTGATCAAGTATAGACCAAGCTTCTCTGTTTAATTTCCAAATGTTTGGTGACAAATTTTAATTACCAGAATGTTTAATATATAGGTGAATCTGATTTTGCTCTTCCTTCTGACAAAGCCCTTGTTTTTTGTGTTAATAAAAATGTGTCTTTTATATTAGTTCCCCACTATCACCAAAACCTGTTAAAATTAGGTTGAAATTTCATTGTGGAAAGTTAATCTCTTTCTATTCTTAAGTTCTTCACTTCAGCAATTTGGCATCTCTCCATTTATTGTGAATATCTTCACATATTTTTAGAATTTATGAACTTTCCCCATTATTATATTTGTGTATTTGATTAAGTAGATTCCTGGGTTTTTGTTGCTCTTGTGAAGTTTTTGTTGCTCTTGTGAAGTGTAATCTTTTCCATTACATTTTTTGAATTAATTTTTGATGGTGTAGAGGAATTTCCTTGATTTATTGATTTTGCTCTTTACAATGTTGTGGAAATTTTCAAAAAGTTCTACTAAATTTTTGGGTTTTGAGGGTACTGTGCCATCTTGGAATAATTATTCCATTATATCTTCCTTTCCAAATGTCAAATATTACCATTTTTCTCTTATCATTTGGTTTTTTTGTTTTGTTTTGACCATCTCTTATATAATTATTAAATGATAGTAGAGAGGATGGGTGTTCTTCGTTTGTTCTCTATCTCAAATAAACTGTTTCTAAATATTCTTTCCACTGAATATGACATGTACTATTCTTTTCATTAGCTAATCTTCACATATTATGTAAATGCTCTTAAATTTTTGTTTCTCTAAAGTTTTTTGAAAGTAAAAATGAAATTTAGGCAGTGTCTTTCTTAATTTATTACACTGAATTCAAATTAAGTGTGAAATTTTAAGCAGTGCTTTTCTGAATTCATTTCACTTATATTGTTTTACTTCTTTGGTCAAATAATTGAGTGCATCATAATAATAACCTTTCAGATACTAACCTTTTTTACATTTGAGTGATAATCAAAGCCATATATGTGTGTGTGTGTAAATATATATATTTAAAATGCACATTTAGAGTTGACTAACTGTGTATGGTTTTATGAGTTTTGTCTATAAAAATAAAATTAACCTGAACAGTTATTTATCCTTCTATATTTATCTGGTTTGATATAAAGGTTAAATAACCTTGACAAATATATTATTGGAATTTCAGTATTCTCATGTTTTGCAGAATTTTTTCCTCCATGATTTTCAAGTTATGGTTTTACATGTGTCTGGATGCTTTATAAGTCATGCCAAGAATCTAACACTCGATAGGGAAGCTTGGTTTCTTATTTAATAGCAACATGTACTTTTTTAAAAACGTTTTAGACTGTTTATTTATTATTGAACTTTTATTTTGTTTATTTTTTGGCTGCACCACACAGCATGATGGACCTTAGTTCCCCAAGCAGGTTCAAACTCAGGTGCATGGCAATGAGAGCACAGAGTCTAGGGAAGCCTCGACAATGAGTAATTTTAACTTAGGACAGAGAATGAGAATCTCTTCAAAAAGTGCAATGTAGACTGTAGGAAAGAGAAGCACGTGTGCTTCAAAATGCGATGGAAGTTTTAGGCTGCCCAGTCCAACGATGTATATGTGAAATATGAAAACCAGACCAAATAAAATATATTTCACTATGTGAGAAGAATTAAAGGGCTACTTCATGAGAGTTAACAGTGTTTGTTCCACTCGAGGCAAAAATCTAACTTTGTCATTATCTTGCGATGCTTCACCATGGCAGGCAGCGTCACATATGGAAAAATATAAACTTCCACATGTTCTCAGTCAGTCACGTAAGCATCAACATGAGTTTCTGTGATATAGGCTCCCAACTGCAATGACATAAAGATGTAAGATAGAAGTGAAATTTAAATACTCTGTAACATGTAAGAAGATTGTTACCTGCTTTTATCAAAATAATTGGATCACTGACAATAAGTGTTTGGAGCTGCATTTTAAGAAATAGAAGCCAAAAATATCGGAGAAGGCAATGGCACCCCACTCCAGTACTCTTGCCTGGAAAATCCCATGGATGGAGGAGCCTGGTAGGCTGCAGTCCATGGGGTCGCTAAGAGTCAAACATGACTGAGGGACTTCACTTTCACTTTTCACTTCCATGCATTGGAGAAGAAAATGGCACCCACTCCAGTGTTCTTGCCTGAAGACTCCCAGGGACGGGGGAGCCTGGTGGGCTGCCGTCCATGGGGTCACACAGAGTCAGACACGACTGAAGTGACTTAGCAGTAGCAGTAGCAGCCAAAAATATGGCGTTCTTGCTTCTAATTATAGCAACTCTCCTCCTCCTCCTGTTGACATCTTGAAACTATTTTGTTTCAATTATTTTTTCCACTAATAACTAAGGAGGATTAGTAAGTATTATAACATAAGTAATACTAGCCCTTGGAAAGAAATGTTATTAAGCAACACACCTCAATTTCAACTGAGGTTTTTAACCATTTGTCTGCTATTTGAGTACGATGGGTCTCTGTCTCACAGAGAAGTATTTAATCTAGTGTTCAGAGAATTAGTTCTTTGGATCCAAGTTACACTGTTAAGATCAATGTCATAAAATGTTAAAGAAACAGATAAAAAATGGACAGTTGAAGGTTTTCAGCATCAGCGATGTTATTGAACAAAAAAAGACTCTCAAAGGTAATAATTCTCAAACTGTCATGGTCCAAACTATGTCAGTTATTCTTTTGGCAAACTAAACTAATCTCAAAGGATTCCCTGGGTTTAGAAAATGTCAAAGTAATGAGAATTTAAATGAGACAGCCCAGTAATCCAGTAATTTGCAATTAAACTATACAACAGTTATAATTTTAAGACTAAGCTCCAAAATGCTATCAAGTAGCTTTATGAATTATAGAAAGTAAAAGAGGATAAAATACTACATAGGAGCTGAAGCTGATTATTTCTTATCTTAGTCTCTTTGTTAGACACAGACAGCAAATACTCGTTAGTATTTAATGAGTAATGCTGAGCTGTCATAATCCCAGCTTCTATCTTTTCACAAAGCTGTTCATCTTATTATAAATCTAAATTCAATAGGTGTTCAACTGTGGGACCCAAGATGAATCAGTGCTGTGTATATTAATTTAAGTTACAGTGGGAGATTTAGCCTGTAGATTAACTTTGGTTACAAGGAAACTTTAAGGAAAAGAGACTTTTCACCTCTACAGCATACATTAGCACATTTTGGATGGTAACATGCCTTCGGAGGGGTTATATAACATGATATTTTATAATTTTTTAAAATACATGTGATTGACAATTCAAGGGTTTCCTATCCCTTACAGAGAAAATGTAAACATGCCACAAGCATGGCATATTAAAAAAAAAAAAAAAGAGTATGGACTTCATAGTCAGTTCCTCATACATGTGTGTTTAGTTGCTAAATTGTGTCCAACTCTTGGGATCCCAAGGACTGTAGCCCATCAGGCTCCTCTGTCCATGTGACTTCCCAGTCAAGATCACTAGAGTGGGTTACCATTTCCTACTCCAGGGGATCTTCATGGATCAAGGATTGAACCCATGTCTCCTGCATTGCAGGCAGATTTTTCACCACTGAGCCACAAGGGAAGCCCCAATGAGGCATAGTTTCCTTCTTTTACTTCCTTTTCCTCTCTTTTGTACATATTCTTTCCTTAAGTTTTTTTTTTTTTTTTTTTTAATGTTTACTTTACCTTTGGCTGTGCTGGGTCTTTGCTGATACGTGCAGGCTCTCTCCGGTTGCAGAGAGCAGGGACTGCTCTGCAGTTGCTGTGCATGGGCTTCTCGTTGCAGTGTCCTGCTGTGAAGCATGGGCTCCAGGGCTCACGAATTTCCATAGTTGTGGCCTGTGGGCTCAGTTGCCCTATGGCATGTGGGGTCTTCCTGGACGAGGATGGAATCCACGTATCCTACATCGCAAGGCAGATTATTAACCACTAGACCAACAGGGAAGCCCTGTATTTATTCTATGGAACCCACAATTTAGCAAGTATCTCTTGAGCATGTTCTGTTGCCAGATTCTAGGTGAGGCATTTGTATTTCCATGCAACAGTTGAAGATCTATGAATGGTTAGATAATTACTTAGTCTCTCTTTCTTAAAAAAAAAAAAAAAAAGAATAATAGTTAATTAAGCCTGATATACCAAAATGCCATAGCCTGGGTGGTTTATAAATAACAGAAATGTATTTCTCAAAGTTCTGGAGCTGGAAAGTCCAAGGTCAAGATGCAGACACATTCGTTGCCCAGTGAGAGTCAAATATCTGATTCAGAGACTATTGCCTTTTCCTTGCTTCACATGACAGAAAAGATGAGGAATCTCTATGATGTCTCTTTTTATTTGGAGTATAGTTACCTTACACTGCTATGTCAGATTCTGCTGTACATCAAAGTGAATCAGTTATAAATATACTTATATCCTCTCTTTTTTGAATTTCCTTCCCATTTACATCACCACAGAGAATTAAATAGAGTTCCGTGTGCTATACAGTAGGTTCTTATTAGTTGTATTTATTTAACACATAGAGAGCCTGGTGGGCTGCCATCTATGGGGTCGCACAGAGTCGGACACGGCTGAAGCGACAGCAGGAGCAGCAGCAGTGACGTGAGTCTGAGTGAGCTCCAGGAGTTGGTGATGGACAGGGAGGCCTGGCGTGCTGCGATTCATGGGGTCCGCAAAGAGTCGGACACGACTGAGCGACTGAACTGAAATGAACTGAGTGTATATATGTCAATCCCAATCTCCCAATTCATCCCCCCATCCCCACTTTGCCACTCGGTACGCATATGTTTGTTCTCTACATTTGTGCCTCAATTTCTGCTTTATAAATAAAGTCATCTTTCCATTCTTTTAGAATCCATATATATGCGTTAATATATGATATTTTTCTCTTTCTGACTTCACTCTGTCTGATAGTCTCTAGGTTCACTTACATCTCTGCAAATGACACAATTTTGTTCCTTTTTATGGCCTAGTAATATTTCTTGTATTATAGGAACCACATCGTCTTTATTCATTCCTCCGTTGATGGACATTTAGGTTGCTTCAGGGTCACAAAGAGTTGGACACGACTGAGCAACTGAAACAACACAACACATAATGTCGTAAATAGTGCTGCAATGAACATTGCAGTGCGTGTACCTTCTTGAATTACGGTTTTCTCTGAGTGTATGCCCAGAATTGAGATCGTGGGGACATATGGTAGTTTGATTTTTTTGTTTGTTTTTTGAGAAACTTCATAGTGGCTTATCGATTTATTTCCCACGAACAGTGTAAGAGTGTTCTTTTTCTCCACACCCTCTCTAGTGTGTTTGTAGATTTTATGATGATGGCTAATCTAACCTGTGTGAGCTGATACTTCACTGTAGTTTTGATTTTCATTTCTCTAATAATTAGTGATATTGTGCCTCTTTTCATGTGTTTGTTGGCCATCTGTATGTCTTTTTTGAGAAATGTCTATTTAGGTCTTCCACCCATTTTTTTTACTGAGTTTTTTCTTTTTTAATATTGAGCTGCATGAGCTCTTTGTATATTTTGGAGATTAATTCCTTGTTAGTTGCTTCATTTGTAACTATCTTCTCCCATTCTGAGGGTTGTCTTTTTGTCTTGTTTATGGTTTCCTTTGCTGCACAAGAGTTTTTATAATATCATATAAGAAACTAATCGCCAGTCCAGATTCGATGCAGGATACAGGATGCTTGGGGCTGGTGCACTGGGATGACCCAGAGGGATGGTATGGGGAGGGAGGTGGGAGAGGGGTTCGGGATGGGGAACACGTGTACACCCGTGGCAGATTCATGTTGATGTATGGCAAAATCAATAAAATGTTGTAAAGTAATTAGCCTCCAATTAAAATAAATAAATTTAAATTAAAAATAATAATAATAATCAGGCCCAAATTGTTTATTTTTGTTTTTATTTTCATTACTCTAGGAGGTGGTCAAAAAACGCCTTGCTGCAGTTTATGTCAAAGAGTGTTCTGCCTATGTTTTGCTAAGAATTATATAGTGCCTGGACTTAGATTTAGGTCTTTAATCCAATTTGAGTGTATTTTTGTGTCTGTGCTGTGTGCCATTCCTTAGTTGCTCAGTTGTGTCCGACTCTTTGCAACCCCATGGACTGTAGCCTGCCAGCTTCCTCTGTCCATGGGGATTTTCCAGGCAAGAATACTGGAGTGGGTTGCCATGCCTTCCTCCAGGGGAATTTTCCTGACCCAGGAATTGAAATGGGGTCTCCAACATTGCAGGCGAATTCTTTACCAGCTGAGCTACCAGGAAGACCATATTTTTGTGTCTGGTGTTAGGGATTTATTCTGATTTCATTCTTTTACTTGCAACTGTCCATTTTCCAAGCACCTCTTACTGAAGAGACTGTCTTTTCTCCACTGTATATTCTTGTCTTCTTTGTCATAGATTAGGTGACCATATCTGGGATCTCTTTTATAAGGGATCTAATATGGCACCCCACTCCAGTACTCTTGCGTGGAAAATCCCATGGATGGAGGACCTGGTGGGCTGCAGTCCATGGGGTAGCTAAGAGTCGGACACGACTGAGCGACTTCACTTTCACTTTTCACTTTCATGCATTGGAGAAGGAAATGGCAACCCACTCCAGTGTTCATGCCTGGAGAATCCCAGGGACTGGGGAGCCTGGTGGGCTGCCATCTATGGGGTTGCACACAGTCGGACACAACTGAAGTGACTTAGCAGCAGCAGCAGCAATCTCATTCATGGGGAATCCACCCTCAGGATATAATCACCTCCCAAAAGCCCCACTGCTAATTAATATCCCATAGGGATTAGGGTTGCAACATATGAATTTGGTGAGGGGATACAAACATTCAATCTATAGCAGATAATATTATTAACTTCTTCAAATTTTTCAAAGAATAAGTGAAATTGTGTCTGTGTTGATATAACATGGTGGCCACTGAATAAATAGTGGCCATTACTCTTGTACCTTAAAAATTATAACTTTAAATCATTTTATTGTAGTATCTCCATTGTTCTTGCTTCCAGTAACGTTATCGTTTTACTCAACTTTTTTAGGTGTTGATGGAAAAAAAAATGTACAACCAAAAAGTTGAGAATTATTTTTTATTCAGCAGACATACTGAGGACTTAAGCCCCAGATACAACCTCTCAGATATCTCTAAGGAACTGTCCCAAAGAGATAAGGGAGGAGAAAGGATACATAGGTGGCTTCCCTGGAGGCTTATTGGTAAGATAGTGAAAGTGTTAGTCACTCAGTCGTGCCCAACTCTTTGTGACCCCATGGATTGTAGTCCATCAGGCTCCTCTGTCCATGGATTTCTCCAGGCAAGGATATTGCAGTGGGTTGCCATTTCCTTCTCCAGGAGATCTTCCCAACACAGGAATCAGACCTGGGTCTCCTGAACCGTAGGCAGGTTCTTTATCATCTGAGTCAACAGGGAAGCCCAGTGGTAAAGAATCCACTTGCCAATTAAGGAGACACAGGAGACACAGGCTCAATCCCTGGCTCAGGAAGATCCCCTGGAGTGGGAAATGGCAACCCACTCCAGGGTTCTTGTCTGGAAAATTCCATGGACAGAGGAGCTGGCGGGCTACAGTCCATGGGGTCACAGAGTCAGACACGACTGAGTGACTACTGAGCATGCAAAAGATATATAGTATTTTTGCTGGGAAAAAAAAAAAAACAAGAAAATAAAAAAGATATAACAAAGAGTAGAACATGAAAAGATTACTGCTAAGTATTTGAAAAAGCCAGACATCTCAAGTTAATGAATTTAGTGCTAGTCTATTTATGAGAAGATGCAAGAATCTGGGCTTATTGAAATTATTCTTTTGATATACACCATAACTATCTAGGGCCAGTATTCTATTTTCCTCCAAGTCCTTCAGTGTGCACATTCCTCAGGGTTAGGGACGGAACTGTAGTTGCTGATGGTTTTATGGCCACAATTTTTTTTATTTTTTAACTGAAATGACAGGTGACATTCTTTGTCTGCATAGGCATGATTCTTGAAAGTAATTTGGCTCTTGCTTTTCAAGTTTTAAAGTGCAAACCACCAGTTCCCTAAAAACTTTCTCTATTTTTTTGTTATAATGCCCTTTTTATAAAATTTAGTTATTGCTTCCTAGTCCTAATAGCTCTCTGTGGCTTTTGATATCCATCCATTAACTCAGTCCTTAAATATTCATTCAGTGTATGCTTATTGACAATTTTTAAGCCTTGTCCTGGGAGTACAGAGGTGATTACATTATTGTGCATGGACTTCAGAGTATGGCACTATTTATCACTCTCTGCTTCCTAGAACTTTTCTTCCTATGGATCTCATGAAAAGTTCTATTTCTTCCTGACTCAACTTCACCTTTCAGTACTTTTTTAAACAAACTTTTTTAAAACAACATATAATTCAGAGAAGTTGGAAATATCATTAACATACAGTTATATGAAGATTCAAAGTAAACACATCAACGTACCCACAACCCAGAAAAAAATCCCAGAATGTTACAATTATCTCAAAATTTATCCTATTCATACTCCCATTACTACCCCTCTTGTTCCAAAAGGTAACCACTATTATGACTTTAACACTGGATTAATTTGCCTGTTTTTAAGTTTATGTCAGTGTGACTATGGGGTACTAATCTTTTGTAAATTCAAAAAAAAAAAAAAAGGAGACAAGATTAATATGAATGTTTTCTCAGTTACCTGATGTAAACAAATAAAAAAAATGTGGAAGACTGTACATAAGAAAAGAGTTTGTTTGGCATCTGAGAATTGTAATTTGGGAGACAGAGATTCAGGTAGAACTGAGTGAGTGATGGGGAAGAAAAAGAGTCAGGAAGTTCTAAAGACAAAAGTTGTGAGGCTGTACTGTGACACAAGAAAGGGAATATTGTTCCTAAGGGATAGGCTGTCACCAGTTATTTAGAGTAAGGGTCCAATAAGTAGATAGGCAGTCATGAGTAGTTTTAAAGTAAGGGTTAGGCTAAGGGTCTGGTAAGTATCTTGAATTTCTGGAACGTGGGCAGATGTTATAGGTACCTACGTTAAGGCAGTAAACGGTCAAAAATTCAGATTCTATCTAGGCCGAGATGTATATAAGTCACACTAGCACAGTGGCCTCCCAGCTCCATTATAGGTAGCTCTCTTAGCAATACCAACTCCATTTTTATTGTCCTTTCACACTGAGATGAAACTCATTGTTTTTTTCTATCTTCTTACATTAATTCCACCCTTCAAGTTTATGAGTTAGTTATATTAGATAATCAAATTATCTTCTATTGAAATTCCATGGGAGACTTATTCTTTTAACTTTATTTGACTTTTTGTATACAATCTATGTTTCTTTTATGTAAAAATAGGAATAAAACCTTAGAGACATGTGTTTCTTAAGAAGAGTTGAGCAAGTCAGAAAAAGAAGAAGTATTGTTTACACATATATATGGAATCTAGAAAAATGGTACAGACGAACCTATTTGCAAGGTAGGAATAGAGACACAGATGTAGTGAATGGACTTGTGGACATAGCTGGGGAAGGAGACGGTGGGACGAATTGAGAAAGCAGCATTGACATATACACACTCAGTTCAGTTCAGTCGCTCAGTCATGTCCGACTCTTTGCAACCCCTTGAACTGCAGCACGCCAGGCTTCCCTGTCCATCACCAACTCCCAGGGTCCACCCAAACCCATTGAGTCGGTGATGCTACCATGTGTAAAATAGATAGCTAGTGGGAAGTTGCTATATAACATAGGGAGCCCAGCCTGGTGCTCTGTGATGTCCTAGAAGGGTGGGATGGGGGGTAGGGGTGGGAGAGAGGCTTAAAAAGGAGGGTGTGTATATATATATGGGTACATATATATGTATATTTATACATGTGTGTATATGTATACACATATATATATCAGTTCAATTCAACCTCTCAGTCGTGTCCGACTCTTTGTGGCGCCGTGGACTGCAGCATGCCAGGCTTCCCTGTCCATCACCACTCCCAGAGTTTACTCAAACTCGTGTCCATTGAGTCGGTGATAGCATCCAACCATTTCATTCTCTGTCCTCCCCTTCTCCTCTTGTCTTCAGTCTTTCCCAGCATCAGGGTCTTTTCACATGAGTCAGTTCTTCACATCAGGTGGCCAAAGTATTGCAGTTTCAGCTTCAACATCAGTTCTTCCAATGAATACTCAGGACTGATTTCCCTTAGGATGGACTGTTGGATCTCCTTGCAGTC
>NW_011494944.1:3099657-3109039 GCF_000754665.1 Bison bison bison | reverse complement strand
CCCCATTTATTTGCCATGAAGTGATGGGACCAGATTCCATGATATTAGTTTTCTGAATATTGAGCTTTAAGGCAACTTTTTCACTCTCCTCTTTCACTTTATATATGGCTGACTAGCATTATTTTACAGAGGAAACCAATGCAATATTGTAAAGTAATTATCCTCCAGTTAAAAAATAAAAAGAGGAATTGAGAATGGGCTCAAGAAATAACATTTTCCATCTTATTATATTAAGTGGGAAAAAGCTTAGTCTCAATAAATAAATTTACTTTTCTCATGTTAATATCAAAATTTAGGTAAACAAGTATTTATGTATATTTTAATAACAAGAAACACAGATACATTTTATTGACTATAATGAGTAATATATTTGTATTTCTGGGTAGGCTGCAGAAGCAGCTATGTTGACTTTAGTAATTTTGAGTAATTACAGAGTTGATTTCTAATGTCAGTTAAAAATTTCTAATGAATACGACATGTAATTTAAAAATTTTTCTATATATTGTCTTATTTATTGACTATATATTGTCTATGAAAGATTGAAGTTATATGCCAACTTCAAGCAATGAAATTTAACTTTTAAGAGTCTTTTTTACAATTTTATTTAAAATACATAAAGAGTTCTCTGAGTGAAAGTGGGAGCTGAGTCTCCCAGAGGTCAGCTGATTTACATCATCACATCATTTCATTCTGACCATTGACTTCCATTCATGACCTGCAAAGCAGTTTGTAAACAACTGCTTTGGATTACTAAAATGACAATAGCGATTTGGAAAGGAACCTGCACATTTTTAAAACTTCCTCTGAAGTACGTTTGTGTTGCTAAGATACAGAGCCCATTCACTTATAGCTGATTGGACTGTCAATGGATACCTGTCTCAACTGGAAGCAATCCATCTACAGGTCAATAAACAATAAATAAATGGTTTTTGATTTCATACATGAAGGGGGATTTAACACATGACGTTCATGTTGATAATGGGCTCTGTACCAGTAATGTCATTTAGTGTTAGTGCTGGTAAAATTACTGGACCATGTCCAAACAGAGGGTGCTAAGAGGATTTAAAGAAGTGTGAAATAAAAGCTCTGCCCTAAAATGAGAAAAAAGAAGAAACTAGTTGTGTGTAAAACAAAGTTATTTTTTAAATTTGATCAAAATGGTTCTGTATTTGTCTCTGGATATGCCTGAAAAACTGGTATTCACCCTGGACCAAAACAAGAGCAAGAGGGGCTAAGAAGTGATTTTTTTTATTATTATAATATTTAACATTCAAAAATCTCCTAGAGGTACTCAAACTAGCTGTCCACATTACTTAGCAATGTATAGATTGATGGCTTTCCTTTCATTCAGCTGGCTATAAAACCTGAATTGAATATGTGACCCATGGGGTATTAAAGGTCCTGCTGAGAAACTTTTGCCTGCTCACTGAAAACAAAATTCCTTGCACATAACTTGCTGTTTCATGATTCAGAGACAAACTGCATCTTGTGTGACCAAAACCTTAGTAAGTCTCTCCTAGAAGTCTCTTGACCACCAAACCCTTGATGTGTGCCTGTCTTTTCTTTGTCCTGCTTTGTCATATAATTTATCTTTATTAAAGTCTCACATGAATATGTTCCATAAAGTCTGCAAATCTTTTTAATTATCTGAACCTATGTACGCATTGGATGCCTCCTTGGATCACAATAGCTTCCTGGTTCTCAGGACAATTTCATTGCCTGTCCTTGTCCTCCATTTCCAAATAACAAACTCATACATAATATAATGTGAGTAGATTGCCATTGTTGAAGCCAAAAGCTTTACTAGAGCAAAAATCATAAAAAATGGTGCTATTGAACAGAGCCATAATATGAGTTGCTCAGTAGAGTTACAAAGACTGGACAGTTACAAATTTTGTTATTTACCCTTTGGATGATTTTAAGATCTACAGACAGTACCTGTAGGGGAAATGGAGCTGTGATCATGACATTGGAATCCAACTCAGTGTGAGTTCTTCTCAGGTAAAAGGATATTAAATCAGAGCTGAGGGGTAGACTGCCGAGTTTTTGACTATAAAGCTAGAGGCAGAAATAGTATTCATGCTTACCACAGTGCAGTCTTTTCTTTCTTTTAAATGAAACCCTGGCTTTGCTAATACTAAGCATGATACTAAAAATATCAGATCTTGTTATGTTTAAATTATCCCATTAAATGAAAGAATACTATTGTTTGTGTACAATCTTCCTGAATGATAATAAAGGTTTTAAGAAAAACCTTGAGGAAGCAAGAGTTAGTTCCACAGCTGTTAAGAGACCCCCCCTGCTGTTAAGTGATACCAGCAGAAGCAGATACAAGAGTTATGCTGTGCTTATGTGTCTGTCTTCTGCAATCATGTTTTATTAAAATATTTTGTATTTTTGACTGATTCAGGTAGATTCGTGGAATGTTTGTGAGTGACTAGAGACTGATTTAAAATTCACAAAATTGCTGCAATGGGACAAATGCTTCAGAAAGTATTATTTGAAAACCCTGTCTCATTGGATACCCTACCTCTTATCCTTCTAGCCCTTCTCTATGTCTGCCCTTATCTCCTGCTGCTGCTAAGTCACTTCAGTCGTGTCGGACTCTGTGCGACGCCATAGCCGGCAGCCCACCAGGCTCCCCCGTCCCTGGGATTCTCCAGGCAAGAACACTGGAGTGGGTTGCCATTTCCTTCTCCAATGCATGAAACTGAAACGTGAAAGTGAAGTCGCTCAGTCGTGTCCGACTCTTCTCGACCCCAAGGACTGCAGCCTACCAGGCTCCTCCGTCCATGGGATTTTCCAGGCAAGAGTACTGGCGTGGGTCGCCATTGCCTTCTCCGCCCTTATTTCCTACACTGATCTTATTTAAACAGTGGAGGAAGAAAAGGAAACCAAAAGGAACAAGAAAATTGTTTTAATAAAGTACATATTTGTGTGCCAGTGTGTTTTGTTGTTGTTTTGAAATAACTTTCAGTCAGTTCAGTTCAGTCACTCAATCGTGTCTGACTCTTTGCGACCCCATGAACCACAGCACACCAGGCCTCCCTGTCCATCACCAACTTCCGGAGTCCTCCCAAACCCATGTCCATTGAGTCGGTGATGCCATCCAGCCATCTCATCCTCTGTCGTCCCCTTCTCCTCCTGCCCTCAATCTTTCCCAGCATCAGGGTCTTTACAAATGAGTCAGCTCTTCGTATCAGGTGGCCAAAGTATTGCAGTTTCAGCTTCAAAATCAGTCCTACCAATGAACACCCAGGACTGATCTCCTTTAGGATGGACTGGTTGGATCTCCTTGCAGTCCAAGGGACTCTCAAGATATGAATATGTTTATTCATCCGTTATTTCCTTGCCTGAAAAGGTTTCTAAATCTCCACAAGGAGACATATTTTGTTTTCTTTTCAGGCTAAATGTCCATAGATTGAGTTGTGATGTCTAAGGGCTAGTTTTGGCAGCCATCACCTACCATTTTAGGATGGACCACAATGAACCTCTGAGTGCTCTCCACTGCCATTACTGAGATTCCCACAGGTATCATGGCAGTCAGCCCCCTTGCCTCTCTCTGTCAGTGCACCAGGCTCCCTCTCCAGAGTTTTTGAGGACAAAATAAACCTCATCTATGGAATTTGTCCTTTTGTGAATGTCATCCAAATGTAGTCGGATGCTCTGTGACTTTTCTGTCAAACATTAGCTGATTTTATAAGCCAATTAATCATAATGCACTTGGGAAAGAAAAAAGCAAGTATCATGAGAGTTTTGTGCATCCTCCCAGGTAAAATGTATTTTCATATTTGCAACTTCAAGTGATGTTTTCAGGGTTTAGTTTCAATCCATTTTATTTTTTTATTTTTATTTTTTAATTTTATTTTATTTTTAAACTTTATATAATTGTATTAGTTTTGCCAAACATCAAAATGAATCCACCACAGGTATACATGTGTTCCCCATCCCAGTCCAGGTTCGATGCACGATACTGGATGCTTGGGGCTGGTGCACTGGGACAACCCAGAGGGATGGTATGGGGAGGGAGGAGGGAGGAGGGAGGAGGGTCTAGGTCAATCCATTTTATGATTATTATGATGAACTATTCAGGGCAGTAAGAAAGAAAATGATGTAGGAATAAAGGAGATTACCTTTAGGTAATTTCTTTACAAGTGCCTAGATTACTACTGTTTTATAAACTTTAACATTAGAAAAGATCTAAACCTCCATGAAAGATTTTTTAAAAATCCTTTTTTCCCTGCAGTTAGAGAGGAGAGTATGCTGAAAATCAGGCCTGGAATGTAATACTTGGTGTGTCAGTCAAGAACCCTTGACTGTTCTTATCAAAAATCAGTTCCCATAAGTAGGGGGTGGAACCCTGAGCCCTGAGACATTTGGGAGAATGCAGCTGAGAACCTTGTACCTCTAACAAGGAGTCCCTAAAAAGAAAAAAAAAAAAATAGAAAAGATCTAGTTTATCTGTTTCCTAAATATTATAATTTTTTTTTAAAAAAGGATTGTATGAGTAATTTACCCAATGAATGAAGGTGATGAGAACTGAAAAAAAAAATGTGTTTAATAATAGGTCTCCATTGTTTCTGTTGAAAATCAGCTCTCATTCTTATGGTTTTTACTGCTTTTCTCCATAAATACTTTTAAGATACCATATTTGTCTTTGGATTTCAGCAATTTGACTCTGAAATGCCTAGTTTCAGTTTCTTTTTGAAATCATATTTAGATTCTATCGTGGTCCTTGAGTTAGTAAGTTGATATTTTTAATAAAATTTGAAAAAAAATTATGACAATTTTGTTTCAAAATTTCTTGGTTAATTCTTTTTTTCCTCACTTTCTGAACACTAAATTTATATATGTTAGACCATACGATACTTTTCACTTTAAAAAATCTTTGTTGTCTGTAGGTTTCAGCGTGAATATTTTCTATTGTCATGCCTTAAAGTGGACTAATCGTTGTGTTCAGTATAATTTGTTCTTTAGATTATCACATAAGTTTTTATATCATGATTGTATTTTTCAGTCTAGTTTTACCATTTCCATTTGTTATTCTGAGTTTTCCTTTACTTCCTAATGCTTCATGTATATTCATTTGTCATATCTATCTTTCCCTACATGTTCTTAAACATTTTTTAAAGTTATTATATAGTTAATTTCTGCTAACTTCCAAAAGTTTCTGCTTTTTTATTCTTTTATCTCAATTATGGTTCACGTTCATGCTCATTTAAATGTATAGTTATATTTATTGTGTATATTGAACCTTGTAGATGATAAACTCCATAATCTGTTATTTTTAGGAAACACATTGAGTTTTTTAGTAGTAGGCAGTGAAATTATTGTAGGACAACTACAAAGCTAGACACTTTGTTTCTGGCTTTAGGGGGTTAATATTTAAACATATCCTTAAATTCTTTGATACTTCTTGCATTTTTAAATGTGATTCATGACTTCTCTGTTTTTGACTTGTTTGTATTGAAAAGGTATCATACTTGATTCTGGTTCACTTCTGAGGCTACATCAATAAAAATGATTGAGTTTCTCACTTGTTTGTTGGGACACTCTCATTTGCTTCCTCTTTGGAAAATTAGGCTTGGTAGGTCATAAAGAGAAGTCAGCTTTCATCTCTTTCATTAGAATACTTGAAATATGCAGCCCTCGTTGTAGTATTCCAACAGTCCTGAGGCACTCTATGCTCTTACGAAGCCCGGGTCACATCAAAAGGTCACAGTAAATGCTCCAGCCAAAGCCCCAGATTAGGTCCAGTAATGCTAATATCAATCACTGCTGCTGCTGCTGCTGCTAAGTCACTTCAGTCATGTCCGACTCTGTGTGACCCCATAGACGGCAGCCTACCAAGCTCCCCTGTCCTTGAGATTTTCCAGGCAAGAACACTGGAGTGGGTTGCCATTTCCTTCTCCAATGCATGAAAGTGAAAAGTGAAAGTGAAGTCGCTTAGTCATGTCTGACCTTCAGCGGCCCCATGGACTGCAGCCTACAAGGCGCCCTCCGTCCATGGGATTTTCCAGGCAGGAGTACTGGAGTGGGGTGCCATTGCCTTCTCCGAATATCAGTCACTAGACATGAGTAATTCATTGAATTAAACTATTTCCAACTCCTAGATCCCAAATCACTTTTTTGTAAATACAGATCATATCCTATTCTTTTCTGTCAGATCACATGTCTTCTTTTAGAATTTTTTCCTCAGAATCTATTGCTCAAAGTTATTGCTACGGAGAATATCTTTTATAGAATGAAGATTAGTAAGTCTGATTATTTTGTACTTAAGGCTAGTATTAGGTTCAGAAAGTAAATGAGGTTTTCAAAGTGCTAACACATTCATGCAGAGAAGGCAATGGCACCCCACTCCAGTACTCTTGCCTGGAAAATCCTATGGATGGAGGAGCCTGGCAAGCTGCGGTCCATGGGGTCTCTGAGGGTCGGACATGACTGAGCAACTTCACTTTGACTTTTCACTTTCATGCATTGGAGAAGGAAATGGCAACCCACTCCAGTGTTCTTGCCTGGAGAATCCCAGGGATGGGGAAGCCTGGTGGGCTGCTGTCTATGGGGTGGCACAGAGTCGGACATGACTGAAGTGACTTAGCTGCAGCAGCAACACATCCATGAATCACTGACTCAATGAATGTTAATATTGATTAACTATAGATTGGTTTATATGTAGTCAGTCTCTGTGCAATGTGACTACATGCTCTCTCATTTGCTTTTCCGTTCTAGTTACCATCTGTCCTGTTACTGGATTTCCTCTAGGTGTATGATATATGAGCCAGAATTAGGAGAAAAATATAGTATCATAAGATAATTTAAATAATTTAAAATTTAAAGAACACTATTTTGTAAAGAGTTGCCTTTTCAATAAAAGAAAACACCTGATGGTCATGGGGGCTCATCACCTCTTTTCTGGAGCAGTCAACATGAGCTGGTTTTGCTAGACTAACCAGGTTGCAGAAAACAGAAGAGGGAGAGAGGGTTTCTTCCATAACACAACTAAAATTTCTATGAAATACACCTGGTTGAGCAACGAAGCTTCT
Organism: Bison bison bison; assembly: GCF_000754665.1. Lineage (NCBI taxonomy): Eukaryota > Metazoa > Chordata > Mammalia > Artiodactyla > Bovidae > Bison > Bison bison. The sequence continues at coordinate 3,101,996 of NW_011494944.1, read as the reverse complement.
GCAGTGTTGCTTCCCAGGCTAAGAATTCCCTTTAGTTATTTAGAAAACCTGGTGCTCATATACTCAGATGATAAATACATAGTATGTGGGGATGAGTTTCCCTCTGCTAGAGTAAGAGTACTCCAGCTTGTATGTTCAGATGTGAAGACAAAGGAATAACTATGGAGGCTCAAGGAAAGCTGTGCTTTTAGAAACATCTTTGCTTATACATTGTTTTAAAAATAAATTTATCATATATCATAATGCATCTTGTGCCATGCACATTGCACAGCATTGTACTTGAATGATGATCATATTTTATAAAAATGTGTTTTAATGAACAGTTTTCAGACATACAGTGAGAGAAGTTTTTGTCTTCTTAAAAAAAACTATAAATAACTGTATGAAATTGGCTTATAACTGAAATACTTTGCATTTCAGATGATCTTTCCAGAAAGATGTAACTGGAAAATGCCTACAGACTGATGCTAGACTTTACATCACTGGCTCTCAAACCAATTATTGTTAAGTACCACCTTGACTATTTAAGCAAATTCATTTCCTCTTATTTAGTTGTGTTATTTTTGCATCTGAGACATCTCTGTTCAGTTCAGGAAGGAAAGTCACTCAGGTGAATTAAATTTGAAATGAAAAGAATACACAATGTCATTTTCTGAAATATTTACCATGTCTTCTGACATTTAATGAATAATATATGCTAACAAAACATTTATCTATTTGGGAATCCCTGAAAGACTTGGCTGTGGAATATAAATCCTGGCTCTGATTCTTAATCTGCCACTTTTTATCTATATGATTTTTGGCAACTCACATAGTAACTTTCAGAGCTTACAGTGTTTTGTTTTGTTTTTTTTTCATTCTGTTAAATGTGTGTAGGTAAGACCCACCCCATGGGTGGTTCTAAGAGGTGTATGAAATTATATGTGATTTACTAGTATCATGATGGGGCTTCCCAGATGGTGCTAGTATTAAAGAACCCATCTGCCAAATCAGGTTAGATGTTAGAGACTTGACTTTGATCCCTGAGTTTAGAAGATCCCCTGGAAGAGGGAATGCCAACCCACTCCAGAATTCTTACCTGGAGAATGCAAGGACAGAGGAGCCTGGTGGGCTACAGTCCATGGGATTGCAAAGAGTCAGATATAACTGGCAAGCTGTAAATGCTCAAAGTTAATTTTTAAATTATTATAGATAACTGCTAGAACAAAATATGATTGTCCGTGGTCTCAAAAACTGTCTATACAGAAGATACAAACAGTTGTATTTGATGTAAAAAGAATAGTTGGCTAGTCATCAATGGTGGTCCAGGGATTGGGAATCCACCTGCCAATGCAGAGGACATGGGTTCAATCCCTGGTCTGGAAAGATCCCACATGCTGTGGGGCACCCAAGCCTGCACACCACAATTACTGAGCCTGTGCTCTAGAGCCTGTGGCAAGCTACAACTACTAAAAGGAAAATTTAATGTGATATTTGAACCACACTAAAAATCAAGCAAGCACAGGGAAGAAAAAGGCTTCTATAAAGGAAAGTCAGGTTGAGCGAGAACATTGAGAAGGTTTCTGAATTCTGCCAAACCCTTGTTTCTTCCCTTTTTTCATGTCAAATCAGTGTTGACTCTAGATCATTATTACATATGCACATCATCTTGCCTGTCATGCTTCTGGGCATCATTATCTGAAATGATCACAGCCTGGGAAGAGTTAGGAGCTCTAACTAACACCCTATGAAGGTTAGCCTAAATTCACACCCACCAAGGTGACTGTTGTTACTTAGATTACCCTCCTTTTTACTTCAGTTGAAAGAAGAGTGAAAACAACAAAAATAATAAAAGATGTCTTATTGTTACAGGGCCACAATCTCTTATTTCAAATTATTGGACAAAATGTGATTGAAGATCTAATAGTTTCAGATTTTAGAAAACATATTATGTATAATACATTGTTGTTCTTCAGTCACTAAGTTGTGTCTGACTCTCTGCATCCCCATGGACTGCAGAATACCAGGCTTCTCTGTCTTTCACTGTCTCCTAGAGTTTGCCAAAATTCATGTCCATTGAGTAAGTGATGCTATCTAACCATTTTATAAATGTAATATATAATACATTGCATATATTACATAAGTATAATATATAGCAAGTTTAATGCTGAAGCCAGGCCTGAACTCCATAACTAAATAAATATTTCCATAGAATGTGTAGGGATATTTACAAAATAAATATATGCATATATACATATTCTGGGAGAAGGCAATGGCACCCCGCTCCAGTACTGTTGCCTGGAAAATCCCATGGATGGAGGAGCCTGGTGGGCTGCAGTCCATGGGGTCGCTAAGAGTCA
>NW_011494944.1:3096546-3099557 GCF_000754665.1 Bison bison bison | reverse complement strand
ACTGAGTGACTTCACTTTCACTTTCCACTTTCATGCATTGGAGAAGGAAATGGCGACCCACTCCAGTGTTCTTGCCTCGAGAATCCCGTGGACAGAGAAGCCTGATAGGCTGCTGTCTATGGGGTCGCACAGAGTCGGACAAGACTGAAGCGACTTGGCAGCAGCATACATATTCTTCTCAGACACCACCCTATCTAAGTGTATGCTGCTGCTGCAGCTGCTAAGTCGCTTCAGTCATGTCCTAAATGTATATATATGTATAAATATATATATCTGATTTTGATGCTAAACATACCCTTTCAAACTATTAGTTTTCAAAAATTTCTGAATTTCCCATGTTGAAATAGATATTTTAGTTTCACAATATTAGTATTATAATTATCATTGAATCTTCAAATAACTTAGTGAGTTAGTTAGTTATTATTCCCCTTTTATAGATGTGGGGATAAACCTCTGAGAGTTTATAAAATTTGCTTGTGGTCTATTGCTAACAACTTTTGTGGGAGAAAAACTAAAAATGAGCTGGAAATCATACCAATAAAAGTCAAATCTAAACATCAGCATGAAAGTAGCCATTGGCTAAACACATCATTCTGTTATAGGGACATTTCTGAAATCATTTATTGCCTTGATTGGATGGTTTCAGAACCACTAAGTTTCCATGCTTGTTGGTTTCCAACACCTTCCTTTTTTGTAATGGTTGTATTAACTTTTCTAAAATTCACTGCTTATAAATGTTATCCTTGAACAACTGCAAGATCCTTCTACCTTAAAGAAACAATGATCTTCACAGTATGTGTACTGCTCAAACCAGAGTAGATCAACAAATATCATTAAAGTACATCAATATCTCCATTTTCTGCCTCATATTATACTCTTATCCTACTTGAACCATTAAACAAAACTTAACTCCCTCTAACATCACTCTCTTCAAATTGTGATGATCATCCAGGGTTCAGTATTTTAGTAAATGGTACTGCCATTCTTCCTATTTATCAGTCTAAAAACTCAGACATCCATCTTTAAAAGGTCATCTTCTAGTGATTTTGTTTAATACAGTAAGAAATTTGAAGTTTACACTGATTTAAATGGGTCATTGGAGAGTTTTGAAAAAGAAGGTGTTATTACCTCTCTTTTAAACAAAATCTCTTAGTGACTTAAAAAAGAGTGGCTAAAAAACAGATATATATATAACATATGGTGGTGGTTTATATGTATATATATATATTACATATGGTGATGGTTTATATATATATAATTAATATATATTTAATAATATATATTTTACATATATATGGTGGTGGTTTAGTCGCTAAGTCATATCCAACTCTTTGCGGCCCCATGACTGTAGCCTGCCAGGCTTCTCTGTCATCAATAAATTTTCCAGGCAAGAATACTGGAGTGGCTTGCCATTTCCTTCTCTTGGGGATCTTCCCACCCCAAGGATCGAACACTGGCCTCCTGCACTGCAGGAGGATTCCTGGCTGACTGATCTACCAGGGAAGCCCATGTTCTAGGGCTTGACTGTGTCTCAGATCAGTAGCATATGGTGATGTTCTGAGACTTAGAAGTTTAGGTCCTGTGAAGCCTACAAGATTCTGCTGAATCTCTTTCGATGGTCCTTCTTTGAACCAAACTTCCATATTGTGAGAAAAGGCCATGAAATAGGGTTTTGGAGGCCACAGTTGTGACCAGCTTTAATTGATAGCCATGTGGCTTGAACTATCACAGAAGTCTAGCCCAGCCAGTTGTTCAGATGACTTTAGCTTCAGTAAAAAATCTGACAGTAATTACACTTGTGACCCAAGCAAGATCTGCCAAGTTAAATTCAGTTAAACCAGAAAATGAGGGGAGATAATAATAAAGATCTGTTTTTAAATTGTTTAGTGTTTTGTTAAACAACAATTGATAATAAGAAAAATATCCTTCATAGACATTGAAATTTCTGGGTATTTTTTTCTTTGTATTTATCTAGATAGTGTCATTGAATAATTATTTGTATATTTTTCCTTGTGTACAGACTTTTATAAATTCCATTAGTCCCATTGCAAGGAGAGGTGCAGTGTTCTACTGTGCAAACATTTCAGATCAGATCAGATCAGATCAGTCGCTCAGTTGTGTCCGACTCTTTGCAACCCCATGAATCGCAGCACACCAGGCCTCCCTGTCCATCACCAACTCCCGGAGTTCACTCAGACTCACGTCCATCAAGTCAGTGATGCCATCCAGCCATCTCATCCTCTGTCGTCCCCTTCTCCTCCTGCCCCCAATCCCTCCCAGCATCAGATTCTTTTCCAATGAGTCATCTCTTCCCATGAGGTGGCCAAAGTACTGGAGTTTCAGCTTTAGCATCATTCCTTCCAAAGACATCCCAGGGCTCATCTCCTTTAGAATGGACTGGTTGGATCTCCTTGCAGTCCAAGGGACTCTCAAGAGTCTTCTCCAACATCACAGTTCAAAAGCATCAATTCTTTGGTGCTCAGCCTTCTTCACAGCCCAACTCTCACATCCATACATGACCACAGGAAAAACCATAGCCTTGACTAGATGAGCCTTTGTTGGCAAAGTAATGTCTCTGCTTTTGAATATGCTACCTAGGTTGGTCATAACTTTCCTTCCAAGGAGTAAGCGTCTTTTAGTTTTATGGGTGCAGTCACCATCTATAGTGATTTTGGAGCCCAGAAAAATAAAGTCTGACACTGTTTCCACTGTTTCCCTATCTATTTCCCATGAAGTGATGGGACCAGATGCCATGATCTTCATTTTCTGAATGTTGAGCTTTAAGCCAACTTTTTCACTCTCCACTTTCACTTTCATCAAGAGGCTTTTGAGTTCCTCTTCACTTTTGCCATAAGGGTGGTGTCATCTGCATATCTGAGGTTATTGATATTTCTCCCGGCAATCTGGATTCCAGCTTGTGTTTCTTCCAGTCCAGCGTTTCTCATGATGTATTCTGCATATAAGTTAAATAAACAGGGTGACAATATACAGTCTTGATGAACTCCTTTTCC
>NW_011494944.1:3095273-3096446 GCF_000754665.1 Bison bison bison | reverse complement strand
TGAGATGAATGCAGTTGTGTGGTAGTTTGAGCATTCTTTGGCATTGCCTTTCTTTGGGATTGGAATGAGAACTGACCTTTTCCAGTCCTGTGGCCACTGCTGAGTTTTCCAAATGTGCTGGCATATTGAGGGCAGCACTTTCACAGCATCATCTTTCAGGATTTGGAATAGCTCAACTGGAATTCCATCACCTCCACTAGCTTTGTTCATAGTGATGCTTTCTAAGGCCCACTTGACTTCACATTCCAGGATGTCTGGCTCTAGGTCAGTGATTACACCATCGTGATTATCTGGGTCGTGAAGATCTTTTTTGTACAGTTCTTCTGTATATTCTTGCCATCTCTTCTTAATATCTTCTGCTTCTGTTAGGTCCATACCATTTCTGTCCTTTATCGAGCTCATCTTTACATGAAATGTTCCTTTGGTATCTCTAATTTTCTTGAAGAGATCCCTAGTCTTTCCCATTCTGTTGTTTTCCTCTATTTCTTTGCATTGATCGCTGAAAAAGTCTTTCTTATCTCTTCTTGCTATTCTTTGGAACTCTTTATTCAGATGTTTATATCTTTCCTTTTCTCCTTTGCTTTTTGCTTCTCTTCTTTTCACAGCTATTTGTAAGGCCTCCCCAGACAGCCATTTTGCTTTTTTGCATTTCTTTTCCATGGGGATGGCCTTGATCCCTGTCTCCTGTACAATGTCATGAACCTCATTCCATATTTCATCAGGCACTCTACCTATCAGATGTAGACCCTTAAATCTATTTCTCACTTCCACTGTATAATCATAAGGAATTTGATTTAGGTCATACCTGAATGGTCTAGTGGTTTTCCCTACTTTCTTCAATTTCAGTCTGAATTTGGCAATAAGCAGTTCATGGTCTGAGCCACAGTCAGCTCCTGGTCTTGTTTTTGCTCACTGTATAGAGCTTCTCCATCTTTGGCTGCAAAGAATATAATCAATCTGATTTCAGTGTTGACCATCTGGTGATGTCCATGTGTAGAGTCTTCTCTTGTGTTGTTGGAAGAGGGTGTTTGTTATGACCAGTGCATTTTCTTGGCAAAACTCTATCAGTCTTTGCCCTGCTTCATTGTATATTCCAAGGCCAAATTTGCCTGTTACTCCAGGTGTTTCTTGACTTCCTACTTTTGCATTCCAGTCCCCTAAATGAAAAGGACA
>NW_011494944.1:3094510-3095173 GCF_000754665.1 Bison bison bison | reverse complement strand
TTCTGCATATAAGTTAAATAAACAGGGTGACAATATACAGTCTTGATGAACTCCTTTTCCTATTTGGAACCAGTCTGTTGTTCCATGTTCAGTTCTAACTGTTGCTTCCTGCCCTGCATACAAACTTCTGAAGAGGCAGGTCAGGTGGTCTGGTATTCCCATCTCTTGAAGAATTTTCTACAGTTTATTGTGATCCACACAGTCAAAGGCTTTGACATAGTCAATAAAGCAGAAATAGATGTTTTTCTGGAACTCTCTTGCTTTTTCTATGAACCAGTGTATGTTGGCAATTTGAGCTCTGGTCCTCTGCCTTTTCTAAAACCAGCTTGAACATCAGGAAGTTCACGGTTCACATATTGCTGAAGATGGCTTGGAGAATTTTGAGCATTACTTTACTAGCGTGTGAGATGAATGCAGTTGTGTGGTAGTTTGAGCATTCTTTGGCATTGCCTTTCTTTGGGATTGGAATGAGAACTGACCTTTTCCAGTCCTGTGGCCACTGCTGAGTTTTCCAAATGTGCTGGCATATTGAGGGCAGCACTTTCACAGCATCATCTTTCAGGATTTGGAATAGCTCAACTGGAATTCCATCACCTCCACTAGCTTTGTTCATAGTGATGCTTTCTAAGGCCCACTTGACTTCACATTCCAGGATGTCTGGCT
>NW_011494944.1:3079387-3094410 GCF_000754665.1 Bison bison bison | reverse complement strand
TTTAGGTCATACCTGAATGGTCTAGTGGTTTTCCCTACTTTCTTCAATTTCAGTCTGAATTTGGCAATAAGCAGTTCATGGTCTGAGCCACAGTCAGCTCCTGGTCTGTTTTTGCTCACTGTATAGAGCTTCTCCATCTTTGGCTGCAAAGAATATAATCAATCTGATTTCAGTGTTGACCATCTGGTGATGTCCATGTGTAGAGTCTTCTCTTGTGTTGTTGGAAGAGGGTGTTTGTTATGACCAGTGCATTTTCTTGGCAAAACTCTATCAGTCTTTGCCCTGCTTCATTGTATATTCCAAGGCCAAATTTGCCTGTTACTCCAGGTGTTTCTTGACTTCCTACTTTTGCATTCCAGTCCCCTAAATGAAAAGGACATCTTTTTTGGGTGTTAGTTCTAAAATGTTTTGTAGGTCTTCATAGAACCATTCAACTTCAGCTTCTTAAGCGTTACTGGTTGGGGCATAGACTTGGATTACTGTGATATTGAATGGTTTGCCTTGGAAACGAACAGAGATCATCTGCCGTTTTTGAGATTGCATCCAAGTATTGCATTTTGGACTTTTTTGTTGACCATGATGGCTACTCCATTTCTTCTGAGGGATTCCTGCCTGCAGTAGTAGATATAATGGTCATCTGAGTTAAATTCACCCATTCCAGTCCATTTCAGTTCGCTGATTCCTAGAATGTCGACATTCACTCTTGCCATCTCTTGTTTGACCACTTCCAATTTTCCTTGATTCATGGACCTGACATTCCAGGTTCCTATGCAATATTGCTCTTTACAGCATCGGACCCTGCTTTTATCACCAGTCACATCCACAGCTGGTATTGTTTTTTGCTTTGGCTCCATCCCTTCATTCTTTCTGGAGTTATTTCTCCACTGATCTCCAGTAGCATATTGGGCACCTACTGACCTGGGGAGTTTCTCTTTCAGTATCCTATCATTTTGCCTTTTCATACTGTTCATGGGGTTCTCAAGGCAAGAATACTGAAGTGGTTTGCCATTCCCTTCTCCAGTGGACCACATTCTGTCAGATCTCTCCACCATGACCCGCCCATCTTGGGTTGCCCCAGGGGCATGGCTTAGTTTCATTGAGTTAGACAAGGCTGTGGTCCTAGTGTGATTAGATTGACTAGTTTTCTGTGAGTATGGTTTCAGTGTGTTTGCCCTTCTGATGCCCTCTTGCAACACTTACTTGGGTTTCTCTTACCTTGGGCGTGGGGTATCTCTTCACATATACTTCTTTTGAAATATCCAGGCTTGCCCTCAACCTTAGTTTTTTTAACCATGGACCACCTACCTAGAGAAATTCCATGAGTCAAAGTTAGAGATGACAGGATACTGCATGGCTTGAATCTGAAGATCCTCAAAGGCTCTTGCTAAATCTATGGGCTTTTTCAAAGTGAAAACCCACTTGTTACAAGTATTATATAACTTTATGTTAAGGTTAAGAGATATGGTCCTAGCGATTAGACCTGAGATGGGTTTCATGTCAGTAAAGTTAGAAAAAGCTAAAATATAAAACTATTTTTCAGAGACTTGAGACTAGAAGCCATATTAGGACATCAGCAGGAATGGAGGATCAAGAACTTCCAAAATGATGCTGCTGCATAAAAACAATGAGAACACTGTGGGGGAAATATGTTCAAAATCAGATTTTAAAATACTCGGGAAATAACCAAAAATTTGTAACAATCAGACATCCTTGTTCAAGAAAAAACCCCTGAATCTTGGTAAAAGCATTATATTTCCATTCTCTCATCCCACCTCTGAAATAACCTAAAAACCAACAAATAGCTCCTCAATCAGGGTGAAAAATGGCAGCCTAGCAGCTACTGGAAATAACAAAAAAAGTCTGGAGTTCCCTAAAAGCATCATTTTCAGAGAATTCTCATTTGGCCTGTCTGGCATTTACCTGAAAATCTTCCTCATGGTGGGCTGCTGTCCATGGGGTCACAGAGTCAGACACAACTGAAGCAACTTAGCATGCATGCATTGGAAAAGGAAATGGCAACCCACTCTAGTATTCTTGCCTGGAGAATCCCAGGGACGGAGGTGCCTGGTGGGCTGCCATCTATAGGTTTGCAGAGTTGGACATGACTGAAGCATCTTAGCAGCAGCAGCAGCAACAGCAGGTATTTACCTGAAAATCTTCCTCATAAGGCTTGTCTGTATTTGACCTAATTGAGAAATTAGTTACTGCACACAACTTTACTCTGAGTGTATTTGTCTTTAAAAAAAAAAAAAAGAGAGAGAGAGAGAGAAGCAGCAATCTCTTAATATTGCAGCTGTCTGTAGTAAAGATAAGGATTGGAGTTAACAAAAACTGCCAAAAGATAAAAAGGAAAACTCTGGGATTCAGATGTCCATTGAGAGTTTTGAAAAGCTCTAGTACATTCCAGATAATCTAGAAGGCCACACACATGGATAAGATTGTGCCTATGTCCAAAAATTTTGAATGCTTTACCAAAGAAGATACATGGATGGCAAGTAAGCGACTGGTGAATAAACAGTTACACATTCATGCATACATCTAAGCAAAAAAAGAAATGAACTATCATTGTTACATGCTACAACATGAGTAAAGCTCAAACATGTGTTGTGATGTAGAGTCAGAGTTTATGTATTGTAGAATTACATTTATAGGATGTTCTTGCAAAGGCAAAAATAAAATAAAACAATGTAACAACAGAAAACAGGTTGAGTGGTTGCTGCCAAGGATTGGACATAGAGGGAAATTGACTATAAAGGTCCATGAAGGAGTTTTGAAGGGTGCTGCGACCATTCTGTTCTTTGTTATGCATTTTTCAAAACTCTCTGACCTATACAAGGATGTATTTTCACTGTATTTAAATTATGCCATAATAAAAAATGGAGGAAGAAAATCGACTGTCATCTGCATTTGAATAATTTCTAAACAACATCTTTGGTATAGTGGAAGGCAGATGGAATATTATTGAATTCAGTATTTATTCCATAATATTGAAAGGTATTATTTTAGTATAGTATATAAATTCAAGAAATTCTAATAAACTTTTTAGTGAACAGTGGGTGCATCCCACAGACATAGATAACTTTTAATAGGTGGTTTCATGCACTCTGTGATGAAACATTTGTTTTTCTGAAAGGCAGGGCTTTCCAAAGCCATTCAATTAAATAGAATATTACACATTTGATTTATTATCAGCAGTGAATGAGAATACCTAACCATGTTTTCCACAGCAGAGACAATGGTTGTTTATTAGATAATTTTGAAGTTTATCCCTTCTGCTACTTTTGGCACACTTTATAATGATTTTTTAAGTAGTTCTATATTTTCCTAAGTGCTCAGAGCTTAGTGTTTAATGATATTTCAACCCACATAGATCATTCTTCAAGTTCAGGAGCCACAGACATGGATATGAATAATTTTTACACTTGAACTATTTAGTTCAATGTAAAAACTGTTTCTGCTATTCTTACTGGAATCATTGGAATGGAAACCCTTTCATCTCATGATCTTAGCACTAAGGAAAGTCCTGTCCTTCAACTAGATAGCTATACACCAACTACTTCTTGTCATTTGCCTGGAAATAAGATAGTATTGTTTTATGGAGCCTTTTCTTCTGTTTCATTTATCTATTCCTATTCTCCCCCAATTTAGCTATTTAATTTGTGGCTTAACAATAGCGCTAGATTCCTGGACTAGGGCGTGGCAACCTACTCCATTATTCTCAGCTGGAGAATTCCATGGACAGAGGAGCCTGGCAGGCTGCAGTCCATGGGGTGGACAGAGGAGCCTGGCAGGCTGCAGTCCATGGGGTGGACAGAGGAGCCTGGCAGGCTGCAGTCCATGGGGCTGCAACGAGTCGGACACGACTAAAGCAGCTCGGCACACACACAATGGCACTCGATTAAGAGATCACTTGGTATGTTCGCAGGTGGCGCTAGTGGTAAAAAACATGCCTGCCAACGCAGGAGATACAAGAAACACAGGTTTAATCCCCGGGTGAGGAAGATCCCCCGGAGAAGGGCATGGCAAACCACTCCAATATTCTTACCTGGAGCATTCCATGGGACCAAGAAACCTAGCGGCTACATCCATAAGGTCACAAAGAGTCAGACACAACTGAAGTGACTTAGCACATGCTCCAGAGATCACTTGATTGTGTTTGTGTGTGCCAGTACTTGACAGTGTGGTCCGGGGCTATTAGTTTCTTTCGTCTATCCATGGGGTCATGTAAACAAAGAAACAAAAAATCACCTTATTTATAGGATTATTTTACTTAATTCTCACAAAATTTCCTTGAAAATGTACTTTTATTGTCCACAATTTAACGATATGGAAAATGAAACAGATATTAAGGACTGTCCAAATTCAGGCAGGTTGCAAATGATTACAGAGGTAAGCTTTACATTTTACTTAATTTAAAAGAAATGTAAACACAAAATTATATTACTTTCTCTTTGATCAATGAAAATTAGAAACGTCAAGTGGATCTCATACTAAGCATTCTTAGCATACAGGCACATATGCAAGCTAATACACATGGCATGGGCAGAAGGAGCTTTTGGGTGGTATATAGGCTTCCCTGGTGGTTCAGATGGTAAGGAATCCTGCAGTGCAGGAGGCCCAGATTTGATCCCTGGGTCGGGAAGATCCCCTGGAGAAGGGAATGGCAACCCACTCCAGTATTTTTACCTGGGATATCCCATAGACAGAGGAATGTGGCAGGCTACAGTCCGTGAGGTTGCAAAACAGTGGAACACGACTTGGACTAAGCAACAACATACTAGCATTGTACACTGGCTGATTTCCACTCTATGTCCCTGTGTTTAAAGTATGGCATTTATGAAAGAGTTGTTCCATTTTGGGGCTTCAACTTTTCTAAGCTAGTTTAACTATTTTTTTTTTTAATAAGGTATTCTTGAACTTAATAAAAATAGAGTAAAACCATAGTGTTTTCAACTTGGTTGAAAATGTCCATAGTGAACTCATATGATTCAATGCCATGTAAACAGGAAGTGCAACTTGGACTGTCAAATTAAAACAATATTTTTATATTTCAAATTCTGCTTTGCAAAACTATTTACAAGTCATCTGAAATTATTGTATCATGAGGTAAAGAAATTCTTTTAATTTCCCCAGAAGTAATTGTGCATTTGTTCCTCCATATCCATTGGTTGAACATCTGGAGATTCAACCAATCTCAGGTTACAGATATTAGAATAAAATTCCAGAAATTACCAAAAAAGCAAAAACTTGAATTTTACACTTGTGTTTTGCATTTAAATGGATCTAGCATTACAAACATATACACAAGAAAGTTTTTCAGACAGATAATTGAACTCATTTTTCTCAAAAAATTTAGAATTTGTATTAAAGAGAATGCATGTATTTTAAGTTATTACTGTTCGTTAAATTAGTTGATATTTTTATAAAGAGATAGCATTTTTTCAATTTTTGAGGGAAGGACTTAATCATTTTAAATGTTTTTTACCTTTGTTAGTTCTTTAATAACTAGGCAAATAAATATTTAAGGCATGGATTAGCCATTAGAAAACTGGCCATTGGAACACTGGCATAGTATTCAGATATGTCCTTATAATATTTTATAAAATGTGTAACAGATTTAATGCAATTTAACTAAATTCTCATTAACTTTTTACTAATAGTTTAATGCTGAGCACTAATACAATAGAAAAACTTATGATAAATATACTAATTAAACTGTCATTTTCAAGAGTAGGTAATTTTTTATTCCACTTAATTTTTCTATGCCAGATTTATTTTTTAGTCCTCAGCAGTGAAGAAACCAAAGGCATAATGGTCAATATCATCGTGTTCATAATCTATTTTTTACCCACATTCTGAAGCTTAATTACTTTTGTCTCAGAATCACATTACCAAAGTACATAGGTTATGAGAGGCAGCTCTTGGTCCTTGCATCTCGACTCTGAATCTTCCTGCCATATAAAATTTTTTAATGAAGTGAGCTTGTGGTAAGTTCTTGTATACAAAAACAATGAAAATATCCCCCAATAGTCTGAATTTTAACAAGCAAATTCACTGTATGTTGTGGCTCTAATATTTAATTAACCAAAAAATTGGTTGTTTACATTTTTAAAATGGCATACATGTATATTCATTATACAAAGCACATGGTATATTTTCAGGTATGTTTATAATCCTTCTTTACTATTTAACTTATAAAAGTCTGGTTGCATGTTGCCACTGTTGACTGTATTCCCATTCACCTACCCAATCAGCCCCACAAGGACGTTTTGAATTTTAAGTTGCTCGAACACAGGTGGGAAATCAGTTTAAAAAAAGAGATGATATTCTGTTCCAGAAAATCCTGTTAAGCAAATGAATCTGCAGCTAGGATCTTTTTGATTTTCACATCTAAAGCCAACTGTGTGTTTTAAGCCAGGCTTTTAAAATAAGCACACTCTCTCTGCAGAGCTAAATAATAACCCATTAATGTTAAGTGCATTTGCCAGGTTAATTTTCATTTAGAACTAAATCGCACGAAAAGTTCAAATGTGATAAATATTCTGTCATTTGAAGAGTCACTTGTAAAACAAAGAGATAACTATAAGAATTTTGTGATGTTAATAACTTTTTCCAAGGCTTGGGGTCAACCTTGAGAATCTGACACTTACTTGAGAAAATTGCTTGCACAGGATTTGGTTCCAGCCTGCTCAGTTTATCTTTTCTTTAAAAGGAGTGATTTTATTTACCTGATCTCTACTCCATAAATACTATTATTGGAGTTTGCTTCTGCTGCTACTAAGTCACTTCAGTTGTGTCGGACTCTGTGCAACCCCATGGACGGCAGCCTACCAGGCTTCTCCGTCCATGGGATTCTCCAGGCAAGAACACTGGAGTGGGTTGCCATTTCCTTTTCCAAGGCATGAAAATGGAAAGTGAAAGTGAAGTCTCTCAGTCGTGTCTGACTCTTAGCGACCCCATGGACTGCCGCCTAGAGGCTCCTCCATCCATGGGATTTTCTGGGCAACAGTACTGGAGTGGGGTGCCATTGTCTTCTCCCTATTGGAGTTTAATCAATGTTATAATATTTAAATTGTACAATTTGCTAAATTTTTACACACACATGCAAAGCTTTTGTAATAATCAGTATAGCTTCACACCCAAATTTTGTTCCTTTATAATCTTTGCCTTTCACACTACCATGCTTCATTCCATCCCTGAATACTTATAGGTTTCTTTGTGTTCTTAAAAATTAGGTACTCTTTGGTCTTTTTATTCCCTTAGCATAATCATTTTGAAAATCATAAATATTATGCTGTGTATCAATATTTTATTCTTTGTATTTCTAAGTAGTGTTCCATTGTATAAATATAATAGTTAATTCATCTATTCACCTGTTAGTGAATATTCAAGTTGTTTTTTGGTTTTGGCTATTACAGATGCAATTGTTATGAATACACATGCTTTCAGATATCTGGGTAAACACTTAGAAGTGAAATGGCTGAAACATATGGTAAGTGTATGTTAATTTTTCAGACAAATGCAAAACTTTTCACCTAAAGCGTTTGCGTCATTTTACAGTCCCATGAGAATTTGATGACAGTTTCAGTTGCTCCACATCCTGATTAATACCAGGTGTAGTAAAACTTAGCCTTTTTAAAATGTGTGGGTAGTATGCATTTATGGTTTTAATATATATTTCTCTTAAAACTAGTGGCATCAAGGATCTTGTCATGTGCTTATTTGTCATCATTATCTCTTCATTGCTAAAGTGTGCTGCTTTTGTGAATATTTTCAAATTTCTATATCTGGTTGTTTGTTGCTACTATATACAAATAAAATTAATTTCATAAATTAATATAATATCCCACAGCCTTGCTAAACTCATTAGTTCAAGTAGTTTTTTTTTTTAATTCTCTCCAAAACATCATATTAAGGTACCATACTTTGAATGTGATTTATTACTGATGATATTGTCTTCGTTAATTTAGCTGAAGAAGTGTTTGTTTGTCAGATTTATTTTTTTTTCTGTAAAGTGATCTTTCTATCCCTATTTCCACTATGTACATTTTTGCTAGTGGTAAAGAGCCTGCCTGCCAATGCAGGAGACATAAGACACACGGTTCAATCCCTGGGTGGGGAAGATACCCTGGAGGAGAGCATGGCAACCCACTCCAGTATTCTTGCCTGGAGAATCCCATGAACAGAGAAGCCTGGCAGGCTACAGTCCATAGCATTGCAAAGAGTCAGACACGTGCCCACACTCTTTGAAAAAAAGTCATAGGCACAGCTTACACTTAAGAAATGGGGATTATGAGCAAGATGGCAGAAGTTTTCCATCTTTGTCTCCCCATGTGTGCATGCTAAGTCGCTTCAGTCATGCTCGGCTCTTTGCGACCTTATGGACCAGAGCCTGCCAGGCTCCTCTGTCCATGGGATTCTCTAGGCAAGAATACTGCAGTGGGTTGCCATGCCCTCCTCTAGGGGATTTTCCCAACCCAGGAATCCAACCGCATCTCTTATGTATCCTGCATTGGCAGGTGGGTTCTTGACCATTAGTGCCACCTGTGAAGTCCCTCATTTCCGCACAGTAACATCAGTTTTGACAAACACCCACAGACAAGAACAGCTTTGTGGGAGTATAGAAGTACAGCAGAGAGATGTATACATATTTATGTATATATATGGCATTCAAGAAGGTAAGAAGAATTTCACTCTAAGTACACATGGAGAGTAATGACAGTGGTAATGCTTGAACAAAGAGCTTCTGGCCTGTGCACCAGGGCTTCCTTTTGGACATTTCCAAGTGTCATTATATCTAAAAAAGTACAACTGAATTTTCAGTCATTTTCAATTTCTTGAACTGCTTATTTCAATGTAGCAAAGATTTAAATAATCAGAAAATTATATATCGTTGACCTGATGATTGTATATAGTTGTACTTACATTACATGGTCAACTTTAATGAAGACTTGTAGTAGGAGAAGGTGTTCTTATTTAGACTGGGCAATTAACTACGGCCTACTAGCAGTAATTATAACAACATCAACATCAACTAGCATTATGCTATTTTTATCTGCACATGCTTCATTTCTTCTGGCAAGAGCACCTCTATTTTGCTTTGAGAATCCATCCTTTTGCCCTCACATGCCTTGGCTTGTGAAAAACATAATTGAAACCCATCACTAGGAACATTAACTAATACAGCTTGTTAAGTATGGTAAATAGTACTATCATTTTCTTTCTATTTTGCTGAAGGAAGTTTATAGAGAGTTGAAACACTTTGCCCTGATATCTTGCTGCTAGTAAGTGCTGGAGCAGATGTGAAACATGGGTAGTCAGGATTAAAATTGTCCCAGACAAGTTAAACAGGCAAGGGAGACTTCTTCATAACCATTCCAGTATGAGAGAGAGACTGAACTGAACTTCACTGAAGCAAAAAGCAGGAGGGTTTTAAGCACTGAGTGAGCTAGTGGAAAAGTACTGAAGATGTTGGGAAGACTGGGAAGGGATTGATTATAGGGATGTATTGAGCACATGGTGAGTTTGCTAATTAGGCCATCTGGGCTTGTTAATTGTTACTTATTGATGTTAGGCTCTTACCCTCTTATGGAAACTGGAAGATAGGAGTGTTTTCTCCTTCAGTGCTGACATTTGAAAGAAACAAGTCCTCAGGTTCTTGAGAAAGACATTTCCGGGGTTGTAAAACTGGAGAAAAGCTGGTAGAACATTTACACATATTCCAAAGAATCTGGGGAAGAATTTACAACTGCAAGCTTTCTAAAGTATTAATAAATGCCCTATAAAAAGGGATGTCAGGGATCTATAGTCCCCCAAAAAAGTGTGTCTAAAGTGTAGGCACATTGAGGAGAATATTAAGGAATGCAGGTCAAGGTTTACTGCACACTGAAGCCCATTTTGTTAACCACATTAGTTATGGTCATCTGTCTGTGTTAGGAAAACAAATCTCTGCTCTGTTTGAAAGTAAGTTAGAAGAAGCAGTGTCCTCAGGACATGTGTGAAGCTGAGTCAGGTAGATTGCTTCTCAAAGGTATGAAAAATCTTTTGCTTCAGATTCAGAGGAGATGACCTCTTTTAAATGCCTTTTATAGAAGAAAGACTTGTTCACATTTATTTTAAAATAATAAATCATTCTATTTTAAAAAATATAAAAAGTTTTGTGTTAGTTTAAGGATAATATGTAAAAATATTAAAAAAGAAAAAACAGAAAAAAAAAGAAATAAAAACTCTTGGATACAGCATTGAGATCTGTTCTCAAGGACTGTTAATTGAGGGAATCCTCATACTCTCAGAGGACTAGTTTTCATATTTGGCTGCACATTGGGCTCATTGGGGAACTTTAGAAAGTACCAATGCCTTGGTGCCATATGCAGAAATTGTTATGCAGAGATTGTTATTTAATTGATTTCCTGTAAAGCCTGGGAATGGAATTTTTAAATCTCTCTATGTGATTCTAATGGGCAGCCAAAGTTGAGAACCACAGTCTGAGAGGGATAACCTCTAGAATCCTAGAAAAATTGTATCTGGAACATTTTCTCTTGCATAAAAACATTTGGCAAAGCCAATTTATCCCTGAAAAGTATTGTAAATTGTACTTTTTTCCTATGGCTCTGTGGTCCCAGCACTCATCTAATGAAGCGATTTAGCCAACCAGCAAGCAGTGTGTTTGGCCCAACCTTATATAATAATTCAAGTGGGGCTCATATGACCTAGTTTTAGTTATTACATAACTTTTAAAAACTCACATGTAGTAGGAAATTTTTCTACCATTTGATCCATAATGATTATTAAGATAAAAGTATTTATTTTTCTCTATATAAACAGCTAATCTATTATAGACAGAAATAAAATATCACCCGATAATTCAGAAAATTAGGTTGCAACTTTATATCTACTTTTCGCTAAATAAAACTTTAGAAGATAATATTTCCCCATCTTAAATGTCTTAGAACCATAGCAAAATGAATATTCTCAAAGACCACTCTGTACTATATTACATTTTGAGAACAAACTAATTTTCAACTAGTTCATGGTTAATTAATAGCATTTAATTGAAGACTTTTAATGCATGCAAGTACAGAGGAGTAGATTTCATGACATTAACTTAAGGCATTTTCCCCAAGGACTCAATTAAATATCAGCCAATGAAAAAAAGTTAATCATATTTCATGTATTTCTTTTTGTGATCATATTTTATATACTTAATATTTCAAAATCAATCAACTTTTCTTTTGAAGGAGGCTAGATTTGCATTTTAAATGAGAGTCAAACCAGTTTCCCCAACGGATTGTCCTGTTTTTCAGAACACTTTTTTCAGGGCTCAGCAGAAATCAAACTGGGTGAAAAACTCTCAATACCAGCTCAGCATCAGCCTGCAAGTGCTCTTGTTGTTTGCCTCGCCTTTTCAAATGGGATTATAAGCTTCCGTTTCTGGATGATGTCTTGATAGTTTTATTAACTACCCTGTGCATAGAAGTAGGCACAGAAAAAAACATTTAAAAAATATTTTTTGATGAATTTTGTATATCTCCTTTACCAGACTAATAAATCTCCTTCTTACATCATACTGCATTAGACATTCAGGGTCTAATTCTCACCCATCCTCCCCTTCAGAGTCTTATCATTCAAAAAAACTGAAAAGGCATAGGATATATAGTTGCTCAAATCTTAACATAGATTTTTTTTTTTTTTTTCTGAAAAAGAACTGACAAGTAGAACATGGCTTAGGCTTGAGGCCAAATTAAATTTTTATTTCTTCTGACCTTTATGGGAGAGCATCTTGTACGTTTAAAAACTGCCTTGATTGCTTCCTTTTAGGCAGAGAAGCTGAGAGGGAGTTAGGAAAGTAGGAAGGAGTAAGAGAAAGAGAAAGAGATGGAGAGGGAGAGGCAGAGAAAAATGCCAGAAATCTAGTTGCTGACAAGAACCAGAGGAGAATCTGAACATTGGGCAGACCAAAGATCAAGCCACATTTTCTGCCACTGAGGTGTTATGTCTAGAGCACCAGTAAAGTAAGCAGTAACAGATGGCAGAATGTTACCAGTCTAATTGGCTTTTCTTTTTTCCTTGTGCTTAAGAAGAAAACTAGAAGTGTTCAATCATCTCTCTCATACAAAGGGCATATGCGTGCATGTCCAGTCATATTTGACTCTTTGGACTATAGCCCACCATTCCTCTGCTCATGCAGCTTTCCCAGCAAGAATACTGAGTGGGCTGCCTCTTCACACTCCAGGGGATCTTCGAGACCCAGGGATCAAACTGATGTCTCCTGTGTCACCTACATTAGCAACCGGATTCTTCTACCACTGAGCTACCTGGGAAGCCCTGAAAGGACATACAGAGGCCCACTAAATAAAACATATTTATCCCTTTGGAATTATTATATGATAAGAAAAATACAGAAGTTTCCAAAGAACCAGTTTGCTTAGGGAAAAGACATATTAAAATAATCATTTGAAATACAAATAACAAATGCTTATATCTCAAGCTTACAAGGGTAAGAATATACTCAAATATTACGTAGATTAATTGAATATTCTTTTTTTTTTTTTTAGTTCTACCAGTTTATTGCTACCAACCCGTGACCCTCCACCCTCATGCACACATGCTCAGTCATGTAAACCCATGGACTGCAGCCTGCCAGGCTCCTCTGTCCATGGACTTTTCCGGGCAAGAATACTGGAGTGGGTTGCCATTTCCTTCTCCATAATTGAATTTTCTACAGTTAAATTTTCTACATAGTAAAAGTAATAAGGTTATTATAAATTAAGAAATGGAAAAATGGAGAAGACTTTATAAACAATCTGATGTAGGGAAATTAAGGTTATTTTTTAAAACTTAAGATCATGCTCTTAAGTGACAGTCTGTTCTCAGTATAATCCTTGAAATAAAATGTTACAAGTTACCAAGAAAATAATTAAGCAAAAGAAAAGAAATAAAGAATTAAGGAAACATCATCTCACCAAGACTTCAATATGCCAAGTCTTAAATCTGACAGTGATTTTTCTTAAAACCCCCAAGAATTTTAATTCAATACAATTAAATGCCCAGGTTAATTGTCTTATCTCTGAATATATTAAAAGTTAATAATAAGACATTTATCTTATCATGCTAGTGGTCTTCTAAAAATATTAATTTCATTGGAACTACCTCTCAGTGTAGAGACCAAGCCTTTTGTGAAATAGTCCTTGAACCACCATCTGTTTCGTTTCTCTTCCTGTGCTCCCAATCTTAGTTACCTGATTGAATGCTCCACATTACGAGGCTTCTTCAGGAGTGCCATGCTCATCATTGCATTCTTAATAGCTAGCATAATACCTGCTACAAAATATGTTTAATCACTAAAATATAAATGGATTGCTCCACATTATAAAGCACAACAGTTGTTATGCTATATATCACATTTCTCCTTTCTTTCACCTAGAAGTAAACTAATACAATTATGTAAAGTTTAAAAATAAAATAAAATTAAAAAAAAATAAACAACTCTAAAAACAATGTATTAATCACTATTAAGTTGGATAAAGAAGAGAGTAGGGCCTTTCCTTGTGGCTCAGGGGCTAAGATTCAGTGCAAATGGTGTAGGCTCAATCCCTGATTGAGGAACTGAGATCCTGTATGCCACCACAGTGCAGCCAAAAGAAAAATCAAGCTCTATTTCTTGATGGAATGGAAAAAAGTTAAAGTTTAAAAAGAAATTAGAGAGTAAGCATTTAATTAAAGATATAAAACTTTTGTTAACTTGCGTTTCCTAGAACAACTTCTGTCTGAACTAAACTAGATGTATTAATAATAACCTTTTAATTATTGTATTTTTAATAATAACAGCAATTATTATCCTCAGGAACAAAATTAGGCTAGAATAAAACTTCATTATTTAGGTCAGTGTATATGAATTTCAAAAAAAAAACTATTTTCAAAATTTAGGCTTATTTTCATATTAAACCATTTTAAAGATAATTGTAATTCATTTCATAAACCAGAGGAAAAGATAATGTTAAGCCTAGGTGTTCCTGAGAACAAATCCAAGACAAAAATTTATTCTTGAGAAATTATTAAAAATTTGGGAATTTGAGGCCAAGAAGCAAGAGTGAGATTAGGGCAGTGAAATAGCCAATATAAGATTGTGTTTCTAACTTGCCCATCAGTTCAGTTCAGTCGCTCAGTCATGTCCGACTCTTCGCAACCCCATGAATCACAGCATGCCAGGCCTCCCTGTCCATCACCAGCTCCCGGAGTTCACTCAGACTCACGTTCATCGAGTCACTGATGCCATCCAACCATCTCATCCTCTGTCGTCCCCTTCTCCTCCTGCCCCCAATCCCTCCCAGCATCAGAGTCTTTTCCAATGAGTCATCTCTTCCCATGAGGTGGCCAAAATACTGGAGTTTCAGCTTCAGCATCATTCCTTCCAAAGAAATCCCAGGGCTGATCTCCTTCAGAATGGACAGGTTGGATCTCCTTGCAGTCCAAGGAACTCTCAAGAGTCTTCTCCAACACCACAGTTCAAAAGCATCAATTCTTCAGCACTCAGCCGTCTTCACAGTCCAACTCTCACATCCATACATGACCACTGGAAAAACCATAGCCTTGACTAGACGGACCTTTATTGGCAAAGTAGTGTCTCTGCCTTTGAATATGCTATCTAGGTTGGTCATAACTTTCCTTCCAAGGAGTAAGTGTCTTTTAATTTCATGGCTGCAGTCACCATCTGCAGTGATTTTGGAGCCCAGAAAAATAAAGTCTGACACTGTTTCCACTGTTTCCCCATCTATTTCCCATGAAGTGGTGGGACCGGATGCCATGATCTTCGTTTTCTGAATGTTGAGCTTTAAGCCAACTTTTTCACTCTCCACTTTCACTTTCATCAAGAGGCTTTTGAGTTCTTCTTCACTTTCTACCATAAGGGTGGTGTCATCTGCATATCTGAGGTTATTGATATTTCTCCCGGCAATCTTGATTCCAGCCTGTGTTTCTTCCAGTCCAGTGTTTCTCATGATGTACTCTGCATATAAGTTAAATAA
>NW_011494944.1:3078799-3079287 GCF_000754665.1 Bison bison bison | reverse complement strand
CTCCTTTTCCTATTTGGAACCAGTCTGTTGTTCCATGTCCAGTTCTAACTGTTGCTTCCTGATCTGCATACAGATTTCTCAAGAGGCAGGTCAGGTGCCTGGTATTCCCATCTCTTGAAGAATTTTCCACAGTTTATTGTGATCCACACAGTCAAAGGCTTTGGCATAGTCAATAAAGCAGAAATAGATGTTTTTCTGGAACTCTCTTGCTTTTTCTATGATCCAGCGTATGTTGGCAATTTGATGTCTGGTTCCTCTGCCTTTTCTAAAACCAGCTTGAACATCTGGAAGTTCACGGTTCACATATTGCTGAAGCCTGGCTTGGAGAATTTTGAGCATTACTTTACTAGCATGTGAAATGAGTGCAACTGTGCAGGAGTCTGAGCATTCTTTGGCATAGCCTTTCTTTGGGATTGGAATGAAAACTGACCTTTTCCAGTCCTGTGGCCACTGCTGAGTTTTCCAAATTTCCTGGCATATTGAGTGCA
>NW_011494944.1:3068422-3078699 GCF_000754665.1 Bison bison bison | reverse complement strand
CATATTGAGTGCAGCACTTTCACAGCATCATCTTTCAGGATTTGAAATAGCTCCACTGGAATTCCATCACCTCCACTAGCTTTGTTCGTAG
This sequence comes from Bison bison bison, assembly GCF_000754665.1. Classification (NCBI taxonomy): domain Eukaryota; kingdom Metazoa; phylum Chordata; class Mammalia; order Artiodactyla; family Bovidae; genus Bison; species Bison bison. Next base: position 3,078,608 of record NW_011494944.1, on the reverse strand, counting down.
CGATGCTTTCTAAGGCCCACTTGACTTCACATTCCAGGATGTCTGGCTCTAGATCAGTGATCACAGCATCATGATTAGTGATAGTTAATTTGTTGCTGGATCACCAAGACCTTCCTAAATGGCTTACAAAATGTACCTCTGAAATAGTTGTTCAAGGAAGAAAGGACATAGGTTAATCAACTGATTCCTGTTCTCCATTGGACAAATGTTGTCCTAGGGGCATTGACTGTCTAACAATTCCAGCTTGTTCATGAGTGAAGGCTAAGCACATTTCCAGGATTCAGACTGGGTAGAACATCATAAAAGCCTCTGGTCAAGAAGCAGCTGTACCTGCTCCAGACTAGCCAAGCCTAGTGAGCTTGTTGCCATAGCTACAAGTGGAATAAGAGGTAAAACCACAGGGGTTTAAAGTGACACACAAGGAATAACCAATGCTAGTAGCTAGCTTCTAATTCAAGTCTTACTTTTTACTTTCTTTTTTTATTTCTCTACTGAATTTTCTGAACTCTGAAAATGATTTTCATTTTCTTTTATATTTTTTGCTTGCCCCTTCATCAAACTATCTTTCCTATTTTGCTTCTTCTATGACTTTTTATATTTTGCTTTATTATTGTCACAGCTATGATTATATCATTTCCCATTCACAACCCCCTTTCCTTATACATATGTATATATACACACACACATATAGATAGATAGATAGTTGATTAAAAGCCTCTTGAAGGTCTTTGTTGTTTAGTTGCTAAGTCACATCTGACTCTTTTGAGAGTCCATGGACTTGGACTATAGCCTGCCAGGCTCCTCCGTCTATGGGATTTCCCAAGCAATTAGGTTGTCATTTCCTTCTCCAAGGGATCTTCTGCACGCAGGGATCAAACCTGCGTCTCCTGTGTTCCTGGCTGATGTTTTATCACTGAGCCCGTTGGGAAGCCCCTCTTGAAAGTTGCTTTTGTGCAATTAGAAATATATGTATACTAGCAGAGTTAAAGACATCCATCAAACCAAGACAACAAAATGGAATATAATGTGATCATTTCAAAAGTGTGTCCAAACAAATATGACACAATTTGGAAAGTGCTTTTATGCTAATGTATAGATCATAAATAATTCTAGCCCATTGATGAAAATGATTATTCATCCTATAACCTTCAAGGGAAGAGGGTTTTTCCCCTAATCTTTTTGAACAGAAATATTGAAAGGAAATTACTTGAAGCTGGTATATCAGTTATTTTGGCATTACCCACTTAATTGTAGTGCATTTAATATCAACCCTCAAAAAGACATGTCCAAGTCTTAACCCCAGTACCTGCAATTTGGAAAGAGAGTTTTCAGGTATAATCAAGTTAAGGATCTCAAGAAGAGCTCATTGTGGATTAGTCAGGTGAGTCCTGAATTCAATGTGTCCCTACAAGCAAAGGAGAAGACATATATAGGAGAAATACAGGGGAAGGGTATGTGAAACTGGAGGCAGAGACTGACATTATGCGACTATAAGCCATGGAACATCAGAGATTGCAGGCAGTCCAGAGGCTAGGATGGTAGAGTGGAGTATGGAGTTCTGAGTAACATGGAGTATGGAGTAGTAGTATGGAGTATGCACCTCAGAGCCCCCAGGAGGAATGACCTTACTGACACATTGATTTCAGACTGCCAGTCTCCACAACTGGATAATAATAAATTTCTGTTGTTTTAAAGCACTCAGATTGTAGGAATTTGTCACAGGAATTAAATAGATTAATGGAGATAAAATGGGTCACAAGTGTTCCAAAAATAATTACAATTTGCTATTAAATACATTAACAAATCCCCTTTAAAGTGAAATACTTTAGGTGCATCTTCAAAATAAAATTTGATTTGGCTAGTATAGAAATTTATATGGTTTTTAATATAGTTTGATCGATTGCAAAATTGATGCCTGAAATGGTAAAGGGACGGGACTGACTACTCATTTATAATGAAATTATTTTAAATTGCAAATGTAATTATCGGCATGTAATTAATAGACTTAGTTGTTTTATACTTGTGTACTTATGAGAATGTGTAGGTTATGTAAGAGTTGAACATGAGACTGAGTTTGTAGAGTCACTCTATTACCATTTCTTTATCAATATCTGGCCTTTGGTTTTTCCAGGATTTGAAAAAGTAACAGAATGTCTTCATAACTTGTCTGTGTACATGCGTGCTTGTTCAGTTGCTCAGTCGTAGCTGACTCTTTACAACCTCATGGACTGTAGCCCGCCAGGTTTCTCTATACATGGAATTTCCCAGGCAAGAATACTGGAGTGGGTTGTCATTTCTTACTCCAGGGGATCTTCCTGATCCAGGGATCGAATGCACATCTCCTACATTGACAAGCGGTTTTTATACCACTGTGCCACCTGGAAATCTATATAGAAAATTGTACTTTTCAAGATAATAGTATTATTTTACCCACCTTTTTTATGGATTCTTATTGAATGGCAATCAGTAAGACTTCTAAAGTCTTGGAAAGAATGAAGATGTAATATATAGAACATGGTGACTTATGTGCCCCGAGCGCGCTTAGCTCCTCAGTCATGTCCGACTCTGTGACCCCATGGACTGTTGCCCACCAAGCTCCTCAGTCCATGGAATTTTCCAGGCAAGAACACTGGAGCTGGTTGCCATTTCTGACTCCAGGGGATCGTCCCAATCCAGGGGATTGAATTCGTGTCTCCTGCAGCTCCTGCATTGACAAGCAGATTCTTTATCACCATGCCACCTGGGAAGCCCCACTGGCCTAGAGATATGAGTGTTAGTTGCTTCAAAGGCAACCAAACCATGTGAGGCGCGGTGCTCCTGGCAAACGACAGTTCATTTAAGTTTCAATTAACATTTCTGGTTGTTATTGAAAGTCCTCAGAGCTCATGTATTCATTAAACCCACCGAATAGTTGTACAAATCTCTTATCCCAAATGCATTTAACTCGTGAAGCTGAATGATTCATACGGAGAAATTACCCATGGTCAATGTACTTTGAACAATCATATATTACAAGTTAACTTATTTTTTTTCTTGGAAAAAAGAAAGATATCTTTTTCTGGAAAGATTGCCAGTATTTGATTTAAAACTTACCACTTATATCAGCTTTATGTAGTTAGCACCTTACATTCAAGAGCTCAAAATTATTTCCATGTCCTCAAATTATCAGCATTTATCTTCCATATTCTGTAGTAGGTTCATACAGAGCTTATTTATCTTCATCTTTGTGTATGTGTGCTTACATTTCTTTTATATGTTTTATTCTGAGAGATTCTGTACTGTGGTTTGTTTTCCTAAAGGAACCTATAAGCAGACCCTCCTGTTAGACGCTCTGTTAGTTGGGCTCTGGATGTGCAAGGATGAGATTGAATTCCACCCTCACTCCAGGATGCATTCTATCCACAAGCAACCACATTGAGAACTCAATTTGTCTCTTGATGACTTGATACCCTCTCTGAAGAAAATGTCTGTAGACCAGTATAGAGTAATCTAAATACAAGTTTGGGGTATTATTGCACTCAGAAATGCCAAATTTTAACTTTGAAGCTGCTGCATCTTTTCAGTGCCTTATTAAATTATTAAAGATTTTTACAGAAGTTTGGCAAGAATGGAGATAAATAATATTCCACCTTACTGAACATATAAATTATTTTATTATAATAAATATATTTAGCTCTATTATAATATTTACTTTGGGTGATTAATATGTCTGAGATTAAATGTGATATTCATCAACAGAAAAGATTTTGGTGTAGTTCTCAAAGTTTGACTTTGGAATCAGGAGTCCAGATTCAAATCTTCTCTTTACTGTTTATCACCCGTGTAAGCTTGGAGGAAATTGCCTAAGTTCTTCATCCTCAGATGGTAAACCTACTTCCTATGTCACAAGGTATATCATAAGGATAAATTAGATAAACAGTATGCTTATGCTAAAGCCAAATGCATGACACATGCTGAATAAATTGTGAGGATCGTAGTGTGGCTTTGCACTTTCTTTGTAGGTATTAGGGAACCAGAAGTAGGAAAAAAGATTATCATTATTTTATTCAGAAAAAAAGTTCAGTTCAGTTCAGCCACTCAGTTGTGTCCGAGCAACCCCATTGGACTGCAGCACGCCAGATTTCCCTGTCCATCACCAACTCACGGAGCTTACTCAAACTCATGTCCCTGAGTTTAGCTAGATGGTGATGCCATCTAGCCATCTCATCCTCTGTCATCCCCTTCTCCTGCTTTCAATCTTTCCCAGCATCAGGGTCTTTTCAAATGAGTCAGTTCTTTGCATCAGATGGCCAAAGTATTGGAGTTTCAGCTTCAGCATCGGTCCTTCCAGTGAATATTCAGAACTGATTTCCTTTAAGGATGGACTGGTTGGATCTCCTTGCAGTCCAAGGGACTCTCAAGAGTCTACTCCAACACTACAGTTCAAAAGCATCAATTCTTCGGTGCTCAGCTTTCTTTATAGTCCAACTCTCACATCAATACATGACTAGACGGACCTCTGTTGGCAAAGTAATGTCTCTGCTTTTTAATATGTTGTATAGGTTGGACTCGGAGAAGGCAATGGCACCCCACTCCAGCACTCTTGCCTGGAAAATCTCATGGATGGAGGAGCCTGGTATGCTGCAGTCCATGAGGTCGCTAAGAGTCAGACATGACTGAGCAACTTCACTTTCACTTTCCACTTTCATGCATTGGAGAAGGAAATGGCAACCCACTCCAGTGTTCTTGCTTGGAGAATCCCCGAGACAGAGGAGCCTGGTAGGAGGCCGTCTATGGGGTTGCACAGAGCCGGACACGACTGAAGTGACTTAGCAGCAGCAGCAGCATAGGTTGGACTAGAAAAAGAAAAAGAAATTTAATGTAAAAGAAAAAGAAACAATGTAAAATCAGATCACGCATTCCATCTCATTGTGGTTTTGATCTGTATTTCTCTAGTGAATTTGAGCATCTTTTCATGTATTTATTGGTCATTTGTATATCTTCTTTAAATGTCTTTAAATGTCTATTCAAGTCCTTTGCTCATTTTGTTTTGTTTTTGCTGCTGTTGAGTTGCATCCACAGATGATTCTGATGGAAGGCAAAGTGGATTGAGAAGATGAGCCCTTCATGGAGTGTTAAGGGCCCTCTGTGAGGTGGCCCTGACGACCTTCTGTCTCAATTTCTGCTTTTCCCAGCAAGAATAATCTAGCTATGTGTTTCCATCTTCTGGCCTTTGTTTCTACCATTCAAACAACTTGGACAGTTGAAGCAGAAAGAATTTTTCATGTCTTCATAAGGACCACCCTCCTCTGTATCCTAAAGAGAGAATTCTGGTGTCTCTGTAGGTCAGAGTGTACCTTCCATTTCTGGCCACACTGGTGGCACATGACTGAGGCTTGCCTGATCTTAGTGCTCTTATCACTTTGGTATCAGGGTTGGCTCAAGTGATGGACATGAAATCCAAGCCATTTGCATGCTATTAAAGAAGTTCCTCTTTCTGTTTGGCTTGCCTGGCTTCTTTCTTGACAGTGTAGACCATTTGAAGGAAGAAAAAAAAAAAAAAAAAAGGTCAACACATAAATATAAGACAAGTTAAGACAAGGGAAGTGAAGAGAGAATGCTAGGAACATAGAGGATGATATTATTGTTTGGGTTTCTGAATCCAGCCACACTTGATACTCAATTCCCCCACTGGATATTCCAGATACTTAAGCCGAAAGAGTCCCTTTTGCCAAAACTGACCAGAATTCCATTTTTATCACTGGAAACAGAAAATTTCTCACTAATGAAAACTGCCCTTTGCAGCTCTTGTATCTGCCCCTCCATGCATCAGCCCACTCACACGTAAGCCTTTTGTCCCATCCAACACAGAAATGACCTCTTTTCTTTCATGCCTGGCCCAAAGGACTCTTTCCTCTAGGGATCTCCAGTAGTCAGGGAGCAGGGAGATAGATGGCTTGCCAAGCGTTTTGATGCCCAGCCCCCTGCTTGGCCTGTCCCTTAAGACTGTTTATACACTCCTTGTCTGTACCTGTGTAACAGCATGAGTCTCTCTGAGAAAATAATCCTTGTGGTGGCTGGTGTGGGCTTGATAGGCAGACACCCAGCATCTGCACCTCCCCTCCCACACCTTGGGGCAGTGTCCAGACAGAAACTCAGCCCCAGCTAAAGAACACCAGGCCTGCAGAGACTTACAGAGGGAGGGAGTGAAAAGGTGAGGAATGGCAGAAAACATGACCTGGGGGCTCCTTGTTGTAGGTTTTGAGAGTGTAGGTTTTTCTTTTTGGAGCTGTGCTCTCCCTAGAGCATGTCCTAGCCCCACCCCAGGAAATGGAAGCTGCCCACACCTCCCCACTAACCCCAGCAGTGTTGGAAAGACCAGGCTGTTCCCATAAGCGAGCCACTGGCCTTTGTGTTTCCAACCTGCCTGGTGCCTGGTGCTGGGCTTGTATCACAGGGTGTGCTCAGGTATGACCTGCTCATGGACAATTTTTCTTTAGAAATTTTTATTTGAAAAATAAAGTACTTCTTTACCCTAGGCACAAGCTTTTATGTGCTACAAATTAATATATCCATCAATCATATGTAGCTTGTATTGTTTTTGCTGGTGCCATTTGGAAGTCTTGTTTTGTGCTTGCACCATTGATTCAGGGAATTTCAGGTCCATTTCTCCAGTAGTGCTTCTCCAGTCCTGCTTCTGCCTCTTGAATTGCTCTCAGCATCTAGAGTACAGCCTGTGAGAAACTCTCGAAAGGCGTGAAACTGATGATAATGGCTAACATTTACAGAGGGCCTATAGTATGAATCCGGTATTGATTTAAGTACTTTACAAGTGTTATTTCATTAAGAGTTGATATTGAGACAGAACCCAATTTTGTGAGCTACAGACATGTGTGGCCTGTAACCTGCTCACTTAGTGCTCATCATTCCCTCAGAAAGTACAGTGAGCTGCCTCTAGGAGCCTGTGGGTCTATTCCCAATTTTGTTCATGCCAGTTTCACTTGTTATAATAAGGCTGCAATCTAATTAACTATGATGCAAGCTGATGGGATATGAAGGAAATAAGAATGAATCATTGTTTCTACAATATGTGAATCGAATGCTTTAGGAACGCTTGATAAAGGTGATGGGGGCTTCCCAGTTGGCACCAGTAGTAAAGAATTCGCCTGTCCCTGCACGAGACATTAGAGATGCAGGTTCTATCCCTGGGTCAGGAAGACCCCCTGGAGGAGGGCATGGCAACCCACTCCAGTATTCTTGCCTGGGAAATTCCATGGACAGAGAAGCCTGGCGTGCTACAGTCCATGGGGTCACAAAGAGTCGGAGAAGACTGAAGCAACAGCACACACAATAAAGGTGAGTTGTTTTAATAAACATGGCTGTAGCTTTGTGGTATAGTGTGAAGTCAGGGAGCTTGATTCCTGCAGCTCCATTTTCTCTTTCTCAAGATCGCTTTGGCTGTATGTGGTCTTTTGTGTTTCCATATAAATTGTACAATTTTTTGTTCTAATTCTGTGAAAAATGTCATTGGTAATTTGATAGGGATTGCATTGAATCTATAGATTGCTTTCGGTAGTGTAGTCATTTTCACAATATTGATTAATCCAATCCAAGAACATGGTATATCTCTCCATCTATGTTTTCTTTGATCTCTTTCATAAGTATTTTAGAGTTTTCTGAGTACAGATCTTTTTGCCTCTTTAGGTAGGTTTATTCCTAGGTTTTTTATTCTTTTTGTTGCAATGGTAAATGGGATTGTTTCCCTAATCTCTCTTTCTAATCTTTAAACATTGCTTTCAAATTAGATGTGGAGAAAGCAGCTACCAAGGTCAAGAAAAACTTTTCATGGGATTTTGCTGAAAATGTGAGGACAATTTAGCCCTTGAAATTGGCTTCTGGAGTGTTGGCCCTGTTTTGAATTCATTTTTGATTACCTACCACAGGGCAATTCTTGAGGCCAAAGGTCAGTTGCAACCCCTCTGGCTTGTGGATATTAAATAGGTAGAGATGGTTTTAAAGTTGTCGTTATGAGAAATGGCCACCGGGCGGCAGCATTTCTTCATGCCCCGCTCTGGTAACTCCCAGAACTACAACCTTAGAGAAAGCTGTGTTTTGAGGTGGTAAATTAGAGTGGAAAATAGCCTGAACAAACACCCAAGTGCTTGTATCTCATTCCCTCTTCCCCCTTACCCTACACTCTGACTCCCAGAGATCCCAAGTCCTACAAAAGTGCCCACTAAATCCAAGATGTGCCACCATCCTAAATCACAGAGGCCTGAATGCAGTAGATCAGGTATTCCTTTTTTTCTTTCCTTCTTAATACAGTTTTTCTAATGTAATGTAGTTTGTATACATTGATGTGTTTGTTTTCTTTTTTTTTTAATTTTATTTTATTTTTAAACTTTACATAATTGTATTAGTTTTGCCAAATATCAAAATGAATCCGCCACAGGCATACATGTGTTCCCCATCCTGAACCCTCCTCCCTCCTCCCTCCCCACACCCTCCCCCTGGGTTTGTTTTCATTCTGTATCAACTTGTTCACTCACGCATATACCCGTACTTGTTTTTTCTTCGGATTCTGTACCCACATAGTGTGTTACAGACCTGCAGTAGAGTTCTCAGTGCTTATCCAGTAGGTTCTCATTGATTGTTCAATGAAATTTGTGGTTCTGTGTTAATCCCAACCTTCTAATTTCTTCTCTTCCCAGCCTCAACTTTCTATTTCGGGAGCTAACTTATTTTCAAAGTCTGTGAGTCTGTTTTTGTTTGGCAATCAGTTCATTTGTATGAGTTTTCGAGTCCGTGTGTGAGTGATAACACATGACGTTTGTTTTTCTCTGTGTCACTACTTGAATTTAGTGTGGTATCCACTCATGTTGCTGCAAATGACATCATTTTCTTCTGACTTCTGGCTGAATCATAGTCCACTGAATATATGTAGCACATCTTTTATCTCCGTTCATCTGTGGATGGACATTTCAGTTGTTCCCATGCTTTGGGTATTATACACACTGCCCCAGTGCCTATTGGGATACACGTGTCTTTTTGAAGGATAGTTTTCTTCAGATATATACTCCGCCAGAAGTGGGATTGCTAGATCTTGATCTGGGTCTACTTTTCCTTTTTGAAGGAACTTCCCTACTGTTGTCCATAGTGGATGTTAGCACTCCCACCAGGGCATAGTAGGGTTCTTTTTCCTTCAAGCTCTCTTTATTATTTATTGTATGTAGAGTTTTTGATAACTGGTGCCAGCGGATACTTGGTCGTCATTGTCATTGTCCTTTTGATTTGCATTTCTCTAATCATTGGGCTTCCCTTGTGTTCAGTGGTAAAGAATACACCTGCCAATGCAGAAGATGTGGGTTCAATCCCTGGTCCAGGAACATCCCCTGGAAATGGAAATGGCAACCTACTCCAGTATTCTTGCCTGGGAAATCTGATGGACAGAGGAGCCTGGCAGACTACAGTCCATGGGATGGCAAAGAGTTGGACTTGACTGAGTGACTAAACAACAATAAGGCAGCTATGAAAGTCAAGAAAACTCAGTTGTGGGTTTTCTTGTGGGTACCCTGCCCTTAATTCGCTTGTTTTCCAGGGTCTGCTGGTTTTAGCTTCACTCTAAGGGAAACACAAGCTGGAATCAAGATTGCCGGGAGAAATATCAATAACCTCATATATGCAGATGACACTACCCTTATGGCCGAAAGTGAAGAGGAACTCAAAAGCCTCTTGATGAAAGTGAAAGTGGAGAGTGAAAAAGTTGGCTTAAAGCTCAACATTCAGAAAACGAAGATCATGGCATCTGGTCCCATCACTTCATGGGAAATAAATGGGGAAACAGTGGAAACAGTGTCAGACTTTATTTTTCTGGGCTCCAAAATCACTACAGATGGTGACTGCAGCCATGAAATTAAAAGACGCTTACTCCTTGGAAGGAAAGTTATGACCAACCTAGATAGCGTATTCAAAAGCAGAGACATTACTTTGCCAACAAAGGTTCATCTAGTCAAGGCTATGGTTTTTCCTGTGGTCATGTATGGATGTGAGAGTTGGACTGTGAAGAAGGCTGAGTGCCGAAGAGTTGATGCTTTTGAACTGTGGTGTTGGAGAAGACTCTTGAGAGTCCCTTGGACTGCAAGGAGATCCAACCAGTCCATTCTAAAGGATATCAGCCCTGGGATTTCTTTGGAAGGAATGATGCTAA
>NW_011494944.1:3067793-3068322 GCF_000754665.1 Bison bison bison | reverse complement strand
GAACTGTGGTGTTGGAGAAGACTCTTGAGAGTCCCTTGGACTGCAAGGAGATCCAACCAGTCCATTCTAAAGGATATCAGCCCTGGGATTTCTTTGGAAGGAATGATGCTAAAGCTGAAACTCCAGTACTTTGGCCACCTCATGGGAAGAGTTGACTCATTGGAAAAGACTCTGATGCTGGGAGGGATTGGGGGCAAGAGGAGAAGGGGACAACAGAGGATGAGATGGCTGGATGGCATCACTGACTCGATGGATGTGAGTCTCAGTGAACTCCAGGAGTTGGTGATGGACAGGGAGGCCTGGCGTGCTGCGATTCATGAGGTCTCAGAGAGTTGGACACGACTGAGCAACTGATCGGATCTGATCTGAAGGGAAACAAAGCTGAAAATCAATGATGTGCATTATGAATATGATTTATGCAGAAACGTTGATACAGAATTCCACCCAGTGGCTCATTCTCAAATGATGGCCCCAAACCTACATCAAAGTGTGTTTACGAAGTGTGCTTTCAGTTAGAAGCTCTAGGGGG
>NW_011494944.1:3062089-3067693 GCF_000754665.1 Bison bison bison | reverse complement strand
GGGGTTCCCTGGTGGTCCAGTGTTTAGGACTTTGTGCTTCCATTGCAAGGGGCATTGGTTTGATCCATAGTTAGGCAGTAAGATCCTGCAAGCCATGAGGCACAGCCAAAAGAAAATATAAGAAGCTATACATTGTAAGACTTCACTGTTCCCCACATTAACTGCCTTTTTCAATTAAGCCACCCATAGCCGGCCAGAGGGTTTCAGCCCTAGATCTGTGCAAACTGAAGAGAGGACAGGTGTCCAACTTTGTCTTTCTTAGGAAAGTTCCTGAGGAATTCTCTGTTTTAGTTTCTGTTCCCTCGTCAGGGACAGGGTGTTCCCTGCCCTTCCAGCCCCTCAAGGTGTCCAGAACCATTGGGCAGCCTGCCACTTGTAGGCTCAGGTCACAGGAGAATCCCCCATCCACCTCCATCCTGTCTGCAGATGATTCCAGCTGACACTTGCCTCTCCCTTCCCACTCAGATTCTCTGCTCACACCCATCTACCCTGCAGGCACTTATTTGAATCTCTTTGCCCTACTCTTGCACCTTATTTGAGACCTTTGTCAACCTACAGGAGGGAATGGCTCCCAGGAAGTGTTAGAAGGGAGAAAAGTTCACAGAAAACACTCAGATTAAAAGCCAGGATTTGGATGGGTGAATAAACAAATGTGGTCTATTCACTGTGAATGCTGTCAGTGTGACTTGTGTTCATCTCTTTATTGTGCCTTGATAACAGTTCATAAAGCAATATGGCCTGATGAATTAGTGTTTCCTTTCTGGTTAGTGTTTATTTGTTTCCTGCTTGAGAAGCCTTCCTATACTGAGGTCTCAATCCCCCATACACAGCGGTTCAGATACTTAGGTAACTTGGTGTCTGGTTTCCAATCCAGTATGCTCCTCCTGATGATTTTTTGTTTGTTTTCTTTGGCTGTGCTGCCTGTGGGTTCCTTTTAAAGACATCTTTTAAATTTTTTTCTCTATTTATTTTGTTCTGTACTGAGTTTTTGTTGCTGCACAGGCTTTCTCTAGTTAAGGCGCATGGAGGGCTACACTCTCGTTATGGTACCCAGGCTTCTCATTGCAGTGATTTCTCTCGTTGTGGATCACGAGCTCTCGAGCGTTCAGTAGTTGTGGCAATATGTCCTTGGTACTTGCGGCTCCTGGGCTCTAGAGCACAGGTTCAACAGTTGTAGCGAAAGAGCCTGGTTTTCCTGGTGTGTGTGTGATCTTCCCAGAAGAGTGGTGGAACCTGTGTCTTCTGCATCAGCAGTCAGAGTCTTTACCACTGAGACACCAGGGAAGTCCCCTCCAGAGGATTTGTCTACATAAGGCAGGCCTCTCAGGGCCAGAGTGAGCCCAGGCAATGTCGGCCCCTTCCCAATCCAGCCAGGAACAGGCTAGGCTCTGATGGCCCCCTAAATCCCCCTGGGCTCTGATTGTTGTGGTTATTCTATAACTAAGTCATGTCTGACTCTTTGTAGTCCCATAAACTGCAGCACACTAGGCTTCCCTGTCCTTTACTATCTCCCGGAGTTTGCTCAAACTCACGTCCATTCAGTCAGTGATGCCATCCAACCATCTCATCCTCTGTTGTCCCCTTCTCCCTATCCTCAGTCTTTCCCAGCATCTGTTTTTTTCTTTTTTTTCCAATGATTCAGTTCTTCCAATCAGGTGGGCATAGTATTGGAGCTTCAGCTTCAGCATCATTCCTTCCAATGAATATTCAGAGTTGATTTCCTATAGTATTGACTGGTTTGATCTCCCTGCAGTCCAAGGGACTCTCAAGAGTCTTCTCCAGCACCATAGTTAAAAGCATCAATTCTTTGGCACTCAGCCTTCTTTAATGTCCAGCTCTCACATCCGACCACTGGAAAACCATAGCTTAGACTAGACAGACCTTTGTTGGCAGAGTGATGTCTGCGTTTTAACATGCTGTCTAGGTTTGTCAGAGCTTGTCTTCCAAGGAGCAAGTGCCTTTTAATTTCATGCCTGCAGTCACCATCTGCAGTGATTTTGGAGCCCCCAAAAATGAAGTCTGTCACTCTTTCCACTTTATACCCATCTATTAGCCATGAAGTGATGGAACCAGATGCCATGATCTTAGTTTTCTGAATGTTTAGGTTTAAGCCAGCTTTTTCACTCTCCTCTTTAACCCGCATCCAGAGGCTCTTCAGTTCCTCTTCCCTTTCTGCCATTAATGTGGTATCATCTGTATATCTGAGATTGTTAATATTTCTCATGGCAATCTTGATTCCAGCTTGTGCTTCATCTAGCCTGGCATTTTACATGATGTACTCTGCATATTTAACACCCTGTTAAATAAACAAGGTGACAATATACAGCCTTGACATACTCCTTTCCCAATTTTGAATCACTGTGTTGTTCCACGTCCAGTTCTAACTGTTGCTTCTTAACCTACGTACAGGTTTCTCAGGAAGCAGGTGAGGTGGTCTGGTATTCCCATCCCTTGAAGAATTTTCCACAGTTCACTGAGATCCACACAGTTCGAAGACTTTAGCATAGTCAATGAAGCAGATATAGACTTTTTTGGGGGGAATCCCCTTGCTTTTTCTATGATCCAGTGGAGGTTGGCAATTTGATCTCCAGTTCTTCTGCCTTTTCTAAATCCAGTTTGTACATCTGGAAGTTCTTGGTTCATATACTACTGAAGCCTAGCTTGGAGAATTTTGAGCATGACCTTGTTAGTGTGTGGAATGAGTGCAATTGTACGGTAGTTTGAACACTCTTTGTCATTGCCCTTCTTTGAGATTGAAGTGCAAACTGACTTTTCCAGTCCCGTGGCCACTGCCGAATTTTTCAAATGTGCTGGCATATAGAGTGCAGCACTTTAACAGCATCATCTTTTAGGATTAGAAATAGCTCAACTGGAGTTCCATCACCTCCACTAGCTCTATTCATAGGGATGCTCCCTAAGGTTCACTTGGCTTCACACTCTAGGATGTCTGGCTCTAGCTGAGTGATCACACCCTCATGGTTATCCAGGTCATTAAGTCCCTTTTTGTATAGTTCTTCTGTGTCTTCTTGCCACCTCTTCTTAATCTCTTCTGCTTCTTTTAGGTCCTTGCCATTTCTGTCCTTCATTTTGCCCATCTTTGCATGATGTATTACCTTACCATCTCTAATTTTCTTGAAGATATTTCTAGTCTTTCCCATTCTAATATTTTCCTCTGTCTTTGCATTGTTCACTTAAGAAGGCTTTCTTATCTCTCCTTGCTATTCTCTGGAACTCTGCATTCATTTGATTATATCTTTCTCTCTCTCATTTGCCTTTGGATTCTCTTCTTTTCTCAGCTATTTGTAAGACCTCCTCAGACAATCACTTTGCCTTCTTGCATTTCTTTTTCTTGGGGATGGCTGATAACAACCCTCAAATACAATCATCAATGCCTTCTTTGGCCTTGGAACTTTATTTTTCTGTCTAACATGATTCCTCATAAGAAGACTGGCTGGTATGACTTGCGTCTGACTTGTGCTCTGGACATTAAGTCTCCAGGACATATCTGTGATGTGATTGTTTTGTGGCACCTTCTTGGGGAGATCTTTCTGAAGCTGCAGTTGCTGGTCAGGGTCTTCTGGAAAATGTGGATTCATCAGAGAGGGTATTTAGCATGACTCTGGCTTTGATGACAATGACAATGGTGATGATGATGCTATTTAATTGCTGTTTGGATTCCACTTGGATTGAGAGGAAGAGCAAGGATGTGGGTACAGTGGGGGAAATAAACAGTTGGAGGGCACTTCCTCCTCTTTCCTGAGGTCTCTCTATCCTGCCTCTTGAGGACAGAGAGTAAACCCAATGGCTTTGGTTAATGGACTTGGTTTCCATCCCTGGTTCAGGAAGATCTCCTGGAGAAGGGAATGGCTACCCACTCCAATATTCTTGCCTGGAGAATTCCATGGACAGAGGAGCCTGGTGGGTAGCAAAAAAGTCAGACGTGACTTAGTGACTAAATAACAACAAAAACACTCAAAAGGTGCAAGCCCAAGTGATATTGGCCATGCCCAAGCGTGCCCTGAGATAGTGCTAGGGTGGCCCGGCCCTGAGGGATGGGCCCCAGGGAAACAATATGAAGGTTACAAATGGAGGTGCCTCCACCCCCAGATATAGCCTTTTCCCCTGGTGGCTGGGCCCTCCCATTGGCAGACACAGACCCATGGCTCAGGGATGAAGGGAACGTGTCCCCACACTGGCTGTACCATAGACTCACAGATGACTTTCAACAGAGATGACTGGCCTTTTCACAGGTACCAGTGGCTGAGTCCAGGCCTGTTCTTCTGGTTTCCTCTGAGGGATATCAAGGTGTCAGCAGGGACTTGCCCTGGATGTGACCATGGGCAGGTTTACTTGCCCTGGGGAGCTGGCTGGGAGGCTCTGTAGGGACAGAGCTTGAGAGGAGGACCTGGACCTGAACACACAGAACAAACCTCAGACAAAACCAAAACCACTTTTTGCAGCAGGAGCAGTGCTGGGGGCATAGGAGTCCTGCTTTCCACCTTCATGCTTGCCCCCTCTGAGGTAGACTTGTGGGGCTTCAAAGGTTGCCTTCTCCCTTACTGCATCAGCCATGCAGCTTCACAGTCTCTCCCACCCACTCTGGCATCATCACCATCAACAATAACAATAAGCATAACAAAAGGGCTTCTCATGTGCCAGTCACTGTTCTAAGTGCTCCTCTTATTTCTGGAAACTAAATATGGAAACTAAAGCAAAGAGAGATTAAGAAACTTGGCCTAGGTCACACACCAGTGAGTAGTGGAATTGGGGATCAGACTGAGGCTGCCTGGCTCACCACACTGTTCAGCTCTTCAGTACTATAAATGACAAACCCTCACACATCTGCTCTCCTAAAGAAACTCACAGGTACCAGCAGCTGGATATGGGGGCAGAGCTGTGGCTCCAAACATTGACCTGGGATTGCATCCCAGTACCAGGGCTTTCCAGTCAAGCAACTCTGCCTAATGATTCATTTCTGTTAGCCTCAGTTACTTTATCTGTAAGATGGGGTATAATCCCTACTGCACAGGTGCCTGTGAGGATTAAAAGAGATCTCATCCATGAACATGCACAGCACTATAGACCTCTGGCTATGGTGGACACCTAGGAAATATGGGCTCCTGGCCCTGGTCCTCTTCATTTTTGTGTGTCCTCTAACTGTCCTGGGTGCAGGACCAACATCTAGAAACCAGAGATGAGTCTATGCATCCTGCCATACGAGGCTCTTACAACGCACACAGTGTTTAAGACGCTATTGCTCAAGGCTGACGCTTCACGGATGGCCTCTAAAAAACTGTGAAACTATAGGGAAAAACCATGCTTCCCTAACACTTTCCTGACCACTGGAGCCACCTTTGGTTTAGCTGCCCGATGCCCTGCTCTCAATTTCATTGTTGCTTCAGATGGCCCTTGGGCACTAGCCCGTCTGTAAGCCCAGGGCACATATCCCCATTCAGTCATTAGATTCACCTTCCAGGTTCACCTCTGAATCCCACAAAGGCTCATCTGGGGACTCACTTATCTTCTTGACCTCGCTTTTCAATGGGAAAGTCAGCCAACTAGCCAAAGCAAGAGGGAAATATTTATTAATACCATAAAAATTTA
>NW_011494944.1:3057002-3061989 GCF_000754665.1 Bison bison bison | reverse complement strand
AATGCTGATTTAGATTTCATTTTTAGTTTTTGACACCACTTAAATAGATTGGGAGTTGGGAGAAATATAAGCGTATAGCTCATTGCACTGTGAATATCACTAATGGCACTGTTCCTGCTCCGGATAATGGATGGTATTAGAAAATCCTTGGCAAGGCCATTGGCTTCACTGGGCTGCCCTCTTCCTTCCCCTTGTCTACTTTTCTTCTATGTTTCCATAGTGCTGTGTGCTCCTCTTTGAGCACTCCATGCCCTGATTCCTTGAGAGTGGGCTCATGGCTGACTTTCTTGACCAGCTTATTCTCCCACCCATCACCATTTCACATTTCTCCTCCCTCTCCTAGCCTTCAACATCTCTCTGGCTCCCTCACACTAGTAAATGACATCTCTTTACACCACATAGTCACAGGGTAGTTGCTGCATCTCTAGTATCACATCTCCTTTTCAGGCAAAAAGAGGAGGAAGGAGGGAGAGGCAAAGAAACACAGGCAGGCTCTCTTGGGCAAAGCTTTGACCTTTTGTTTAGAAAGGGTACCTCACTCCAGAACTTTTTGTTATCACTTCAGGCCCTTGGACTCTTTAACCCCTAGAAATTACTAAAAGGCCAAACAAGGAGTTCAGGCAAGGCTTTCTTGGGACATGTGCTGTAGCACCAGGGAACAAAAGCAAGGTCTCTTGTTTGATGAGGGGGGAGTGCAAACTGGTTCCTTAAATCCTATGAGTGTGGAGTATATCAGTGGGTTGGGCCAGAGGGGTGGCTTAAGTGGTTTATTCACTGCCTTGGTGGTGCAATATGTAGGGATCATGTGGAGGACCCTGCTTTTGCTCTCAGCACCTCAGAAATGATAATAGGTTTGTGGCCCATTTGTGTCTTGTTCATAATTGCTCCAGCTGCACATGCATGGAGCTACTTTTAGTCTCTTACAATGTCTTTGTATTTTGTTGTGGAAGTAAAGCCTCCCAAGTTCCAGCCTGTCTCATTTTCGCTTATGTTTCATTGGCCAGACCTGTCTGAGAAGACGAGCATTTAGGAAGGACACATGTATACCCACTCCCAAACCAGGTCACCTAGATCTGACCTACCTGGAAACCACTCCAAAGAACCTGATCTGGGTATCTGGGAGTTCAGTCCCTATTCGGCCACAGTTGCCTGTGAGAAATGTTGAATCCCCAGCCACTCTCTGGTGTCAGATAATTCTTCTGCACGATGAAATATGCGACCTTTTGACAATACAGTGAGCACACTGGGAGCCAGATCCTGGGTTCTAAATCCTGTTCCCACACAGAGGAATGGAGGCTCTCTCGGAGACAAGTTGGGCCTAGGTCTAGGGCAGGGTCAGCATGAGGTGGGTCTGGGACATCTTGTGCCAGAAAGATGGATGTGCTCAAAGATTTCTCGAGCAATTGAAACATCAAAAAGCACGACTGTAATAGAGCACAAAGAACAGTATATGTGGCCCATTTTGATTATCAAAAAAAGAAAATAGAAAGACAAGGAATGAAAAAAAAAGGAAGGAAGGAAGAAAAAAGACAGAAAAAAAGAAACAGGGAGAGAAGCACATTTCCCACCATTTGCGGCAAGCATGACACCTTATGGATGTATTTGTTCATTCCAGGGGCTTCCCAGGTGGCGCTAGTGGTAAAGACATAGCCTGCTAATGCAGGAGACTCGAGAGATGCGGTTCAATCTCTGGGTTGGGAAGATCCCCTGGAAGAGGGCATGGCCACCCACTCCAGTATGTTTTGCCTGGAAAATTCCATGAACGGAGGAGCCTGGCGATCTACCATTCATGCAGTCACAAACTGCATTTGGACATGACTGACACATTCATTCCAGGGGGTAAGGGAAGCTCTTTCTCAGAGACGAACATCAGAGCAGAAAGAAGGAGAGAATCAGAAGGTTGATGGCCTGCGTTGGTCAGTGATTGATTCAGGCTAGGATCATTGGTGGAGGCTAACACCATTCAGTGGGAGGCTCATGGGGACAGGGAAGCACCACCCTGCAGATAACATGGCAGTTGAAAAAGCACAAAAGCCCTTCAGGGAGAGACCTCCCTTGGTCCTCAGGAATGGAGGACAGCGAGTCTAGTCACCCACCATGCCGAGGGGCAGGATCAGTTCATGCTGATGGAGACTGGATCCCTGAGAAATGCCTTCTGACAGAGGTGTTTCCCTCGAGAGCTGCAGGCAGCACCCTCGGTGTCTGTCTCTGCATCTAAGGGGGGACCTTGGCTCGGCCTCTGGACCTCTCGGTCTCCTCTCCTGGAAAAATATCCCTGTCAACTCTGAACAGCATATGAATGTTTTCCCAGCCCTTCTTTTTCTTGAGTGAGGTCTGAAATAATCCAAACACTGCTCAGCTACCGATGGTTCTGGGAAATAGGGCACTGCCCACAGAAGGTTTTCTGATGGCTGTTGGGAATAAGAATGCCCAGGTCTTGGTGCTAAGTGACAAAAACAAATTGCATCAATACATGTATTAAAAAAACATTCACACACACAAGTACACACACACACATGCGCGAGCGCGCACACGCACACACACACACACACACACACACAAACCACTTGGGTGCTAAAGGATGTGTGTCAAGCATAGAGGAATAGGAAGGATCTAGCCCACTCTGCTACCACTCCTGGGGAGGTGGCAGGGGCAGGTGATGGTGATATTATCTTTGTGTGCCTGGCTTGGTCTGTCCTTCTATGTAACTTGTCCAGTTAGAAACATAAAAAGTGAAGTCTGGCCTTCTGGTGTGTGTGTTGGGTGGGGAGGCACATGGAGAGGCCAGGATATCTGATGTCTCTGTCCTGATCAAGCCCTATCTCAGGAAGCTGTGCTGGTGCATGGGTGTCATTGCCTCCCTACCACACCAACCATTGCAAATGTAGTGACCTGGTTTATACAGCACATCCTGCCCTTGGGTTCCTTGATGCCCAGCAATCCTTGGCAGCAGATGGGCTTGTGATTGTTAGCCTATTTTACAGAGGAGAAAACAGACTGACGGTATTAGGTGCTGGCAAGGATGTGGAGGAACTGGAACTCCCATAGATTAATGGAAATATAAAACAGTAAACCATTTTAGTGAAATTTGACCATTTCTTAGCCACACTGCCTGGTGTCAGCCAAGGTGTCTCTCCCCAAATGCCCAGGCTTTGGTCTTTGTCCCTACACTCTGCCCACAGGTACTGTTTTGGAGACCACGGCCCTGGGGTTCAGAAGAATGAGAGTGACAGTTACCTCCTCCTGAAAGATGCAGTTGGTAATGATGAGCTGTTTCTAGTAAAGGGACCACATCTGCATGTTCTGTAAGCGTGTGAGATGCAGGGCTGTTTGGGGCCACTGGAAGAGAAAGGGCAGGTGACAACATGGAAACCCTCAGAATCCTGCCAGGGCAGTGGGGACAGTGTCCCGGCGACAGTGGGAAGGAGCTGAGTTCCATTTGGCAGCCTGGGACTGGTGAGTGTCTATGACACCGAGAAGATGTCATTCCAACCTCATGTTGATCTCTAACAATGGGGGCCTGGACATCAGGTTCCAGGCTGAAAAGCATCTTTATCAAATTCTGAAAGACTAGATTATAAGAAAGATAATAGTTGACTCTGATTTAAAAAATATTTATTTATTTACTTTATTTGGCTGTGTTGGGTCTCAGTTGTGGAACAGAGTTCTGGCTGCATTCTGTGGGATCTTTTGTTTTGACACACAAACTCTCTGGTTGCAACACATAGGCTCCAAAATGCACGGCTCAGCAGTTGTGGCACATGAGCCCAGTTGCTCCATGACATGGTGGATCTTAGTTCCCTGACCAGGGTTCAAACTCATGTCTCCTACACTGCAAGGTGGATTCTCAACCACTGGACTACCAGGGAACTCCCTAATAGTTGATACTTAACGAGCACTTGCTGTTTGCTTGGCATTGACTGAAAGGTTTACCTGTATTTACCAATTCATCTTTACTATTTTACCTGTTCAGAAAATTCTGAATTCTTCCCTTTCTAGGCCCCTGTCATGGTTGCCCACCAGAATGGTAGGTTAGGGGTCATGTCTGGGCTGCGGTCCAAGGCAACCTTTATAGATTCCTTTGACAACTTTTAACCCAAATGGCAGCATAGTATATGGCACGATTTGTACTTTACTTTATTTTTTTCATTTAACATGTTAATACCATGGAGATTACTTCTTGTGCAGATGGAGCTGCCTCTTTAATTTTCATGGTCACATTGCATTTAACTGTAGCAGTCAGCATTTCTGTTGCACAGTTCCAGGAAGTACCACAGTATTCCATGTGGCTCTGGATAGACACTCAATAATTTATTTAATCAGTTCACTATTGATAGATAAAGCTTGGGTAGTCAGTTCAGGCTGCCATAACAAAATGCCAGATACGGATGTCTTAAATAACACGTACGTACATTCTCACAGTTCTGGATGCTAGAAGTTCAAGATCAAGTTGCCCTTGGGTTGGTTTCTTGTCAGAGCTCTCTCCTGACTTGCAGATACTCGCCTTCTGGCCAGATTAGTCAAAATTGGGTTTTGGCATTCCAACAACTCTTTCGTTAACTGATCAGGAGTTCTAGAGCTCCTTAATTAATAGAAATTTATAAGAGGCCAGACAAAAATTTCTGGCAAGGCTTTATGGGAATTCATGCTGCAGTGTGAAGAAGCAAAAGCAAGTAACAGGTTCCCTGGCTTGTTCTCTAAAGGGATGATAAATGGCTCCTTATATAGGGTGAGGGTAAGGGCGGGTTCAGGGATCAGGCTGGAGGGATGGCTTAGGTGGTCTGCCCACCGCCTTGGTGGTGCTTTGTGAAGGGCGCATGCACAGCACCCTGCTTTTGCTCCTGACTCCTCAGAAGTGGAAGTTGTGTTTTTAGTCTTTTTGTATCTTGTTTGATTTGCCTCAACTGCCTGGGCATGTGCAGAGCTATTTTTAGTCCCTTACAGTTTCTTTGTATTTTGTTGCAGAGGGTCTCAAGTCCCAGGTTCC
>NW_011494944.1:3051051-3056902 GCF_000754665.1 Bison bison bison | reverse complement strand
GTTCCCAGTTTCCAGCCTGTCTCACTTTCTTTATCTGTTCTTCCATTTGAGGGTGCATTTTCTCACTATACCTGGAGGAGAGCCTGGCAACCCACTGCAGTATTCTTGCCTGAAGAATCCCATGGGCAGAAGAGCCTGGTGGACTACAGTCTATAGGGTTGCAAAGAATGGGACATGGCTGAATTGACTTAGCATGCACACACACACACACACACACACACAAGCATACACCACACACATTCTCTCTTTAACTCAAGTAACCATCACTTCTGTGCCCAAGCTAATGTGTTTTCACACTTCGTATTAGATCTTCTATTACCCTTATCCAAATTCCTACCATACTATTGGGCATCAGAAGGAAATCAGTTTAATTAAAAAATGAGTACTGAGTTACTGAAAGCTCTACCTTAATGTACTAATGTGTGATTCTAACATGAATAACAGATTACCCAAATGGGATTATATGGCCATATCTATGAAGATCTTCAGGCATAGAAAATATTTTGAAAACTATAAGGACATTTATTTCTTCAGATCCTTTAATCTTGACTGACTATAAGACTTGCTCCGTATCCCAGCCCTTTTCATGCTATTTGTCTCTGAGAACCTCTGGCTCTTCTTCCTGTGCTGAACCCTCTCCAGTCCTTTTAGATGGATGGTGGGAAGAAACATGAATTGCTAAAGTGGGCCACAAGGAAAGCATACAGAAAAAGGTAGCTTTCATTTCTCTGCTTCACATTGTTGAGTGAGTGTTCATTACTTTTTCTTGTGACACCTGAGCAGCACTTAATATTGGAGGACAGACTTTTACTCCCATCGTACATTTAATAACTCTGCTTAGAGAGGCTTTTTCTTTAAGAAGCAAAATGCATATTAGTGTGCTGTGCTTCTTGTTCAGAGGTCTTATAAAAATTATTTATTTTAGGTGAAATATATTTTAGAACAAATAGATGGAATAATAGTTAACCACTAAATCACATCTTGAAATAAAGGAGTCTATTTCACCTGTAAAATGATAAAGCTACTTTGTAAACTCATCTCAAGTGAATGAAAATGTTATCTGAGAATTACAAAAGCCCCTGTCAAAACACTTTCCTAAATTTTGCGAGAATTTCTTATTAGTTCAATCATTCTTTCTGCAAAACATTTTCAGGTCTTACTCTGTATACAAGGTGAATATGACAAAGTTCATTCCCTAAAAGAGCTTTCAGTCTGATAGCGGAAAACAGTACATAAAGGAATAATTATAAAAGTTCAATAAGAGTATATAGAGTCTGAAAGACTCTTTTTAGTTTTTATTTTATGTATATATGTAGTTGGGGCTGCACTGGGTCTTCACTGCTGTGTGTGGACTTTCTCTGGTTGTGGTAAATAGGGGCTTCTCTCTAGTCAGGGTGCGCGGGCTTCTCATCGTGGCAGCTTCTCTTGTTGCAGACCTCAGGCTCTAGAGTGTGGGCTAGAGGTTGTGGTACATGGGCCCAGTTGCCCATGGCGTGTGGAGTCTTCTCAGATCAGGGATTGAGCTTGTGTTCCCTGCACTGGCAGATGAATTCTTAACATCTGGATCACCAGGGAAGTCCTAAAAGACTCTAAAGGGGGTACAAGTCTGTTTCTCTGAGAAAGCTTTCTCTTAGATGTGATGCTCTGAATAACTAGTAGAAAGTAGCTAAAAAGGACATTTTTGTATATGGTAGAAACAGAAGCAAGCACACTCATCAAACCTCCCATACAATAGAATACATTATTGAGATGATGCTGCTGCTAAGTCGCTACAGTCGTATCCGACTCTGTACGACCCCATAGACGGCAGCCCACCAGGCTTTCCGTCCCTGGAATTCTCCAGGCAAGAACACTGGAGTGGGTTGCCATTTCCTTCTCCAATGCATGAGAGTGAAAAGTGAAAGTGAAGTCGCTCAGTCGTGTCCGACTCCTAGCAACCCCATGGACTGCAGCCTACCAGGCCCCTCCATCCATGGGATTTTCCAGGCAAGAGTACTGGAGTGGGTTGCCATTGCCTTCTCCTTGAGACCTATATAAAAATGCAAATAAGGAGAGCATGGTAGGAATGAGACTTGCATCAACACTTGAAACTAGTGAATATAAGAACCTTCCAGAAATTTTGTCTAACGTCTTCAAGACTGAATGAGGAAATGTCTCAGCATGTCTGCCTACTGAGAGGTATCTACATAGAAACAACTGTAACCAACAAAAGTATGCAATATAGATGCCTACCAGAGCACAAAGGATAAGTTTGTGTTTCCTAAATTCTTGTCTCTATACCAGGGGTTAGCGAAAGACTTTCTTGAAAGAGGGTTAAGGAGGGAACTATAATAATTGTATTGAAGAAAAACTTCTTATATATTAAAAATACCTGTATATAATAGAACAATAAATATTTACTGTGAGTCTTTTAATTTGCTGATGATTTTAGCCTCACTATCCAATTTGAAACCAAAAGGATTCAAATCAGCTTGTTGTTCAATCCCCAGGAGATATATAAGCTCTAAGATTGTCAGAGGGTCAGTGACTTTCCTTGCCTGAGTTTGTTCCTGCCAGTTTATGTGTGAATGCATAATCTAACACTGTGAATCCCAGTTGTCACAGAACAATTTGCAAAACTGTTTCATCGAAGATTTGTACGTTGATTTCCTTAATCCTTCCTGACAGTGTGTGAAAAGATACATCTAGCAAATCTCATAATGGGGTATAACTGTCAAAATGCAAAAAAGGTAACAGGCAAAAGCAGTGCTTATTTACATGTTATGGGGTCAGCCTGAGCATACCTAGCCTCTTTAGAGTAGGCTTTTATGAGATTTTAATTCCTATGACAGTGAAAAACATGTTAAAGATAATATAAGGATGACAGCAAACTAGTCCAAACTGTTATTCATCTAAATGTTCAATACATTGACTAATATTATTTTTATATATTATATTAAAATTGTAATGACAATCTAAAATATTTTAGTCTCAACTGATGAATCAATGAATAGACTCACAGAAATTTTTGAAGTGGGTACCATAAAAATGCTCTTTCATGTAGATTATTTTTATGTATATCCTGAATAAATCTAAAGTAGAATTTGGTATACATCAGCACACACGTCTGATGACCACAGTACATAGGACTGGTTCTATGTGATATGTGATATGGATCCCTAGCTGAGAGCCCATTTCCAGGCTGAAGCTGCACTGGTAGTACAGAGTTCCTGAAACACAGCTTCCCCGATGAATTAACATCACACACCTATAATTTCTCATTCCAAGATCTCCCTTCCTCATATCAGCCCAGGTTAGTTTTCTCTGCCGGTAAATTGGTTAAACCTCAGATTCTGGAGTCAGACCACCTGCTTCCAAATGCTTGCTTCACCACTCAGTAGATGTGTACCACTGAGTAAAAATGTAACCTCTGAATCGTCTTTAAACTTATCTTTGTAAAATAGAAATAATAAGGGCCTGCCTTTCAGTTGTTTGAAGCTTATTAGATCAGCATGATTTTGGTAACTGCACAATTTGCTCTGTGTATCTGTTTTTGTGCCTTTGTGCAAACTAACCTGTAACAATGCAATACAGTCCTATCATATCTTTTCTGAATCCTTTAATGAGATACAATCCTCACATCACGGTTCTGCCTTTGGCTAGAAAGACGTAATGCTCACAGACATGTTCACCTCTACCCTGAGCTTCAGGACATGCATTTATGCATGATTTTTAAATTAAGCAAAAGAAATCACAGAGTGATGCTGACTGCTGATGGCAGTCATTTTTCAGTGGATATGATTATTTGAACTTTGATGATCCCAGAAAGTTTTGTGTCATGACCCAAGCCATATCTAAATGTTTTCATTTCTTTTCCAAGCAATCTATATAAAAAGCTCCTATGTTGTGTGAGTGACATACAAATAATAATAAAAGAGAGATAACTATCCTGAATAAAGTAGAATTTCCTAAAAATTAAAAAAAAAAAAAAAGAAATAATAAAGATAGATTTTCCATAGAGTTGAAGTAAAAATTATGTATTTTAATGTGCAGTAACTGGGAGTTCGTTGTAAGTCCAATAAGCGATAAATGTTGTTATTGGTGGTGTTTTGGTTTACTGAACAGTGACTGTCGGGAGCCGCGTTAGGCATTACTGACAAAATGGAGGCACGGTCCCCAGCCCCCTCTCCTCATTCCGCAGGCACGGATCCCGGGATGAAGGAGTTAGGCCTTGTAATTCTGCCTTGTCTTTTCCTTTCCTCGGCTGAGTTGACTGAAAAGGAATATTAAGGTGCTTGTTGCTCTTGAGAGGAGCATGAGAAGGCACAAAGCCTTCTGCAGTTGTGCTCAGAAAATAATTCATAAAGTTAATCATTGACATTTGTTCAAGGACTTTTACAAAAGAGTGTTCCAGGATGAGCACATAGGCTGTAGCTTGAGGCCATGGGAGGGATTGATATCTGAAGCCTATTTGTGAGGAGAATGTTTATGGCAAAGAAGTTTACTGAATTTAGGGCTTAGAAATAATTAAAATAGTTAGAAGTTAAAGATTTAAGGAATGTTGTAAAGTTAGCATATTTTACTATAGCTTATAGAAGTTAGGAATTTTTAGAGACACTGTAGCTAGAAGCCTTTTTAAGAGATAGTGAGCTCAGGATGTTAGGGGCAAACAGGACTTAGGAAGACAAGTAGTAAACTGAGGAATGTAGCATGAGTTACAATATAATCAAAAGTTAACTATAGGACACATTAGAGGAGGTAGACAACAGATGATAAGGCTGATTCCAAGAGAATCACTGAAGCAGGAACTCTGTTTGAAGAGCAACAATGATTTATGGAGATAATAAATCTGGGAGAGGGGGAACTGAAAATGTCAAACCTCTGGCCTAATGTTTTTGTAAAAGTATAAAAGAGAATCTTAAACTTGGAATAGACAGGCAGTCCAAGAAAAATGAGAGGCTGTCTCATCACCGACACCATTCACCTCTTCAGGTTGGATCCCTGGTTCCTGGAGTTGGACTCCGGCAAATGACCACAGCAATTCATGGAACCTAGGGGTCAGACAGAAAGAGAGAGGCAGGACCTGGGAAACTCAGTGAAGAGTAACACAAAGGACCGATAAAGGGAAGTACAGATTTAGCATGCCCTGAAAGCTAGGACAGTCTGTGAATATACTTATCATAATGGAGGCAAAGTATTTCTGAGTGGAGAGGAAATGTCCATCTGATGGAGAAGTCCATCAGAAGAGGGGAATCATGGAATAAATAAAGTACTATGAATTTGTTGGTAGGTAAATGATTTATCAAAAGAAATGGGATAATGCATTTGCAAACGAGCTGTGATACTTCAGAAATTTCCTCGAATCTTTGCCCTTGGATTCTACTTAAAGGTTAGGGTATCACGGAAGTCACCCGAAGAGCCACCCCAGCATGATAAGTGAGGCAGATACCAGTGCCAATTTCAGAGGCCACCTTTTCTCCACCAAATACTATGGGGAATATTTTCAAGGAAATCTGAAGGTTTTAAAGCTATTGTATTTGCTATTACAAGTGAGCTTATCACCAGCTACGAATTTATGCTTGCCCTGACAATAAAATGTATGGCTCAGAGGTTAGTGTGATTCTCTGAGAGACAGATCATTCAAAAGTCAATTGCTTACTTTTAATAAAAGATATATTCAATTGAATAGTTCTGAGCCAAGAAAGTCTGGTACTTCATCAAGCAGCCAGCATATTTTTGCAATTTTACCTATAAATCTATCTATCTGCACCACCTAAGTGATGGATCCCAGTTGATAAATAAGCACATTATGCTAGTTGAGTGGATTTTGGAATAAGATTGGGAAGGTGAAAAGTACTCTGATTTATATATA
>NW_011494944.1:3017138-3050951 GCF_000754665.1 Bison bison bison | reverse complement strand
TGATTTTTTTTTTTTTATTTTACAGGAAAAGCTCTTAGTCACACCAAATCAATATTAAAAAGTTCACATTTTTTAAGTACAAATTGTATTTTTTTTTTGGGTGGCGAGGCAATTACTGTGGTTATAGAAATATATATCTAAGAATTTTAATTAGAGGAAGTGAGTTCAGGGAGTGACTAGTTATGGGAGATCAAGCAACTTATTTGGAAACAGAGAGGAATGCAAAAACAAAGATACACAGCAAATCTCAGAGAGATGACCATATTAGAAGACTCCTCAAAGTTAAGCAGAAGCCTTCCTTTGAATATCAAAGTCAAGTTAGAAAAACCTCTTAACATCATCTTTCCTTTCACCTCACTTCAGTGACCATTTTCAGAAACCCTTTAAGGTGTATAAAGCAAATTCATTTTGTGAAATCATAAGCATCACCAACATTTTCTAGTGCAGATTCTTCCATTTAATCCTTTGTAATTCCCTTCTGAGTCCCTATCACGAAGTCGCATGTGCCTGATTGCTCTCTAACTGGCAGCATTTTCAGATTTACCAGATCTCTTGCTATCTTGCAGCACCAGCCAGCACATCCAACTGAAATAAGCTTTCTTCTGAAGAGCAAACCCATAAATGTTTCTTCCTACCACACCGGAAATTATACCCTGAACCCTAACCAGGACTATGTATAAGACTTCGCTGTCACAAGGTTCAGTTCAGTTCAGTTCAGTCACTCAGTCATGTGCGAGCTTTGCGACCCCATGGACTGCTGCATGCCAGGCTTCCCTGTCCATCACCAACTCCTGGAACTTGCTCACGCTCATGTCCATCGAGTTGGTGATGCCATCCAAACATCTCATCCTGTTGTCCTCTTCTCCTCCCGCCTTCAATCTTTCCCAGCATCAGGGGCTTTTCTGAGTTAGTTCTTTGCATCAGGTGGCCAAAGTATTGGAGCTTCAGCTTCAGCATCAGTCCTTCCAATGAATATTCAGGATTTATTTCATTTAGGATTGACTGATTTGATCTCCTTGCAGGGATTCTTAAGAGTTTTCTCCAACACCACAGTTCAAAAGCATCAATTCTTCGGTCCTCAGCTTTCTTTATAGTCCAACTCTCACATCTATACATGACTACTGGAAAAACAAAGCTTTGACTAGACGGACCTCTGTTGGCAAAATAATGTCTCTGCTTTTTAATATGCCGTCTAGGTTGGTCATAGATGTTCTTCCAAGGAGCAAGTATCTTTTCACTTCATGGTTATAGTCACCATCTGCAGTGATTCTGAAGCCCAAGAAAGTAAAGTCAGTCACTGTTTCCATTGTTTCCCCATCAATTTGCCATGAAGTAATGGGACCGAATGCCATGATCTTTGTTTTCTGAATGTTGAGTTTTAAGCCATTTTTTTCATTCTCCTCTTTCACTTTCATCAAGAGGCTCTTTAGTTCCTCTTCACTTTCTGCCATTAACGGTGGTGTCATCTGTATATCTGAGGTTATTGATATTTTTCCTGGCAATCTTGATCCCAGCTTGTGCATCATCCAGCCCAGCATTTCTCATGATGTACTCTGCCTATAAGTGAATTAAGCAAGGTGACAATATACAGCCTGGCACACTCTTTTCCCAATTTGGAACCAGTCCATTGTTCCATGTCCGGTTCTAACTTTTGCATTTTGACCTGCATACAGGTTTCTCAGGAGGCAGATAAGATGATCTGGCATTTTCATCTCTTTAAGAATTTTCCACAGTTTGTTGTGATCTACACAAAGGCTTTAGCATAGTCAATAAAGCAGAAGTAGATATTTTTCTGCAATTTTCTTGCTTTTACCATGATCCAACGAATGTTGACAATTTGAGCTCTGGTTCTTCTGTCTTTTCTAAATCCAGCTTGAACATCTAGAAGTTCTTGGTTTACATACTATTGAAGCCTAGGTTGGAGAATTTTGAGCTTTACTTTGCCAGCAAATGAGATGAGTGCAATTGTGTGGTAGTTTGAGCCATACTTGCTCGTTAAACTTTTAAGAATTTGCCAAGCTGGCAATTAAGCTGGAGATGATTGTTGTAGGAGCATTTACATGACAGAAATCTGAGAACACAACAAATCATTTTGATTTGCTTTTTTTTTTTTTTTCCTAGAGAGCTGGTTTACCAGG
Organism: Bison bison bison; assembly: GCF_000754665.1. Taxonomy (NCBI): domain Eukaryota; kingdom Metazoa; phylum Chordata; class Mammalia; order Artiodactyla; family Bovidae; genus Bison; species Bison bison. The sequence goes on along the minus strand of NW_011494944.1, from coordinate 3,048,813 downwards.
ACATCACTGAAAATGACATTAACTATGCTCATCTCATGTGAAGAGTTGACTCATTGGAAAAGACTGATGCTGGGAGGGATTGGGGGCAGGAGCAGAAGGGGATGACAGAGGATGAGATGGCTGGATGGCATCACTGGCTTGATGGACATGAGTTTGTGTGAACTCCGGGAGTTAGTGATGGGAGGCCTGGCGTGCTGCAATTCATAGGGTTGCAAAGAGTCGGACACGGCTGAGCTACTGAACTGGACTAATGCTTATCCTTGTCCAAATATATAAGTATGAAATGCTAATATGCAGGATAATTAAGCTAAATTAATCAAGCAATTAAGGTGATAGTATGTTCTTCATCGGAGAAGGCAATGGCACCCCACTCCAGTACTCTTGCCTGGAAAATCCCATGGATGGAGGAGTCTGGTAGGCTGCGGTCCATGGGGTCATGAAGAGTCGGACACGACTGAGCGACTTCACTTTCACTTTCATGAATTGGAGAAGGAAATGGCAACCCACTCCAGTGTTCTTGCCTGGAGAATCCCAGGGACAGGGGAGCCTGGTAGGCTGACGTCTATGGGGTCGCACAGAGTCGGACATGACTGAAGTGACTTAGCAGCAGCATGTTCTTCATATTTTTACCTCCCTTATAGCAGCTGGATTCATGTTTTAAAACAATGTTCCCTAAATTCAGGCTTAAAGTCCAAGGGGGATAAAACCTATATTCTGAAGAAATAAAGAAATAGGTCTGCATTTACATATGCCATCATCAGCAAGTGGCACGGCTATAGAGCTCTGAAAATTGCAGACCTTTACAACCAGGCTTTTGATTAATGATTTAATTAAAGTGGGATTAATATAAATCTGTTTGCAAGAAAGAATGCTAGCGAAAGTAGAAAATATTCTGGCAATTTACTCTTCCAGCCTTCAATATAACGATCGTTGATAACCCAGTGCCAGTCAGTGAACTAAACACTTAAAGATCTCTTAAAAGAAAGGCTGATGTTTGCAAGCTTTGTAAGAGAAAATTTAGAAGCAAAGAAATAAAATATCCTTGGCTACATCTAAGCCAATATATAATATAGTGTACTTTTTCTAAGGACCTTTAGGAAAAATTTGTCTCTGGTCTTGGTAACAGGCAAAGCTGACTTCTCTTCAATAATTGTTTTTTTAACTTTATGTGTGCTATGAATCCTGTAACTACTTTCCTTTTTGATCTGACAGCTGGTGAAGATTAGGACTAACTTTGTGGCTGAAATAATTAATGTATAGAACCAAAGCATGCATAAGTCTGAGTGCTAATCTAAGCATTATATTTATTCCCTCTTTATCTTGATCTCCCTTTGTCTCATTCTTTCAACCTTATTTCACCTCTTCTATGCGTTTTTGTAAATCATCATGAGATCTTTTGTTCTGAAATGGGGTATAAGTAAATAACATAGGCAGGAGATGGGCACAGCAGCTGATTCTGTAAAGTACAGCTTACAGATTGTATGGCTTGCTTCTTTCAAACTAATATTTTGCTGGTTATTTCAGCTTCTACTCACAACGGCCCTAGGAATCCTATATCCAAATTCATTTTGTAGTTATGGAAACTGAACCAGAGAGGTCCGGATGTGACCAGTGTAATATAGTAACAAAGAAATGACTGCAGACAAAATGTATTTATCAAGCTCCCCCCAGGGACAAGCATTGGGAAATGACTACATAATGACATGTTGGTAGCTTAGGGCGCAAATTAGTTCAGCCCTAAGGTCTTTGGATAAATGTGTCTCTCAGTAGAAAGAGCCTGATAATAATGCTATTTAGATACTTAATAATGCTTAATTAATAATGCTATTTAGATACTTGTTTCAAGCCTATACTTAAATACTTACCAAGCAAGTTATGGGATGCTATCTCAATTTTATATGTTAAATAAACCTTTAAAGCTTAATTTTAAAAGGTGTACAGTATAAATCCTCCCTTTTCAAAGGCATGCATTTGTTGCATAAGGAATATACATCCCGAGTCTCCACCTCTCCTCCCCTTATATGTCCCAGGTGGCTCAGTGGTAAAGAATCTGCCTGCCAGTGCAGGGGACACGGGTTTGATCCCTAGGTAGAGAAGATCTCCTGGAGAAGGAAATGGTAACCCGCTCTAGTATTCTTGCTTGGAAAATCCCAAGAACAGAGAACCTTGGCGGCCTACAGTCCATGGGGTGGCAAAAGAGTTGGACATAACTTAGTGACCAAACAGTAGTCAACCTTACCTCCTCCCTGCCAAAAAATGTTTTATTTTATGAATAGTACCTGTATCTCTGGAAAAAATATTTAATGATTGATACTGATAGTAAATTCAGTAGTATAAATAAAGTTATATGACAAATAAAAATATATATAAAAGCAATGTTTTGATATGACTTTATATGAATTAAATGTCTATGTACTAAAGTAAAACTTTAAATATGTGAACATTGGTTCATACCAATTGAATCAATACCAATTGGTTCATTGGTATTCAAGCTGGCTAAAATTTCATTTTCTCTCTTCATTGTACAAAGATCAATATTTTTGTAGAGTTAGATAATTCAGTATCCTTTGTAGGAAATGGCAAAGTTAAAGAAATCTACTGAGGAATAGATAGTAAAGAGAGTAAGAACACTGAATCACAGATACTACATTTCCAAACTATCTTTGGTCAGTACTCTCATTTATGTAATCAAGGCAATGGCACCCCACTCCAGTACTCTTGTCTGGAAAATCCCATGGATGGAGGAGCCTGGTAGACTGCAGTCCATGGGGTCACTAAGAGTCGGACACGACTGAACGACTTGACTTTCACTTTTCATTTTCATGCATTGGAGAAGGAAATGGCAACCCACTCCAGTGTTCTTGCCTGGAGAATCCCAGGGGCAGGGGAGCCTGGTGGGCTGCCGTCTATGGGGTCGCACGGAGTCGGACACGACTGAAGCGACTTAGCAGCAGCAGTAGCAGCAGCAGCTGTTAAGAAAAAAGCCTACATTTCCTAAGCTAACTTAAGGCTAGATTTTGATCAACATCTCTTTCACAAGAAATTCAGAAGAGCTGTTGCTAATTCAATGTTTACAACACATGAAATGTATATTTAGGGGAAGTATTTAGAGTAAAATGGGACATATTTTAGATGAAATTGCTCACTTTCATGCACACTCCTGAAGCCTCTCAACAGTCCTCTTGCAGCTCAAGCTTTGCATGATATTCATTAACAATGCTTATTTATTTTTACTTTTTTTTGTTATTATACAAAAGCCCAAGTCATAGGGGAAACATTCTATAGATTTCTTTTATTTCCTTTTAAAAATACAAATATTTTTCAGGACTGCAGAGGAAAGATGTATTTTATAATAACTTAGAATATCTACTAAGTGTAATAGGTCAACAAAATTTACAGTGGTATTTAGCAAGTAAAATATTATAATCTAGACATATTGTGAAGAATTAAAAAAAATCTTTCTAATCTGCTATTCTCTTTTCCATCTCTGTATTCCATTATAGAGATAGAAAACTATGTTCAGATCAAATATCTGATATTATCTCTTAATTGAGGTAGACATTATTATTGCCATTTCCTAATAGGATAAATTGTCAAATGACATGCACAAGGTTACACAGTGACAGAGGTAGAATTAACTCATTCTATTTAATGTGATATTTTTCTGGTGTGAGCATCAGAAACAAAGATAAATAAAATTCTGTTCCATATTATGAAGAGCAGAAGGGCAAAAGGCCAAGAATCAACTCTATGTTCAAGATAGTATTTTTATAAAACTTATTCTTCCCAATCCTGTTTGAGATAAAAGACAGTTAAAGTTATTATGTCATTAGCTGCATTATAAGTTAAAATAAGCTGCATGTATACAGGGAAATATGAGCATATCTAGATAGGTGGGTGAATAGCTAGCTACCTAGCTAGCTAGCTAGATAAATAGAGATAGAAATGTATACATTATGAATCTGAAACATCCAACTTAATCATGTTAAAGAGACATAATGTAACTTCATGTTGACTATAATTCTTGATATATTTATAGTCATTTAGCATTTGTATGAACATGTTGACTTATTATATAAAAGTAAAAAATCTTAGTGTTTATATGATTATAAAAATTACTTTAAAAATAAATGGATAGGTGGAATGTTAGGAAACACATTCACTCTTCTTGGAACTTGATAACTCATATACATGATTAAAATGCATAAGAAAGGATGATAGTTTTAAAATACACATCATTTCTCTCCACTGTTCAAAGACTTTGCAGAGCAGGACTTTGTATTATCAAACTGAAATGCTAACCATGTAAACAGGAAAAGTGTTACTGATGTTTAGCCCCACCTGACAGAAAAATGAGAGGTCATCTTTTTTCAAATGGAAATTTATTTTTGAAACGTTGTGTAGTAGGTAACAATGCATTTTTAACTTAAATTTTCTAATTCATATTCTTCATACGGTAACATAATATTTGTTAAGAAAAAAAAAGTAGGTATTTGGATAAAAGAAATTGGAAAGTAGTGAATGTGCTGATAATTTTCCAAACTATAGACAGTTTTCAAATCTTCCATATTGTATCCTTAATTTACCATAAATATAAAGTAGTCTGCAATGAAAAAATACCAATCTAAAAAGTAAAGATTATTATTATAAAGATCAAGGTCAATGAATGCAAAAATAAGAGAGAAAAAAAATAGAATAAAGGAATCCATGTTCTCATTTGAGAAGACAAAGTAACTATCAATAAAAAATAGAGGTCCTCAGTATTATTTGAACTTATTTCTCAGCCTTATCGCTGTGTTATTTGCAGGCACCAGTGGGCATCTGCCCTGAGAACTGATTATTAGAAATTTCTGCCTATTTTCTATTTTACCAATTAATTGAAGTGGTATATAAGCCCCACTCATGGCTAAAAGTGAAGAAAGTGAAGCAGAGCAAGAGAAAAGACAAGGCTTATGAAGTAAAAGAAAGTAAATGTCTTCCCTCAAGAATTGATATTCAATTTTTTTCTGGCTCTATAATACATAAACTCAATTAACAATATTTTAATAGTGGCTACCATATCCCATTTGGAAGAACCACTTAGCACATATAACATGATTTAGCATTCCTGTTAACAACATGTTTTAATAACACGAACAACATATCACACACAAAATTCAAGGCAAACTTTTTTTCTGTATTTAAAAAGATGCTTTTGGCCAGCCTACAGTTATCATTCAGTGACAACTCTCACAGTTTGTAATTAATGAAAAAGAGAAGTTGAGAGAGAGAGAGATTAGCATCTATGATTTGATGATATTTGAGTCACAAATGTCCCATGACACTGTAACTCATTTTTCATTCTTTTCATTTTTCATTCTTTTCATTTTTTATTCTTTTCATTTTTTCATTCTTCCTCACCTTGCCCTTCATGCCCACAAGACCTTCTCATGAAATCAACAGGCTTAGCATACAGTCATATTAGTCTGTTCTCATCTTAATCAGCTGTTTCGTCTGTCTGATTGAAAGCTGGTACTGATTAAGAACAACCACAATCAATTGCTGGGTCCATCTAAGAAAAATAACGACCGCTTTCTTTATAAACATTTGTATAGAAACATCACTTTCATGAAATATTCTTAAGTTTAAACATGCTTGAGTATCTCCCCTGGTTTCCACAATTTTAATCCTGAGTAAGAGTTTTAAAGTCCTATCAAGGTTTCTATTCAATCAGTCCAGATTTATGCTGTTAGTTGATAATGCTTTTGCTGCAGTATATACTTTACCTCAAAATACACTGACCAAATATATGATTTGGTTGCTCTATGTACATACTGCTTATCTTTATATATGTCCACGAATTTAGGGACATATTAACTTTATGATTGATTTTACTGAAATGGTCAACTTGAAATGGCTGAAATATGTTTGTTAAGTAGCTTGATTTCCTTGTAAAATCTGAACATTAAACTATAGTGGTATTTCATATATCGGAGTGTTAGTCTTCTGCCGATTTTAGATTTCAAGAACAATGCTCAGATCCCAACAGTGACCTTGAAAAGCTTCCTGGAATCACAAGACTTTTGCTTGAATTCCATGCATTATCCCTATCTTAGGTTAAATGATTTTTTTTTTTTTTAATGACAAGCAAAACAAAGAAAGACACAAACTTTCTCACCAGGAGATTCAAAATAAGATGGAACGTGAAATTTGGAGAGAGGAACAGTGACAAAATTAGATAATGTCACAGCCTGAAACTGGAGAAAGAAAAAAAAATATGCATATATAAGCTATATGCAGAGAGAATATCAGGATGCTGGTTGTGATGACTCTGGAACATCAGGAAATTATTAACAAATTTAGTGACTTCTGATTGAGCAAGTTGGAAAATATGATATGCTTAATATAACTTCTATCTGAAATATTTTCTACTAAAAACAGTCGCTTTGGTGTTTTTAAAGTGTAAGTCCTAGAGTTCAGTGGTAGGTACTTACTTCTAAAATTTAATATGCATACAAAGCCACCTTGGGATCTTGTGAAAACACAGATTCTTGTTTAGCAGACCTAGGGTTGTGAGCAAAATTCTATATTTTTAATAAACTCTGAGATGATGGTGATATGAGATGTTACTATATTTGATGTCAAAAACTTTTCGAAATTAAACCATACTACTCATGAAAGTTGGTAAGTTTATGTTACATACAATTTACTCCCTTTGGAAATAAGGAAGTTGTATTGTAATAAACAAGTTTTAAAATATGAAACATACAGGAGGGAACTAGATAGTAATGCATTATTCAATCTTTCAACCATATAATAAGCATGCATGAGAAACTTTTATTGAAATGTGAACTTGGTCAATAGTGTATAAAATTTGAAGTGAACTACATCTATAAAACACTAAATCACACTCAATAAAATTCTGAATTTTCTTATATTGTTTCATCTTTTTTACATCTAGAAACAAGGCAACACCCAAGGCAAGTTTTGGGGGCTTTTTCTGAAAGGATATTTTGTTTTCATTTATGTTAATAGTGAAACACTGTGCTTTGTTCAATGGTGAAAAATCAAGACTGTGTTCTTTGATTTAAAAAAAAGGACCCAGGTGGTCATTTTCTGGTCTGTAATTTAGGCACATAAGTATGTGCATTAAAATATTTTAAAAATAAACTGGAGCTGGGAAAAGTGAAATATTATAATACATTTGAAGCTATGGATTTATAGCTTTTATTGACATTTCACATATTATATAAATTCACGACCCTACCAAATTCCTTTACACTGAATTGATAAGACATTCATGTTCAGTAACATTAAGGCAAGACTTCTCTGTTCTTACTACATCTTCCAAACTGAAATTGTGGTTCTAAATGTATTATTGCCTGTTTGACCCTTTCTAACCTCGAGGAATTTTGCTCTGATGCTCCAAATAATTATTTAATCTCAAAGGCCTATACTAACTTGCTTATTATGTTTGGTATGGCTAGATGGTTTATAGAGTGTGTGTGTGCTAACCATGGAAAATTATAAATGCTATTTATAAGAAAGATATGACTTCAGGTGTTATTTAAAAGGTCAACATATACATATGTAAAAATTTGAAAACCTTTCCATTGGACAATAAGGAAAATAGGTTCATGATTCTATATAATTTATAGATGATTCCCGTGAAATATCACTTTGTAATTCAATCTTTCATTTAAAAAGTCAGGATGATATAGACAGCAACTATATAAACCTGTTACCTGTAAAATCTTCTAATATAAATTTTTCCCATTTCTTATGAAAAGTACAATTCCATGTACCAAAACAAGTTCCATGAAGCTAGAGATGAAAAATGATCTATGTTAATCAACAAAATATAAATGATTATTTAGTAAATTATTTATTGTTTATTAAAATGAGAAAAAAAAAAGACCCAACAAAACAGCAAAATGTTTAAATAATGTTATACAGTGAATTGAGAATCTATCCAAAAGGATTTTTCTGGGAAGAATAATTAATTGATACAAATGTGAGTGCAAATCTGTCTCTTTTTAAGCTTTAAAGCCTATTGTTCAAAGTTTTAGCTTGTGTGCATGATATAAACCCCATACGTTGTTTTGTCAGTGACAATAAAAAGTGCAGTTTATTAAAAACTGAAGTAAAAATTAAAATAACTTTTTAAAAAATCAGTCACAGTTTTGTCATTGGTATATGGAGATTGTTCCAGGGACCCATCCAAAGCTCCTCTTCATCTGACTGCGTGTGGTCACTATGGAATTCCAGAGCCTCCTTGATGTTCTTACTGTCAACCATGGACTCCTGTTCAACTGTGCTTTTTAGCCTGTTCCCCAAAGACTTCACTGTCGTACTGTCAGTCCCCATGTGGCAAGGAGCAAATGTCACCAGAGTTGGCCTTGTGTTCATTTTCTCAGTAGAAAACGGCCCCTTGGATAATGTGTTCAGGGGGACGTTCTCCTCATGTGTCACTGCCAACTTGTCTAGTTTCTTAAAGTGTCTCCCCAGTCGAACAGGGGAAGTAACTTTTAAATTATCAGTGAGACAGGCTCGGCGGGTTCTCACCACAGAACCGTTCTGTGCGATGTATATATTGCCATTGACATTACTGTGGATATTAGGATTCTGAAGACGTATTCTCTGACATTCAGGAGCACTCTCTTCTCCAGTTGAGCTAGTTTCATACTCTCGATCAACAACTAACTTGATCATCCTTTTTCTTGCCCACTGTCAAAAAAAAAAAAAAAAAAAAAACATGAATCATTATCAAAGGAATTAAAAGGGTAAAGATTACAATGCCTGAGAAATTCACAACCTTCGACAGAAAGGTATCAAAGGTAAAGGGAAAAATCTTATAATCAATTACTTTTCCACAAATTCTTCATTGGTTTGAGAGCTTAATAATTTCTGAAGAAAATTGCTAGATTAGAAAGTAGACATTTCAGGAAGTACTTTTATTTTTTTAAGTAAAATTACTGATCTATCATAAAAAAGTGTATATTGGTTATATTTAAGTATCTGATCCATTGTTTTACAGTTGCTATACTTTTCCAGAATGTTAAGTTGAAAGGAATACCCCTCTTTATTAGTATATTCTGTTCATATTCATACTTGCATTCCTAATATTTGAAATATATTTTTAAACTTACAATATTCTAATTCCTAATTAATCCTCCATTACTAGTCAAGCATTTTGTATAACTTAATGCATTTAATCACTTGCATCTTGGTTTTCTGGTTCATCCCATTTAAATATATGTTAAAATATCTTCCCATCCTGTACAATTTATCTTGTAATACACAAAATAGAAAATTAATGATCATAAATTTGCCTTTAGTAAGCAGCTGGAACACAATGGAAATTTTCACAATTTTTATTTTAACAATCCACATTAGAAATGACAAGGTGCAAAGGTTAAAAAGTACTTGGTTATTCTTGAAATAGTATTACACTTTGGGGATATGTGAACTACCAACATGTTGCACTGAGTAAGCCATAATTTTGGATTTCCAGATTTATATTTCAAAATTGTTATGTTATCTACTCAGAAAAAATGTATAACTTAAAATTCATTTTTTTCCAAATCCACTTTAATTCCTATCTACAAGAGAAAGGAAATAGTAATAACTTTTAGTTTTTATTTCATTTAAAATCTAATATTTTAAAATGTGAGCTACAAACCTAATTGAACATGTTTATGATGTTTTTGATAATATGTTTGCCAGTTGAAATGTACATACATGAAACAGTAGACTTGCAGAGATCTCATTTGTTGTAGCTTGTCCTAAGGATTTATGTTACAAAGATGGTATAAAGACCACTGCATATGTTCATAAATTCATTCCAATAGCCAGAGCATCACTGGCAATACATAATTCCACATTGCATTAACAGAAATCACATTATGAAATATTAAATACTGAGTAACTGATTGTATGTCTTTTGAATTACTAATATAGGAAAGATCAACCAGATTTACCCTAATATATTCTAATATACAAATCTATTTGGATAGCATATATATCTGCTTCTCTGGTGTGCTTCTAATCTTAAGTCAGATAAAAATTATAATCAATTTCCTCCCTTCAAATGTCATTTCAGAGAACGCACAGAAAGCACTGCACACAAGAGCACTCATCACTGCAAAACTTTCACCTACTGTGATCTCGTTTACAGTGCTGTGTTGTAACCATCTGAGTTTGCTCCTGGAGACTTCTTGCTCGCATACGTGCTTGGGTCATACTCTGGCACCTGAAAGCCCCAAGGACCTCCAGACTGACTTTCGCTACTGCTGCTAATACTACTTGATTCTGACTCTTCCTCACTTTCAACACCTCCTTCCACTGAAGCTGATTCTGCACTGCCCTCCTCAGTGACGTCTCGAGATCCGAGGTCTGTTGGTTCTTCCACAGGGGCCAGCTCACTTTTCTGTTCTTCTGCTGGGGATTCCTCCTCTTCTTCCACCTTCAGTTCTTCTGGCTCTTCAGCTGGCTCCTTTTTTCTACCTTTGATTTCCTTGACCTCTTCAACAACAGGCCTTCTTCTTGCAACAAAAATATTTTTCCTTGCCTTTTCCCCTTCTGACTCTGTGGATTCTGACCCTTCTGATTCAGGGGTAGAACTTTCTTCCTCCTCAGAGGGTGTCTCTGACTCAGACTCCTCTTCCGTAGTCTCAGACTCACTGAACTCGGATTCCTCTTCACTGTACTCAGTATAGTCACTTGAGGATTCCTCCTCTGATTCTACCGTGCTTTCTGTAGCTTCATCTTGGTCCAGAGTTAGTTTCAAATAATCTTTATCTTCTTCCTCAAGGCGTCGCTGCCACTCTTCCTCCTCAAGGTCGATGATGCCTCTTTTATCAGCTAGTCCTCTAACTTTCTTAAAAATCATTGGGAATATCCTGGCTCTCTTCCACGTTGTGTATGTTGGTTCAGCTGGGGGTGGCTTTTCAATAGTGACAACTACTTCTTCCTCCTCACTAGGCTCTCTAATTTCAACTTTTGGTTTGACTTTCTTTGCCTTTTCCTGAAAATCATGAAAATGCAGTTGAAGTGTCAGCTGGGGAAAGATTATGCTATGACCTTGTCCCACATAAGTTAAGAAGGAGTGAATCTACAGGGTGATAGCTTCATGCAAATTATAAAACTGTTTTTAGAGAACAATCATATCATTCCCTACTGTTTACCCCACTGCATATAGACAGAAGATGGTCAAGGAAATAACCACTATAGCTTATACCTTATAATACCAAAATTTAAGGTTTTCTCACTTTTTCTTATTCAAATTTTTTTCTCACCTTAGATCAAAAGAGAAAGAAATAAATTAATCATTTCCTCTTCTCTTTCCCATTCTTGCTGCTGCTGCTGCTGCTAAGTCGCTTCAGTCATGTCCGACTCTGTGCGACCCCATAGATGGCAGCCCACCAGGCTCCCCCATCCCTGGGATTCTCCAGGCAAGAACACTGGAGTGGGTTGCCATTGCCTTCTCCAATGCATGAAAGTGAAAAGTGAAAGTGAAGTTTCTCAGTCGTGTCCAACTCCTAGCGACCCCATGGACTGCAGCCTATCATCCTTAGACTTTGGTTAAATAGTGTTATGCATTTGCTTTAACAAAATGTTAACCCATCTGGAAATTATGATAGCTTATCTGAATAGCTAATGAAATATTTGACTATTTTTAAAGTGTTGACCAGGGTAAAACTACAGTGACATTAAATTTTTTTTTGTTTTAAATATCTGAATCAGTATTCCAAGTGAGGGCTTCCCAGGTTGCTGTAGTGGTAAAGAATCTGCCTGCCAATGCAGGAGACACAAGAGACTCTGGTTTGATCCCTGGGTTGGGAAGATCTCTTAGAGTAGGAAATAGTAACCTGTTTCAGTAATCTTGCCTGGAAAATTCCATGGACAGAGGAGTTTAGCAGGCTACAGTGCATGGGACTGCAAAGAGTCAGACATGACTGAGTGAGCACAGCACATTCCAAGTGAATATTTCAGGCAAAGTATAAGGATTTGATATAAATGAATTTGTGGTAATTTAGACTTAAATGACACAATTCCATTAAGAATACTGGTGATGTTTTATTTTTCTCTTATAATTAAAAGATGGAGATTGTACTTTTTAATGATTTTTAGGTTTGCTAGACAATGTGGGAGCATTTTATTTTGCAAAATATGTTTTAACCTATTTGATTATAATATTACCATTATTTAATAGCATTTAGACTTTTTTATTTTTGTTTTATTTCAAATTAATATTTTATATAAATAAATTAAATTTATATATAAATTAATGTCTTTCTATAGACAAGACAATGGAATGGCTAGTGTTATTAAATTTCTATGGAAAACAGGTACTAAATGAATAGGATTTTTGATATTTGAAATGTTTTGTAGGCTGCTATTCAAATAGGGCTAAAAATATTCTTTTTGGAATGTTAAAGTGAAGTCACTCAATCTTGTCCGACTCTTTGTGACCCCATGAACTGTTGCCTGCCAGGCTCCTCAGTCCATGGGATTGTCCAGGCAAGAATACTGGAGTGGGTTGCTATTTCCTTGGAATGTTAACACTACATAAAACATTATAGTAGTTACCTCTTCCTCCTCGTATTCCTCTTCAGCTTCACCAACCACCTCACCATATTCCTCTTGTCCAGCTGGTGGTAACAGACGACGACGACTTCCATATTGAGGCATTTCATACCTGTAACAGAAACTTACAACTTTAAACATTTCTTCATATGATCTGTATAACTATGATTGATCTCTGTTTCCTTCTTTTTCTTCACCATTCAATCACCAGATATTTTTACAGCACCTATTGGCTTCTGGTACACTAGTTATAAAACCATAGGGAAAGAACTACAACCTGATGACCAGTGACTTTTGCCATAAGGTACCCTGGAATAACAAGAAAAGGAAATTAATCTTAAAATTTCAGTTTGAAGTTTTAGGAGAGATAAGAGTGAAGAAAAAGGAATGTTTTTCCTTGACTGACTGAACAATTTAATGCACCAAACAGATTCTTTCTGAAAGATAGCTTATTCAGAACATAAATTCTAAGTTTAAATTTCTGCTTCAAATATGATATGGGATCATATTTATTTTGCTGTACTGTAGAAAACAGTTAACTTATGTCTGTAGAAATGACTTTTGAAATGCTCATTTCTGGATTCTAAACTGTGTTTTCTTATGAATTTCTTTTGGGCAAATCTTGAGGCTGACTGGTTAGATAAAATGCTAAATATCTCATATGAAAGAAATGGTGAATTCAGGAATTGAGCAAATATGTTTGACTTCTATTCCTCATTTAAATAATTTGAACAATTTTATTGCATTTTTCAAATTGTAGTCAATATCAATATAAACATCAAAACAGAATTCAATATAGAAAAAATGGTTAAGCTTGATTGAAGCTAAAACTAGACACATAACTCATTTTCAAACATGAAATGGATGAAATGACACTCATAAAAATGCTAATAATAATAATCCCTTAATAACATGCTATTATTCATAAAAATATTAAGATACTGGATAAAAAATCTGAAGATGTACCCATGCTCATAACTGTAATAATCTTGTCCATATTCCTGGCCAGGATCAATTCCAGACTCCATGGATAACTCCTATTATTCAAAGAGAGAAATCACATTTGAAAATAAATTATCACATTTCAGCTCAAAGTTTGTTTTCCCGACCTAGTGCTCGATGACTCTCAAAATGCTGTTGCCAAAATAATTTTAGTTACAAATGTTAGTTAAACATACTAAAGCACATATATATGTATATATATATATATATAGCCTATAGCTATTTTACACAAAATTAATTTATGTTATTAGAACTTGGGAGGGGGAAAGTAAAGTTTTTTGAATGGTAAATCTGTCAAAGATTACAGATAAGCATATATCATTTGCTTTTAGATACTTTTTAAAACTATCAATAGACAGTTAATAGTTCAACCTATTTAACATATTATTAGTAGACTTTAGCGATGAAGAAAATTATAACATTATCTGTTTCATCACTGTTTCATCATCCTAATAACATTTCTCTATTATCAAGAGCTCTTTGCTTCATCAAAACCTATTCTTAAGAAAGGATTTGAAAATAATCATTTATATATTAATAAAAATGTGCTAATATGTGACATATCTTCAAGGATGCTAATTATGAATTTAATTATTTTTCCTAAAAAAAAAAAAAGAAAAGAAATTTGTCAGACCACAAGCCCTTTCAAGGTTTCCAATTCTAAATTCCAGACTCTACTGATTTTTGTCATTCAACACTTAATGGGAAGATATTTTTCCTGAATCATACATATAAAATTAGCTTTAAATAACTACTAAGTTCAGTTTCACTAAGTTTCTCTTTTTATTTCTATTTTAATATTTAAATAAGTTGAACTGTCAAGGTTTTACCAAATTTATCGTCAATGTAATAAGAAAAGGAAACAAGAGTTTAGGTATCCACAGGAAAACCAGTGGAATATTATTTCTAATATCATATACTATTTATAAGAACTAATTTTGTCGATCCAGGTATAATATGTCAGGAAAACAAGTCCTCTGGGGATACTAATGTATCACTTAAAAAGTATGGATATTCACAGCCTGCATGATGGAAAGGGAGCTAGCCCTCATTTGTGCTTTGTTTGGCAAACATCATTTTTAAAATGTGATTAGTTACTCAATTTCCAATCAGAAAATGCTGTTAAAAATCTGGATTTCTGATTTCTTTCAAAAAATATAAAGATAGCAACTCTGGGCTCATATTTTTATATGTCATGAATTTAGTTGGTGGTATTTTTCCCTACAGCAATCATGTTCTTTCCTGGTTACTGCTGTGTTCTCAACCAGAGTATTTTAAAACTACACTCACAGTCGCAATAGGGTGCCCCATTACTCTCTCTTTTACATTGAATAAACTCTATTTACTTACATTACCTCCCTAGATTTTTATGAGCTTGCAACCCCTTTACTAAATGTACTATTTGTTGACTTTGCAGTTACAAATACTTTGTGAATTAATTGCAAAGGAATCCAGTTTTGATGTTAAAATGGATTCAGTTTATGTGTGTGTGTGTTTGTGTAGATCAGCAATACCATGCTGGGTAAGGGACTTGGCACAACTAGAACTCTCATATGCCGGAGAGATTATGAATTAGCAAAACCATTTGGGAAAGGTTTGGGAATAATACTGAAGTAAAATATACATTTCTCTTTTCACACAAATTCAATTTAACTTAGTCTATGTGCCCAATATAAATATGTAAAATTGTGCACCAAAATACATCTTTTATAACAGCCCCAAACTGGAACTGATACCAAAGGCCATGAGATAAACACACGGCTACATCACACAATAGAGATGAATCTCCCTGACAGAATGATGAGCAAAAGAAGTCAGGTACAAAATGAAACATATGATTCTATATTATCCTATTTCTATAAACTTCAAAAACAGACAAACCTACCTGGGTATTACCAGTTAGGTGAAAATTTTTCTGTTAGCAATAATCACACTTTGGATAAACCTCATTTGGCTACAATATTGCTTCTGACAAATGGCTATTTTTAGAAAAGGAACTCCTTCCATTTGTGATGACAACATGAAATGGATCTTGAGGGCATTATATTCAGTGAAACAAGTCAGGCATACAAAACTATACGGTATTATATATATTTGGAATCTAAAAACAATAGAAAACAAATTAAAAACTGAATTCACAGAAACAGTAGAAAAATGATTACTGAGTAGAGAAAATGATGAAAGGTTTGTGAAAGTGCACAAACTTTCAGCTTTAAGGTGTATAAGGTCAAGCATCAAATGTAAAACATGGTGACTAGAGTTATAATCCTATACTGTACGATTGACATTTGCTCAGGGGGTACAACGTAAATGATCTCACAAAAAAATAATGAGTAAAAATATAAGATAAATATGTGAGGACAGATACGTTAGACCTTTTACAGTGTATGTGTGCATGTGTGCGTGCTCAGTCATGTCCTACTCTTTGAGACCCCATGGGCTATAGCCTGTCAGGCTCTTCTGTCCATTGGATTTTTCAGGCAAGAATACTGGAGTGGGTTACCATTTCCTCCTTCAGGGGATCTTCCCAACCCAGGGATCCAACACGCATCTCTTGCAACTCTTGCATTGGCAAGCGGATTGTCTACCACTGAGCCACCTGGGAAGCCCTTTCACAGTGTATACATATATCAAAACACCAGAATGTACACTTGAAATATTTTACAACGTAATTTGTCACTTATACCTTGATAAAGCCAAAATTAACTATACGTATTGAATCCTCCTGCCAATGCAGCAGGTGTGGGTTTGGTTTCTGGGTTGGAAAGATCCCCTGGAGAAGAAAATGACATCCAATTCTAGTATTCTTGCCTGGGAAATCCTATGGACACAGGAGCCTGGAGGGCTATAGTTCATGGGGTCACAAAGAGTTGGGCACAACTTAATGACTAAACAACAAAAACAGTTAAACATTTATCTTGGAAACAAAAGCTAGGTGAGTGTGAGTGAAAGGAGAAACAATATCTAAGTGTTAATGTGGAGGGATTCTGGAGAGCTAGTAAGACATGAGACCTCTGTAAAAATTCATTTCATGGCACAATATAATTTTATGTCTGTATTTTTATTTCAAAAAATGTTTATTACAGGAAAAAGGTGTGAAATGAAGTCAATTCAGACCAATAAGAAACGGGGACAAAGTTAAAATCTAAATTTGACTTATTAAAATTAAATACTTAAAACAAAACAAAAAACTTTTTCATACTGATAGGCTTAGACTTTTGAGGCATTCAAAATCCAATGTAATTATACTAATTTAGATGAAGCCAAAAGGTCTCAGAAGTAATACTTAACGTCTTGGCCAATGCACATTTAATCTAATGCATGGGAAGACTGAGCAAAGACTGCCAAATGCTTCTGAGGTTGAGATCTAAATGTCCATAAATGGAAGAATGTATTGATATGAAAAAAATGTGGTACATACATATAAGGGAGTATTATTCAGGCTTTAACAAAAAAAAAAAAAAGGAAGTCTTGTCATTTGCTACCTCATTGATGAAATAAGCCAGTCACAGAAGGACACATCCTACATGATCCCACTTACACAAGGTATCTAAAATAGTCAGTCTTATAGAAACAGAAAGGAAAATTATGATGCCAAGGGATGGTGAAAGTGTTAGTGGCTCAGCCGTGTCCTACTCTTTGCAACCCCATGGACTGTAGCCTGCCAGGCTCCTCTGTCCTAGGAATTCTCAAGGCAAGAATACTGGAGTGGGTTGCCATTTGCCTTCTCCAGGGGATCTTCCCAACTCAGGGATCGAATCTGAGTCTCTGGCATTGCAGGCAGATTCTTTACCATCTGAGTCACCAGGGAAGCCCCAGGCAGGAGATGGGGACGGGAGCAAATGTGAACTTGCTATTTAGCAGATATTGTTTCAATTAAGCACAATGAAAAAGTTTAGAGATTGCTATACAGCATTGAACTTACAGTTGACAATACTGTATTGTGCACTTAAAAGAGGAAAGATTTCAAAGTATGTGATCTTATGGCAATTAAAAACAAAAAAAGTTTTTAAAGTTAAATTTTAATAGCTTTTAGCAATAATGAAAAATATTTATGGAAATATATGCTACTGAAGGGGGTTCCCAGTGGTAAAAGTGGTAAAAGAACCTGCCTGCGAATGCAGGAGTGGCAGGAAGGTATAGGGAAGACCCCTTGGGGAAAGAAATTACAACTTCTGTATTCTTGCCTCACTAATCTATGTACAGAGGATCCTGGCTACAGTATATGAGGTCACAAAGAGTTGGCCATGACAGAAGCAACTGAGCACAATGTGACTGAGTGGATTTTAAATTTTAAAAGAATCAATTTTCTTTACAGACACGTACTTCTCTTTTTTCTTGACTGGTAAATAAAACTCAGGTCTTGTTAGCTAAATATATATATATCTGGCATCAAATGACTTAAAAAAAGTAACAGAAGGATGGAAGCAACTGGGGAGGAACCCACATACTCAATCATCAATTTAATCAATCTCTATAGGGAGAGATGAGAGCTGGTGGAAGTGAATGCTCTGAAAGGTCCCTCCTGGATACTTATATCACCTATTAAAGCATCATCTCTTCAGAAAAAGAGAAAATGGAGGTAGAACTTCACCATTAAGCCTGCCAGTCTCCTCTGTTCAGGGGATTTCTCCAGGCAAGAATATTAGACTGGAATGTCATGCCCTCCTCAAGAGGATCTTCCCAACCTAGGGATTGAACCCAGGTCTCCCACACAACAGGCAGATTCTTTACCAACTAAGCCACCAGGGAAGCCCTAAGATCCTGAGTCAGACTGAAAAGAAAAGTGGAATGTTGGTCTTTTTTGCTGTTCTATACAGTCCTTGTTGCCATTCCCATAGCAGGTGAATTATGCCAAGTATCTTACTAAAAGGTGCTTTTATGGGAAGATAAACTGCTTAATGTTATTTTTAAAATTCATTTTTGCTGACCACACAGAGAAGGCATATAATCAATCTAGTATCTTATTGACCAAATTGTAAGTGTAATGATGCACGAAAGTGAGAGTGAGAGTCACTCAGTTGTGTCTGACTCTTTGAGACCCCATGGATATATAGTCCACGGAATTCTCCAGGCCAGAATACTGGAGCAGGTAGCCTTTCCCTTCTCCAAGGGATCTTCCCAATGCAGGGATCAAACCCAGGTCTCCCACATTGCAGGCGGATTCTTAACCAGCTGAGCCACCAGGGGAGCCTGCGCAGGCACAGGAGGGCCAAGAGAAGCTACTCCATGTTCAAGGTCAGGAGGGGCGGCTGCGCTTCGCTGGAGCAGACGTGAAGAGATACCCCACTTCCAGGGTAAGAGAAACCCAAGTAAGATGGTAGGTGTTGTGAGAAAGCATCAGAGGGCAGAATATTGAAACCATAATCACAGAAAACTAGCCAATCTAATCACATGGACCACAGCCTTGTCTAACTCAGTGAAACTAAGCCATGCCATGTGGGGCCACCCAAGACGAGTGGGTCATGGTGGAGAAGTCTGACATAATGTGGTCCACTGGAGAAAGGAATGGAAAACCTCTTCAGTATTCTTGCCTTGAGAACCCCAGGTACAGTATGAAAAGGCAAAATGACAGGATAGTGAAAGAGGAACTCCCCGGGTCAGTAGGTGCTCAATATGCTACTGGAGATCAGTGGAGAAATAACTCCAGAAAGAATGAAGGGATGGAGCCAAAGCAAAAACCATACCCAGCTGTGGATGTGACTGGTGATAGAAGCAAGGTCCAATGCTGTAAAGAGCAATATTGCATAGGAACCTGGAATGTCAGGTCCATGAATCAAGGCAAATTGGAAGTGGTCAAAAAGGAGACGGCAAGAGTGAACAGGAACATTCTAGGAATCAGCTAACTAAAATGGACTGGAATGAGTGAATTTAACTCAGATGGCCATTATATCTACTACTGTGGGCAGGAATTCCTTAGAAGAAATGGAGTAGCTATCATGGTCAACAAAAGAGTCTGAAATGCAGTACTTGGATGCAATCTCAAAAACGACAGAATGATCTCTGCTCATTTCCAAGGCAAATCATTCAGTATCATGGTAATCTAAGCCTGTGGCCCAATCAGCAATGCTGAAGAAGCTGAAGTTGAATGGTTCTATGAAGACCTACAAGACCTTTTAGTACTAACACCCCCAAAAGGTGTCCTTTTCATTATAAGGGACTGGAATGCAAAAGTAGGAAGTCAAGAAACACCTGGAATAACAGGCAAATTTGGCCTTGGAATACGGAATAAAGCAAGGCAAAGACTAATAGAGAGATACACACACTTTGCCAAGAGAACGCACTGGTTATAGCAAACACTGTCTTCCAACAACACAAGAGAAAACTCTGTACATGGACATCACCAGATGGTCAATACTGAAATCAGATTAATTATATTCTTTGCAGCCAAAGATGGAGAAGCTCTATACAGTCAGCAAAAACAAGACCGGGAGCTGACTGTGGCTGAGATCATGAACTCCTTATTGCCAAATTCAGACTTAAATTGAAGAAAGTAGGGAAAACCACTAGACCATTCAGGTATGACCTAAATCAAATCCCTTACAGTGGAAATGAGAAATAGATTTAAGGTCCTAGATCTGATAGAGTGCCTGATGAACTATGGACAGAGGTTCATGACATTGTACAGGAAACAGGGATCAAGACCTTCCCCATGGAAAAGAAATGCAAAAAAAGCCAAATGGCTGTCTGAGGAGGCCTTATAAATAGCTGTGAAAAGCAAAGGAGAAAAGAAAAGATATAAGCATCTGAATGCATAGTTCCAAAGAATAGCAAGGAGGGATAAGAAAGCCTTTCTCAGCAATCAATGCAAAGAAATAAGAGGAAAACAACAGAATGGGAAAGACTAGAGATCTCTTCAAGAAAATTAGAAAAACCAAGGGAAACTTCATGCAAAGATGGGCTCAATAAAGGACAGAAATGGTATGGACCTAACAGAAGCAGAAGATATTAATTGATATCTAATTGATATCTACAGGACATTTCATCCCAAAACAATGAATTTCACATTTTTCTCAAGTGAACATGAACCTTTTCCAGGATAGATCACATGCTAGGCCACAAATCTAGCTTTGGTAAATTCAAAAAAAATTGAAATCATTCCAAGCATCTTTTCTGACCACAATGCATTACGATTAGATGTCAATTACAGGAGAAAAAGTATTTAAAAATCCAACATATGGAGGCTGAACAACACGCTGCTGAATAACCAACAAATCACAGAAGAAATAAAAAATGAAATCAAAATATGCATAGAAACAAATGAAAATGAAAACACAGCAACCCAAAACCTGTGGAACACTGTAAAAGCAGTGCTAAGAGGAAGGTTCATAGCAATACAGCTTACCTCAAAAAACAACAAAAAAGTCAAATAAATAACCTAACTCTACACCTAAAGCAACTAGAAAAGGAAGAAATGAAGAACCCCAGGGTTAGTAGAAGGAAAGAAATCTTAAAAATTAGGGCAGAAATAAATGCAAAAGACATAAAAGAGACCATAGCAAAAATCAACAAAGCCAAAAGCTGGTTCTTTGAGAGGATAAATAAAATTGACAAACCATTAGGCAGACTCATCAAGAAACAAAGGGAGAAAAATCAAATCAATAAAATTAGAAATGAAAATGGAGAGATCACAACAGACAACACAGAAATACAAAGAATCATAAGAGACTACTATCAGCAATTATATGCCAATAAAATGGACAACTTGGAAGAAATGGGCAAATTCTTAGAAAAGTACAACTTTCCAAAACTGAACCAGGAAGAAATAAAAAATCTTAACAGACTCATCACAAGCATGGAAATTGAAACTGTAATCATAAATCTTCCAGTAAACAAAAGCCCAGGTCCAGACGGCTTCACAGCTGAATTCTACCAAAAATTTAGAGAAGAGCTAACACCTATCCTACTCAAACTTTTCCAGAAAATTGCAGAGGAAGGTAAACTTCCAAACTCATTCTATGAGGCCACCATCACCCTAATACCAAAACCTGGCAAAGATGCTACAAAAATAGAAAACTACAGGCCAATATCACTGATGAACATGGATGCAAAAATCCTTAACAAAATTCTAGCAAAGAGAATCCAACTACACATTAAAAAGATCATACACCATGACCAAGTGGGCTTTATCCCAGGGATGCAAGGATTCTTCAATATCTGCAAATCAATCAATGTAATACACCACATTAACAAATTGAAAAATAAAAGCCATATGATTATCTAAATAGATGCAGAGAAAGCCTTTGATAAAATTCAACATCCATTTATGATAAAAACTCTCCAGACAGCAGGAATAGAAGGAACATACCTTAACATAATAAAAGCTATATATGACAAACCCACAGCAAACATTATCCTCAATGGTGAAAAATTGAAAGCATTTCCCCTAAAGTCAGGAACAAGACAAGGGTGCCCACTTTCACCATTACTATTCAACATAGTTTTGGAAGTTTTGGCCACAGCAATCAGAGCAGAGAAAGAAATAAAAGGAATCCACATTGGAAAAGAAGTAAAACTCTCACTGTTTGCAGATGACATGATCCTCTACATAGAAAACCCTAAAGAGTCCACCAGAAAGTTACTAGAGCTAATCAATGAATATAGAAAAGTTGCAGGATATAAAATCAAAATACAGAAATCCCTTGCATTCCTATACACTAATAATGAGAAAATAGAAACACAAGGAAACAATTCCATTCACCATTGCAACAAAAAGAATAAAATACTTAGGAATATATCTACAAAAGGAACTAAAGACCTATATATATAAAACTATAAACACCGGTGAAAGAAATCAAAGAGGACACTAATAGATGGAGAAATATACCGTATTCATGGATTGGAAGAATCAATGAGTATACTACACAAAGCAATTTATAGATTCAATACAATCCCTATCAAACAACCAACAGTATTTTTCACAGAGCTAGAACAAACTCACAATTTGTATGGAAATACAAAAACCTCAAACAGTCAAAGCAATCTTGAGAAAGAAGAATGGAAATGGAGGAATAACCTGCCTGACTTCTGTCTCTACTACGAAGGCACAGTCATCAAGACAGTATGGTACTGGCAAAAAGACAGAAAAATAGATTAATGCAACAAAATAGAAAGCCCAGAGATAAATCCACACACCTATGGACACCTTATCTTTGACAACAGAAGCAAGAATATACAAAGAGAAAAGACAATCTCTTTAACAAGTGGTGCCAGAAAACTGGTCAACCGCTTGTTAAAGAATGAAACTAGAACACTTTCTAACACCATTCACAAACATAAACTCAAAATGTATTAAAGATCTAAACATAAGACCAGAAACTATAAAGGTCCTAGAGGAGAACATAGGCAAAACACTCTCTGACATAAATAATAGCAGGATCCTCTATGACCCATCACCTAGAATATTGGAAATAAAAGAAAAAATAAACAAATGGGACCTAATTAAAATTAAAAGCTCTGCACAACAAAGGACACTATAAGCAAGGTGAAAAGACAGCCTTCAGCATGGGAGAAAATAATAGCAAATGAAGTAACTGACCAAGAACTAATTGCAAAAATATACAAGCAACTCCTGTAGCTCAATTCCAGAAAAATAAATGACCCAATCAAAAAATGAGCCAAAGAACTAAACAGACATTTCTCCAAAGAAGACATACAGATGGCTAACAAATACATGAAAAGATGCTCAACATCACTCATTATCAGAGAAATTCAAATCAAAACCACAATGAGGTACCATTTCATGCCAGTCAGAATGGCTGCTATCCAAAAGTCTACAAGCAATAAATGCTGGAGAGGGTGTGGAGAAAAGGGAACCCTCTTACACTGTTGGTGGGAATGCAAACTAGTACAGCCACTATGGAGAACAGTGTAGAGATTCCTTAAAAAACTGGAAATAGAACTGCCTTATGCAGCCATGAAATGAAAAGATGCTTACTCCTTGGAAGAAAAGTTATGACCGACCTAGATAGCATATTAAAAAGCAGAGACATTACTTTGCCAACAAAGGTCCATCTAGTCAAGGCTACGGTTTTTCCAGTGGTCATGTATGGATGTGAGAATTGGACTGTGAAGAAAGCTGAGTGCCGAAGAACGGATGCTTTTGAACTATGGTGTTGGAGAAGACTCTTGAGAGTCCCTTGGACTGCAAGGAGATCCGACCAGTCCATCCTAAGGAGATCAGTCCTGGATGTTCATTGAAAGGACTAATGCTGAAGCTGAAACTCCAATACTTTGGCCACCTCATGCGAAGGTTGACTCACTGGAAAATACCCTGATGCTGGGGTACTGGGGGCAGGAGGAGAAGGGGATGACAGAGGATCAGATGGATGGATGGCATCACCGACTCGATGGACATGAGTCTGAGTGAACTCCGAGAGTCAGTGATTGACAGGGAGGCCTAGTGTGCTGTGATTCATGGGGTAGCAAATAGTCGAACATGACTGAGCGACTGAACTCTAACGATGCAAAAAACAGAAAAAAATTTACTACCATTACTGAATTTCTTCCCACTATGCCCCAGTTGTTGTTAGAGGTTTATATATTTTATATTACTGCCAACATCCCATAAAAGATGAAATCAATGAGCATAAAGAGAATGTATAGTTTGACTAACACTTTATATACAGTAACTGGCATTTGGATTTCAACTCTGAGGTATCTGATTCAACAATCTATGGAGAAGTATTCACAAAAGTTTTTAATTTATTATTTTTTTAATTTTATGGTATATGGGATTTTAGTTCCTTGACCAGTGATTTAACCCAAGTCCCCTGCATTGGAAGGTAGATTCTTAACCACTGGACTACCAGAGAAGTCCTTCTATGGAAATTTTTTATAAAATTCCTAACATTTGAATATTTCTGCCACTGACCTCTCAATTTGGGGAGTGAATTCTATCCACAAAATGCCTGTCTTTAGCAAAGTTAAGATTCTATTGTTGAGAAGCAGCAATAAACAGAGTACTTTTTTTAAGTGGAGATTATAAAATTTTGCATTTTCCAAAGGAAGAAGGTATTTAAAATTTGCATTACTTTATTTCTTTCAATTTAGGAAGTATATAAAGTAATAAATAAATAAAAATGGCATGCATTTATTATATAACTCAAAATATATTTTCTCATTGCAGGAGAAAATTTCATAAGGTATTTTAAAATAGACTGCCCAAAGACAGTATTCTGAATCACATTTCAATGATTAAAGTCTGTTTATCACAACCAAGTTTCTACCTTTGTTATCTCAGCATGGTTGTCACCATTATTTCTCAGATTTTCCCTGACCTAAATCTGATCTCAAGAACAGTTCTGATGAATCTAGACTCACTGACAAGCAGCAGATCAGGTTCATGACTTGTCTCATTTAATGCTTGTTTGCCTTTAATATAAACAAAGGTCTTTATTTACCTGATTTCCAGAGAGTGAAGCTAAAAATTTGGAACTTCAGTCACCAGAAAGCAGAAGGGAGTTGAGTTGCTTGCTTATTTGCTTATTTGATCTAATTTAAAACCACCTTTTCTTTGCCTTGTAAAATTATGTCATGCTGTAGCCACACACTCTTGCCCACATGTGAAATAGGCCTCAAAGTCACATTAAGTATGTTGAGGACTCAGTGAAGGTAGAAAACAAAAAGAAAATTGATACCTCTGGTTTAAGAAGAGAAGGCCTCAGCAGTTGTTGTTGCTGCCAAAGGAAATTAGAATAGAAAAAGGTTTAGGAAATAATTCAGGTGGAAAAAGTAGATTATGATTGAAAAGAGAGAAAAAAAGGTCACAGCTTAAAACCGGTTACCTTGGGATACAATTTATTAGTCATGTGATAGCTATTAACAGCATTAAGTGATATTTTGACTATTTATTTTGGAACATAATTAATGTGCTTTAATTTCATCATTGTTTCAATTAACATCAAACTTAATAATCTTAATAAATAAAAATCTATAAATATTTTTTGGGTTAAGCTACATAGCAAAAGAGTCATTTATGGTTCTGAAGAACTTTAAGTATTACACAATTCATTTTAACAAATTTAACCTTGTTTTAAATTGTCCCTCTTTTTCTCCCCAGTCACATTTATATACAATCAGGTTCATTAGGAAGAAGGGTAGGGCACACAAAAAAATGATATGGTTCTAATGAATTTATCATTATATTCAAGACATGCTCTCATTTTTCATTTTTACAAAACGTGGATTGTTTGAAGTCAAGATTTAAACATGTTTTCAGAAATTCTTCTGTGATTAAGGAAATTGTTCTTCCTTAGTTTTTGGAGACCACTTCTCACTGCCTCCTCACTTTACCCACATTTTTTAAAATACACTTTCTACTGATCTGTTTCATAATAATCTGTACTATAACTAGTTGAAAACATACACAGATTCAAATTTTGGCTTCTCAACTCTTGAAGGGAATGGTTATACAACATAAGTCATAAAGTAAGCATTGGGAATGTAGGAAGAGAAGTTCTAGGAAATAACCCTACCAGTGAGCCAACTGCTTAAAATGGCCAATAGAACAACTGTTTGACAGAAGCGATAGATATTCCACAGTACGGATGTTAGTGTGACAGTACAGTTAAGGTATTCACTTAAAGGGGTAGGAGGTTGAAGTTAGAGATATTCTGATTCAATCTGTAAGCTGTTATAATTATCCCTGAAAATCATTTTTTTGTTAAATGCATTCATTTTGATTTCTAAATAATCTAGGACTTATGCATTCTAAACCATTAGCCAATCAGGGCATATGCGTATTTCATTCTCTTTACTGAAGAGCTATATGCTAACTCATACTAAATTTTCAGTAACTCATTGATAGTACCACTTACAGTGTAGTTCACCAAATACTATTGGTCAGAATACCCAGTATCTTCTCTGCAGACCAAGAGTCAAATTAACACAAAAAGCCATACAATAGTCTGACTTGTTTTTAACTCTAAAAGCTCAAAAGTTGTAAAAGTGAATATTGGACTGATTTTTTAAAAAGTTTCTAAATTAGAAACAGTGTTCTAGCTTAGATTTATAGCCTTAGAAAAAGGAATTTGGGGGGATGTCACAATATGGAGTGATAATAATTCTAGAAAATAGAAATTTATCTTTGAAAAGGTAAACAGTTTATCTGTGTTCACTTATTGGCTTAAAACCTAGAACAAAGAAGCAACAAACATATAAGAAAATAAATAGCAAAACATACTTATAAGTTTTTTTTAAATAAACAGAAATACCCTAGTCTTGAAAGAGTGTAAATCAGTCCTGCCTGTAACATAAATATTTTTCCAGTAACCTTGATGTAACATAGCACCATAAAACCCTTACCTCTGATGCATAACCTCTCCTGCAAGGCAGAAATGAAGAAATCAGTATTAAACACCCTGGATTTACAGATAAAATAGAATTATAGATGAAGGTAATTTAAGAAAATCATAGAAAAATTGAGAAGGTGATTTTTTCTCAAAAATTGTCTCAGGAGAAATATATTTTATGGCAGTATCAAAACAGGAAGATCAAGATTTTATGCCTACATTATTAAACACAATTATCACTCCAGACTCTCATGCCATCTGAAAACTAAACAATACACAATCTGTATTGACTCTGTTATGATCAGTTAGATTAAAAATATTCTACATCATGTCTGTCCTAGACCAGTCTTGATATGTGTGATACTCATTTGGGGAAAAGATATGCTTGATACATGAAAAACATATTGGTACAGGACAAAAAATATTACCTCCATGGCTAGAACATATTCTTCCAAATGTTTGTAAGATTTTTTGTTTTGTCAAATTTTCTAAAAATAATAAATGCAAAATAATGACTAGTCTTTAAATGCCAATTATGTTACTAGACATGACATGAAAAAGATTTTAGAAATATAATAGCCAAGCATTCAATATTACATAGAGATTTATGTAGTTAAATGGACTATAAGTTGTTGAAACATTTGACTGTACTTGAGAGGGAAAAAAGTATGGAATGTTTTCAATGTCATTAATTATGAAGATTTTTATTTATTATTCATTAAACACTTGACCTAAAGTATTACACTAATGCTGTTGACCATGCTATATGAAATTAATAAATAACTGCAATGAAAATTTACTATGAACACTCTCTAAAGTCCAGCAAAAGAATCTGTAGAAAATTTATTTAAAATATTCCAAGGACTTTACAAGATAAATCTGCTTATTTGAATGCATCTTAAGTGATTATAAGGCATTGTTGATTTAATAATGGTTATCTGGTTGGTAATAATGGTAATCTAATGCTTATACACATATATTGCTGTCAGCAATTTATTGCAATAGTTCTGTCTTATCTGTGGTTATCTATCTGTGGTTTCAGTTACCCGTGGTCAACCATGGTCCAAAAACATTAAATGGAAAATTCTAAAAAAAAATTTGGTGTGTTTTATACTGCATTCTGAGTAGCATTATGAAGTCTCATTCCATTCTTCTGTATCCCTCCCAGAACATGAGTGGTCTTTTGGTCCAGTATTTGAGATTTCAGGCATCCATTAGAGGTCTTGCAGGATGCTTATGTTGTATGGTTAAATAGGGGGATGATAACCTTAAAGCATTTAAAAGTTGAGACATTTTCAACTTTTACTCAATTTGTATGTTTTAGAGATATATAAAGTTGAGAGCTCATACTTAGGTTTTAATAATGACTCGAGTCATAGCCAATAAAACCTATATTTCATTTTCTAGGATATTTAAATTGCCTCTTTTCATTGGCATTACATTCCATAAATGTAGGAAATAAAATATCAGTAGATGAACTATACTATTTCCATTAACCTTTTTCTTGCCTTTTATTTGGTTATTTGTATTGTTTTGTCTTATCTCAAAAGCAAAACATAACTCAGAAAAAGTAAACAACAGAATCAATATGTATAGTTATCTGGTATTTTCAATTAACATGACTTCTTATTAATCCTTATAAAACCATTCATATGACACTCATGCATCTTTTCATGTAGTTTATATCTAATATGTATTAATTTTTCATTTTATACTCTTTGTATGTATTATTGTTTATTTTTAACAATAAGGGAAGTGTATGTTAACAAGTTATAACTTTTAATAAGGTACCTAATAATTTCTTCTGCACTAACTGAATCATAATAAATGCAGAAGAAAAAACGATATTCTTTTTTGGAGGTTTGCTGTCAGGTTGCGTGAGCTTAGGGGTTGTGGTGAGAAATAATATTTTGAGTGTATACCAGAATATTTTTAGATCTCAAGTAGAAGATGCTTTAATTGACTTTATGATGAAGGAAACTTCTACATATAATGTGTTAATGAAAGACTAGATTAAACATAAAACACGGGAATGGATGTTTCATTTGCAAAGTATGAAATATTAATAACAATTTAAAATTATAAAAAGGTTATGAAAAAGGACAAAGTAACAATTTAATAAGGCTATATACCTACATAAAATTGTTATTTGGACTTCTTATATTCTTTGGTAATCATTTGGAGATTTAATTATCAAATAATTCTAAGGCATTATCAAGAAATTTCTTTTCCATTTCCAATGGCTGATACAAAATAGCATGAAGACACACACTCACATTAAAGGTTTATGCAGTTGTCAAGAATACCTTGTCAGAGTCCGCCAAATAGCACAAGTTCTCATGCATATGACCAGCTGCCAACAAAAACTCCAACTGAAGTTTTTCAGTGAAAGAGAGAAAAAAATCATGTTCAAGAACCCCAGGAAAAAAATTGCTGTTGATTTGGATGAAAAGAATCTGAAGCAGAGGATCTAATGAAAATAGATAACTTTATAGTCTTTTATTTGATATCATTAACTGGTGTGCTAGATCAAATTCTTGAAGAAATTTCACATGATATGAGTTAAACAAAACCTATGAAATGATGCATTCATTGTAGGGCTCTAGATCTAAATTAATATACTTAAAATGGCAATTATCAAGAGGACTTTGCCTATGTTTTGGAGTTGTGTTTTCTCTGTGCAGACATATCTCCTAAAATATTAAAACTGGAGCATATAATAAGCAATTACGCTTGTATTCAAAGTGAGGATTTCAAGTAAGTAAAATTTATTCTGTGTGTGAGATGGAAAAAACAAAGTAATTACTTGATGGTTGAAGATAGCTTTCATTAGGATAGAAAGATGGTACTTAGCTTAGTTGATGCCTTTAAGAATTTAACAAGTTGAGCTCTAAGATATAAGAACAACTATTGAAATTTTTTAGTCTAAATTATTTTCTTTGCCTAAAATAAAGAGGAAAGACATATATAAAACTGGTGACAGTTCACCAGATATATTTCTTCTTGATTTCTATTTAAATTTTTTATATTTCATTCATGTTTACAGGCTAAATTTGGATGATTCATCCATAGCAATTAAAAGTAACTAGGAGAGGAATATATGTATATCTATAGCAGATTCACACTGTTGTACAGCAGAAACTAACACAACACTAAAACAACTATACCCTAATAAAAACTAATTTTAAAAAAAGTACCTAGGAATAAAACCAATTATGCACTTTAAAAAATTTTAGTAGACAATCATGTTTTATATTATTGATAGACAATGAAAAATATAATTTTTAATGATGAAATAGTAACTAAATTCATACTAGATAAACTCTGTAGGTATTTAGCTAACTTTCTTTTAATGAAACTGATTAGAATTTATTAAACCGGAGATAAAGATTATTTTTGAAGGAGACTCAGATAAAATTATAATTAAGGAATGATATAATAATGTGAACAAGCAAAGCTAAAGAGCAATTTATAAACATTTGTGGGAACAATGAAATGTCTTACAAAAGTCAACAATTCAAGATTTATTTCCATTATAAAGAAAGGAAGAGAAAACACAATGAGAAATAAATAGAATAAGACAGCAATTGAAAAAAGTAAAAGATTTATCAAATGTATAAGCATACTAGTAAGATAAAAGCAAGCCAGAGTAAAGGATGTTCTTATAAGAAAACAGATGTCTACATCTATACCTGAGATTTATTTTGGAATACCATAATGTCTGTCATCTCCTACATTTTTAGATACATAACATTTTACTTTGGTATATTTCTTCTTACCAAACACATAGGCTTCAAGGAAATAGCAGAACATATGATATCATTTTTTAGCTTATTTGTAACAGTCTGCTGTCTTCCTGGAACACTCATATAAACTATGATCAAAAGTAAATGTAAAACTTAACATGATAAACAAGCCATTGGTTTAAATTGGATATCTAACTTTCATGCCCATATATACCAACTGAAAAATAGATTGAAATTACTTACTTTTTAAATAAATGTAGACAAATAATGCTACTTCGTAGTTAAGAAAGTTAAGGGAACTCTATAATATGAGTTAGTAATGATGAGATTAATAATCTTTTAAATTAAAAATGAGAAAAAACCAGCATTGCATTGAATTTAGGGTAAAAGAATAGTATCTTCTTTAATGTCCAAATTTGCCTCCACTAGAAGGTTATGGTCAAGAAAAGAGTTGTCCATTTAAAACTAAAAAAGAAACATTACAGTGAAGTAGTAGAATGACTGTGAGACTGTTTTTCAATTCCTTCAACAATATTGTGCAAATTCCCCTGGTTTTGTTCAGATGTCATTTCCGTATTTGTTGTCTCTGAAGGACAACTCATTTGAAGTTTTGAGAGTTGTGCTGCTGGATTATTTTTTTCTATTTGGCTGTACATGTTAGCCACTGACTTTTCCAGTTCTGCTAAGTTTTTTACATGCTTGAGAATGCCTTTTGGTTCCCTTTGAGGATTTGCATTACACAGTGTTGTTGATGTTGACAACTGTATCATAGAGGATTTCACTTCCTTGGCTGGTGTCACATTGACAGTACGTTCAATAGCTGGTGTAAACGCACACGTGGTGGATGGAACTGACATTGAAGGAGGCAGTAAAGAAGGACGAGGAGGAGATGCTGGAGGAAGAGAGGGAAGTGAAGGTAGAAAAGGTGGAGGAGAAGTAGAGCAAGGAGGAGAGGGAACAGAAAGTAGAAGATGTGGAGGAAGAGGGGGTGGATTAGAAGGAGGAAGACTGGACACAGCCAAAGGACTAAGGATATGAGGCTTAAGAGGGGGAGAAGGAAGAGGAGGA
>NW_011494944.1:3005667-3017038 GCF_000754665.1 Bison bison bison | reverse complement strand
GAGGAGGAGGAGGGGGAGGACAAGGAGGAGGAGGGGGAGGAGAGGTTTTTGGTGGATGGGGAAGATTTTCAAAAATGTCCTTTTTGGTTTCAAAAGTCATCAAACAAGTAGGTGTCTCTCTGCTAAGGAACTCAGAATTTAAAATGCAAGGCATTGAAGGAGAAAGTTCCAAGGAACAGTCAGCAGGAGAAACAACAACATTAGGTTCTGATTTGAGTCCCACAGTCCTTGAAACAGTTGGCAAAGTGGAGAGAGAGCAGTGAGACCAAGGAGAGGAAAGCGAAGAGTCTGAAGGTAGAGACTGCAACTGCTCCATTCCTTTTATAGTCGGTGATTCACTTTCCCCTGTTTCCTCTTTTTCTGTTACATCTGCATCTTCGACTGTAAGCAAGGGACTACTGTTACCTCTTTCGTTTGGATTGGTTCCAGTGCTTTCATTTTCAGCTTTTTGCCTGTTGCTTTGCCACTGCTTTAGAGCTATGGTTTCTGATCTATCAGGAAGTTCCCACATTGGTCTCCTAGGTAAGCAGGTTGGGCGATTCCATATCCTCTGAATCTTTTCTCTTGGGCCCCTCAGAAACTCATTCTTGGCTTGTGTTTTGGGTAAAAATGACTTAACAAAATCTGTTCTTAGTAAAAAGTCTGAATGTGTTGATCTTTGATCTGTGTATTCCTTGTAAATGGTACTGTGGGCATTTAAGGCATCCTCACCAGACATCAGTGTGAAATCTCTTGCAGACCTGGGCCAGCTGTTCTTAAGAGATCCATCTACGTGAGTCTGCTTGTGAGCCTCAACAGTACGGGAAGAAAAGCGCTGATGTTTCCTGTCTTCTGAGACTGATTTATTTTCCCTGCTTTGTTGGAAATGGTAGAGAAGGAAAAGACTTGAAAGAAAAGAAGATAATGAAATGTAAGGAAACAGGTAGTGAAATAGCTTTCATGAGAAAGATGATTTTATGGTTCTCATTACTACTTCAAAATATAAAAGGCCAAATAACACTAATCTACTGAAGCAAGCCATTACTTTGATGTTTCTGTTCTCAAAAAGTCAGGCCAGGAAGAGCTAGAGAGCTGGGAGTAGCATGAAAAAGTTTCATTTAAAAAAAAATGTGTCAATCCACACACTGATTTTCTTTCTCTCTTTCTTTTTTTAGTTAGTTTGATACAGTGAAGTTTCCATGACCACACATAACAGTTCTCTCAAGTATAAATCACAAGTTTCCAAGTTACAGAACAACATGTTGGGCAGTGGCTTTATATCCTTTGCCTTGGTTAAGAATGATCAGAATTGACTGTTTTAAGGAATGGAACCTTAGCTGTATCTGATTCAGTACCTGCTCATTATCTCTTATCTTAGTAATTCTGTCCTGGAGTTAAAAGTACTCTCCTATATGAGATAAAGCTTGCAAGAGAATACAGAAAGATGTTCTGCTCTCCAGATTAAGAGAATTAGTCTCCAGACAGATGGGACGGTTTCTCTCACAGAGTTCTAAATCACAATTGAAAAATTGTATTTAAGAATCTTGACAGAGATTATTTTCTTCCATTTTAATTTTATGCTTAATGATTCAAAAAGCACTATAAATATTACAAATAAGAAGGGAGACTTTTGGATTTCTTTTGAACATGATACAGATCAAATTTTAGGCCACACTTTAATGAAAACATATACTATTATAGTGATAGTTTTGATATCACTGAAAGACTTGCTCAGACATGGTCACTGAATTATAGTGACTGTGAGTCATAAATAAAATGGAATAAGTCAAAGAGCACAAATAAGTGCCTCCAATGAGAGCACTGGGACCCTTCTCCCAGAAAGACAGGGAGACTTGGGGTTTTAAATAGTCTTTCATTCAACTTTGCTTCTCAAGCTCAGAGTAACCAATTCATTTTTATCATCATTTAATATTTACGCACATAGTATAGATGAAATCAAAGTAATTTTTAATTAAAATGTAAAAGCTACATTGAAAAATCAGGATGAAAGGTGAGACAATATAATGATATATAATTATTGTGTCATTTGGCAAAAATGCAAACTGCAAGAGAGAATTCTCACAGGTGGTCAGGATCTCCTGAATAATTCAGAAAGTGGAGACAACTTGGATTAAACAAACAGCAACTGCTTTTCAAAATCACAAAAAGTAGTCTTTAAAAATCTGGTTGACATATAGCAGTTGTTTCTGTGTAAATACATTCTTGGATTTATTTTTCTTGGAAAGAACTATCTATTCAATGATACCACCTCATTTTTGATGGAAAGATATCCATAAATATTTTTAATAAAAACAAAGAGAATTTTTAAACTTTTCTTCATAAGCAGACATACTATCACTGGGAATACATTTAAACTCATGCAATTTCAAGATATAAAGAAGGAATGTAGTATAGAAAATATAACTTTCTTTTTAAAAGTAAACGTACAGTAAAAGATGAAGATTACTGTATATAGAGCAAAACAGCACTTAGTCTATTCTATTGCATCTTTATTTTTTCTAATGCCCTTGTATTAGAATGATATTATTTACTTACTTATGCCTATGTATCCACAGGTGAGAAAGAGAAAACATGTGATAGAAAAAAAAAGTTTTAACTATAGTTAAATTGAGATGGTTATGAAAATATTAACAAGAATATGCTTTATACTTAATACTCATATCAAAAGAGAAGATGTATGTGTCATATTTTTATTTATTAATATGACTAATTTTAATAATGCTTTAGATAAAATCATATGACATTGATTTGGTTGTCTTATGACATAAAATTACATCTAGCTATCTATTGGGTTGGTTGAAAAGTTCATTTGGTTTTTTCCATAACATCCTATGGAAAAATCCAAATGGATTTTTTGCCCAGCCCAATATCTCCTATATACAGTTAAATTCACCTCTATTAAACATGCTACTGCTACTGCTAAGTCACTTCAGTCGTGTCTGACTCTGTGCGACCCCATAGATGGCAGCCCACCAGGGCTCCCCCGTCCCTGGGATTCTCCAGGCAAGAACACTGGAGTGAGTTGCCATTTCCTTCTCCAATGTTAAACATGGGTGATTCTATTAAACATGGGTGACTTCAATTCTAAAACGGAATTTTAAAAATGAGATTCTAAGAATTGCTTCTATGTCTGAAGTGAACAATTTGTCCACATTGATTTATAAAGAAGACATAAGTCTCATTTAGAAGGAATATGACTTCTACAGAGTTAATATTCAGTCTACACTAAGTTGTTAATTATTTGTGAAACTTTTTTTTTCCAAGGTACCCTTTGTCTTTTTAAAAAATAGTTGATTATAATTCATTTGAAGATAGCTTATTTTATAGTAGTTTATGACTAGAATTTTTGCAAAAAGTTTTTGAATAGATAATTTAAACATTTTTCAAAGACCATTAAACATGTAAAACGTAAAAACTTCAACAAACAGAAATAGGAATTGCAAAATCCTCTACTATCTATTACAATTTTTCAAATAAAAATAGTCCCTAAGCGTTGCTATTTGAAAATTATCACCACCTCACTGACTGATTCCCGGTGATGT
The DNA here is from genome assembly GCF_000754665.1 of Bison bison bison. NCBI lineage: Eukaryota > Metazoa > Chordata > Mammalia > Artiodactyla > Bovidae > Bison > Bison bison. Next base: position 3,013,496 of record NW_011494944.1, on the reverse strand, counting down.
TATAGTATTCCTGCTTTTGTTAAATAGAAATTAGTATATAACCCTTGCTAATTTCAAATAAAGCACATTCAACTTTACACATAAATCTTTTTTTAGTTTTGAACGTGTTTAGAATCAAATCTTATTGGCTCAATTCCAACATTCACCAATAATTGAAAAAGAAACCATCATTCCAACTTATACAAAAGGAAAAAAAAATATTTAAAACATTGATCCTATATTATTACTCCAGAAGTAGCATGTGAGGCATTAAGTTCTGTTAAATTCAACTTTAGCATTCAGTTTTAGTATTTTAAAAACTATTTTCAATATAACCTATATAATAGTTAATAATATTGATACATAGGTTTTCATACAATTTTCCCATTAAAAGATAAATTTCATAATTTTTGAGGCTTGCTTTATTCCTACTAGTAAATGCTACAAATGTAACACAGTAGAATTTGTTTTAGTCCCTCAATTCCACCAAATTTCAGTTAATAATAGTTTTCCTGGATTTAATTTAGTCATATTCAAAATTTTATAATATCCTTGGTTGTTTTGCATTTCATGTTGATATATCTTGAATTTTTTTTTAAAATATGGACAAGTTGCTGCTGCTGCTGCTGCTGCTGCTAAGTCGCTTCAGTCGTATCCAACTCTGTGCGACCCTATGGACAGCAGCCCTTCAGGCTCCACTGTCCACAGGATTCTCCAGGCAAGAATATTGGAGTAGGTTGCCATTTCCTTCTCCCAATATAGTCAAGTTAAATATCTTCAAAAGGAATCAGGTTTGAGGTAGCATCATTAAAGACACTATAAAGCCATAAAATCTTTTAGGAATAATTTAAATAATTTAAATTATTAGGAATAATTTTTCAAAATGATGATTTAATATTGATTAGCAATTGCAAATAGTCCAGGAGAAATACTGTTATAACAGCATTCTCATTTGAGAGAAATATAATGAAAAGAATATTCCTAAGTTATTATATATGTGATATTAATTATTTTCATTCAGATTTTAATTCTATTTTATACCATCTTAAAATAGTATCTTAGAAAAGTCTATTATTTTAGACCATAGAGTGGACTTTTGATTACCAAACAGGAGTCGGCTTTTGGTACCAAACCAGGAATTACTATTTTATGACTGTGCTTTATTTTCCTCATTTTTTATGAGAAAAATATTTTCATAATTTTTAATTTGGGGGAAAATCCTTGATTCTGAAGATTTAGAAATTAAATATAATGCTCAAGCTACTCATCTGCAAATGTCTCCTCAAACTGAAAACTTCTTTCCTGTTACTCAGTTTTTATTATTATTATTAATGTTCTTTTGTTAGTTTTTTGGTTATTACTCTCCAATTGAACTTTCTTAGGTCTTCATCTTAACAGTTTTATGTTAAAAAATGTAATAAACAAAATAGGCTGTAAGCAGTATTTCCACATCAAGTTGAAATTTAATACTCACCACACAGCATCCATCAAAACCCGTTTATTTCTAGAAGTCCCTGAAAGGTCTACTTACATCGTGCTGTCCCCGAGTTCTTCATAGAGATGAGCACCGGGAGGCGGCGGCGGTGGCGGGGGCATGGCCACTGGTGTCGGGGCTGGCGCTGCTGGTTTAGCCGCAGGCAGGGCGGACTGGATTCGAGCTGTCTTGGTGCACTCAGCTTGGCGTCTTTGGTAAAGTAAGGAGGTTTTGTAAGACTCATTTTAGAAATCATATATTTATCAATAGGCTACCTTTCAATAATAAAGTCCAGTTATCAGAGGAACTCAAAATTTTTTACACAAATATTTGAACTTACTAAGTAATAAAATTATAAAAGCGTTCCTACAGAGTATCATTTACTTAAACCCCCTTCTCCTTAGTTCTTTAAAATGTTTAGTCCTTGAAAAATGGTAAATTCAGTAGAAAAATTTGCAAATTAAGTTAAATGGTAATATTAAATGGAGAAGGAAAAATATTTATAACATGTGATTTATAATTGGTGGTTGTTTAATGGATGTCTTTCATAATAAGGCATGTAAAAGATACATATACATGCTAAGTTATTTTAATTGTGTCGAACTCTTTGCGACCCTCTGGACAATAGCCTGCCTGGTTCCTCTGTCCATGGGATTCTCCAGGCAAGAATACTGGAGTGAGTTGCCATGTTCTTCTCTAGGGGATTTTCCTGACCAGGGAATGAGCCCAGGTTTCTTATGTCTCCTTCATTGTCGGGTGGGTTCTTTACCACTAGCTCTGCTTAGGAGCCCATAGAAGATATACAATCGGCTTTTATTATTGGTCTTCCATCTATTTAAAGAAAAGTTATTTTGTTTAAAAATTATTTTAAACCCATTTTAGATACTACAGGTACTGTGTAGAGGTGCATGTTTAGGAGAGATCTGGTTAGCTTTTATTTTCTTTGGATTCCAAGGAATGCCTGTGATTCTTGCATTAGAGCAAGGCTGCTCTTTTTGACTTTCCTGGATACTGATGTTAATTCTTGCCTCAAAACCGAAATCCCAAAGGGTGGCGGATATCAGGGCAAACTTTTTCCCATTTCTTCCTCTTGTATCCATTTGTCTAATACTAGTTTAATTCTATATACATAAACCGCAAGGGCTTCTCTGGTGGCTCAGACAGTAAAGAATCTGCCTAAATGTGGGAAACCTGGGTTCGACCCCTGGGTTGGGAAGATCCACTGGAGGAGAGCATGGCAACCAACTCCAGTATTCTTGCCTGGAGAACCCCCATGGACTGAGGAACTTGGCAGGCTATAGTCCACAGGGTCACAGAGAGTCGGACATGACTGAGCAACTAGGCACACACACACAGACACAAACCAAAGGACGTGCAACTAAAAACTAGTTCAGATATAAAATACAAATATGAAGTAGAGAAATAATACCTGGTTCTGGGCAGGCTGACTACTTTATTAGCATTATCTGTTTTTTTTCTTTTCATATCACATAAAATCATATGCAACATATTAGTAATTATACTTACACTTTAAACCTGTTTGGGAAAGCAAATGAATAGGAAAAAATGAATAAGAAAAAAAGAGAAAGCTACATGAGAAACACTGCATTCATAATATTTTAACATCTGAATTAATCTAAATTATGAATAATTTATGGGTTAAACTCATAATAACACAGACTTAATGACATTGTAGGATAATTAAGTCTTTCAATTCAGAAAGTGAAAATGGTAAGCACTTTATTATTACTGTCACCGTCCTACAAGCTGTTAAAACATTTATTGCAGGAAAACAAAGAAACTAGTTAGAATAGGAAACACTGGATTAAAACATGCATATGTGAGTTTTTCCTCTGATAGAGAAATGGAATATTAAAGATGCTCTGATCTTTATAACTGGCATTTTGGTTTACTATGCTTGAAGACTATTAAAGAAATGGAGTCAGGCAGCAAGCCCCAGTTATACTTGTCCTCACTTTGAAGCTGAAGCTAGAATTGGAAGGTGACAAGCTTGGATACTAAATTTATGACACTTTCACATTTGACTCATAGTTTTCCATCCACAGCAAATTTCAAAGAAACATCTTAAAATGAAAGAATTATCATTCATTCCAATCTATTTATAAGCAGAAAATGAAGGTTCAAAAGTTAGATTTTAAAATAATAGAATTTTACTTTATAACACGTTTACTTTTGTTAATCTACAAAAAGAGTAACCAAAATTTACTCTTAGATTGTCAAGCTGATTACTGAATTAAAAACCAATAAATTAGCTTTAAAATATTTAAATATTAAGGATTTTAATATTTTGTTAAAATTCAGACTATTTAGCATAACATCCAGGATGCTTCAGTTTTGATCACTGCCTTCTGTGCCAAGTAAAAGAAGTTTTCTCACTTATTTTAAAGCTAGCAGGATATAATAAATCTCCTTTCAGAAATAGTTGGATGAAAAAGTAACTGTGATACAGACATATTTAACATGAAGATTAATATTGGATTGATAGTTTAATAATCTAAAAATGTGTCCATTATTGTTTGTGTACAAGCTTTAGATTTGGCATATCAGCTTATTTAAGCACATACTGAACTCCAATATGTCAACCTAAATGTTATATTTGCAATTTCTCATTGCTTTTGTGACAGAAAATATTCCTATAGTATGTTGATGCACAGTACACTCTTCAACTTTCAAGTTGGAATTACCTTACTTTATTTAATTTAATAGAAAATCCTCATTGTTAGAGAACAAAGATAACAGTTTAAGATTATGGAAGGACTTTTTTAGTCCTTTCCCTGTAGGTATTTTAAATGATGAGTAGCCATTCTGCCATTACTTGTTACGTCAAGTAATTTATATGATTTATGATTCCTGTCTGTTAATTATTTTCATTTTGTGGCACCCTCAGGGCTACCTCTCTTCTTAACCTATTCCACAGTTTGTTGTTGTTGTCGTTTTTTAGCACTTATCATCAATAGTTGCTGCTGCTGCTAAGTCGCTTCAGTCGTGTCCAACTCTGTACGACCCCATAGACGGCAGCCCACCAGGCTCCCCCATCCCTGGGATTCTCCAGGCAAGAACACTGGAGTGGGTTGTCATTTCCTTCTCCAATGTGAAAGTGAAAAGTGAAAGTGAAGTCGCTCAGTTGTGCCCGACTCTTAGCGACCCCATGGACTGCAGCCCACCAGGCTCCTCGGTCCATGGGATTTTGCAGGCAAGAGTGCTGGAGTGGGTTGCCATTGCCTTCTCCATCATCAATAGGGATATACTTAAAAAGCACAGCCCTCTATCACAAAGTTCCCCATATCTAGTATCAAATTTAAAAAATTGCTTGCTAGACTATTTTAAATATAGATGTTTAAATTAGCTAAAATTTACTTGACTACTGTAAAGACCCTAAACAAGAAAAAATAGATATTTTAAATGAATGTATTTGTCTATAGGGACTAGAAAAATGTAAGATTTGTACAGCTATAATATAATGTTAGACTCTATCAAGGCTACCCAAGAAAGATGAAATCATATGGGAAATTATATATGCTGTGCTATGATTTTTTCAAACTGTAATATCTGCATAGGGATAAGTTTGACAGTATGGATAAAGACCTAGCCTAACCTTCCTTTGCAACTGTGGTATCTGTATATGACATTCCACTACTTTTCTTCCCAAAGCTCTTAACCTGATGAAGAGCATAAATGAAACCATAGGAGGTAACCTCATATTCCTGGCAGATAAGAATATTTTAGCACAGGAACACTGAGAAATCTGTGAAAAATATATTTAAAGTTTGTAGTTTTCCCTTAAAGGAAGGTTATTTGGCACAAGAAAAATACCACACTCCCAGAATGTTTGCACCATGAATATTTTACAACTGCAATGCTATTTTACCAGAGGCAAGTTTTTGATATGCCTTCTTGAGGAGCTGTCCGTATTTCAGCAAGTATCAATACTTACTGTCTGTAGCTGACCAAAACCACCAAGATGGCAGGAATACAGCAGAGGATGATGATGAAGGCCAGAGCCAGGAGCGCCCCTTCGGTATAGCCGAGACTTTCTCCTCGCTTTTTAATGCTGGTCACTGCCTCTGGAGTCCGGATCTCCAGAATGCGTCCTCCTTCCCCATAATATGGTTGAAAGTCTTTATTGATATCAAGCAGTTTGCCATCTAAAAATCTTTATTGTTAGATAAACAGTAAAATCAATATTAACAGAAAAGGCCTTTTAGTAAACAAAATATTTTTGGTAATCTCTTTTAATATTTTGTTTAATTATAACATAAGCTGAGTCAGAAATCTTATTATGAATAAGAAAAGTGTATATAAAAAACAAGAGCAGTAGAGTAACAGTTCTATGTGCACATATCAAACATACTTATAACAATGACCGTTACTATGCTTATAGACTTAGCAAAAGTAACCATGTTATTGAAATTTATATCACTATGTTGAGATTATTTAGAGTAAGTTATTCAGGTGGGATAAAATATAAATTCTAAATTATATGGTACAATTTAAAAATAGCTTCCTGCATTTTGTTTCTGTGGTTCTCAAAATAATTCTGTAAAATAGAACCTTAATACTGATTTACTGCAGACCACAAAGTTACAAAGTTATGGAAACTAATCTGAGATACCAAACCAAGTCTTCATAGTATTTAATTAGGTTTCACCAGACCACCCTAAATGTCGACACTCTCAAATCTCAAACCAAAATACTTTTATGGGAAAGAATGAACAAATTAAAAGGTTTTCTTCTGCCTAGAAAAAGAATACTAAATAAATGATGCAGGCAGTAAATCAGTACACTCAGGATGATAAGAATTGGTGGTTCATTTATCTAGTGCGTGCCGGCAAAGTCCTTGTCTGACTCTGCGACCCAGGCTCTTCCACCTGTGGGATTCTCCAGGCCAGAATACTGGAGTGGGTTGCCATGCCCTCCTCCAGGGGATCTTCCTAACCCAGGGATAGAACCCTCATCTCTATGTGTCCTACACTGGCAGGCAGGTTCTTTACCCACTAGCGCCACCTGGGAAGCCCAATTTATCTAGTAGTTCTTGTAAAACGTTTCTTTAAATAATGTGTTTCCAACTACGAGTATTGTGTTGGGGAGAAGAATTAAGGAATAATTGTTACTTAATTTAATTAGACTGAACAATTTTTTCACATATTTTATGCTGTAATTAGCAGGCATTTTTTTTTAAAGATTCCTCTGCTGCTGCTGCTAAGTTGCTTCAGTCGTGTCCGACTCTGTGCGACCCCATAGATGGCAGCCCACCAGGCTCCCCCGTCCCTGGGATTCTCCAGGCCAGAACACTGGAGTGGGTTGCCATTTCCTTCTCCAATGCAGGAAAGTGAAAAGTGAAAGTGAAGTCGCCAGTCCTGTCCAACTCTTAGCGACCCCATGGACTGCAGCCTACCAGGCTCCTCCATCCATGGGATTTTCCAGGCAAGAATCCTGAACCCTCCTCCCTCCTCCCTCCCCATACCATCCCTTTGGGTCATCCCAGTGCACCAGCCCCAAGCATCCAGTATCGTGTATCGAACCTGGACTGGCGACTTGTTTCATATATGATATTATACATGTTTCACTTCTATCCATAAAAAATGAAATGTCCTACTACAGAAAATAGAAAAGCAAAATAGTTCAAAAAGCAAAATTACTCAAATGCCCATAATGCAAAGATAATAGCTGCTAATATTTTGCACACTACTCTTTTTTTTTGCTATTAATAAACATTTTTATATATTTGTAATTACACAGCACATACAAAGTGAAAACATCATGTTAAAAACATGTTTTAATATAAAATACTGATGTGAAAAATACAAAGAAATGTGAAAGAAAGATTTAAATGGCTCAAAATTTCACCATCAAATAGTAACTGAAGATTGCTATCCTTGTGCATTTTACAGGCTATTTCTTCCCTTTTGATACATTTTATTCTAATTTTCCAAGTGACTGCGCTGACTTTAAATCTAGTTAAACATGCTGTTCATAGCTTCTTTACAGAAAAAAAAAAAAAAAAAGATGCCTGATATCAGATAGGAATCCTTGGATAGTTTATTAATCTTTCAATTTAGGAAATCAAGGCTCCAAAATCACTGCAGATGGTGACTGCAGCCATGAAATTAAAAGACCCTTACTCCTTGGAAGAAAAGTTATGACCAACCTAGATAGCATATTGAAAAACAGACACATTACTTTGCCAACAAAGGTCCATTTAGTCTACGGTTTTTCCAGTGGTCATGTATGGATGTGAGAATTGGACTGTGAAGAAAGCTGAGCGCTGAAGAATTGATGCTTTTGAACTGTGGTGTTGGAGAAGACTCTTGAGAGTCCCTTGGACTGCAAAGAGATCCAACCAGTCCATTCTAAA
>NW_011494944.1:3005353-3005567 GCF_000754665.1 Bison bison bison | reverse complement strand
TAAAATTTACTTGACTACTGTAAAGACCCTAAACAAGAAAAAATAGATATTTTAAATGAATGTATTTGTCTATAGGGACTAGAAAAATGTAAGATTTGTACAGCTATAATATAATGTTAGAAGTTACAATATAGACTCTATCAAGGCTACCCAAGAAAGATGAAATCATATGGGAAATTATATATGCTGTGCTATGATTTTTTCAAACTGTAAT
>NW_011494944.1:3001442-3005253 GCF_000754665.1 Bison bison bison | reverse complement strand
CTCATGCGAAGAGTTGACTCATTGGAAAAGACTCTGATGCTGGAAGGGATTGGGGGCAAGAGAAGAAGGGGACGACAGAGGATGAGATGGCTGGATGGCATCACCGACTCAATGGACATGAGTTTGGGTGAACTCTGGGAGATGGTGATGGACAGGGAGGCCTGGCATGCTGAGATTCATGGCGTCACAAAGAGTCAGACACAACTGAGCAACTGAACTGAACTGAATGATTCAAATAACTCATTTCAGTTTTAAAGCTATGCAGGTTTTTATTCAAGTTAGCATACTATAATACAAGGCAGTTAGGATGCGTGTTTGTTTTTATTTTTTACAAATATGCTTTAGTAGATGAAAAATATACTTTTCATATCAATTTTTCCTAGATCATTTTCAGATATGTTTGGGAATACAATAAAGGTTTTTCCATTGCTCCAAGCACTAAATTGGAATGGAATTGCACAACACTTTGTTTGAATGTTTATCAGATAAAACAAGAAATTCCAAATGAAGTACAGATTAAGAGTTACATGACAAGAATCGTATTATTAGAAACTGGGAAGGATCAGAAGTAGACAAAGAGCATAAATTGCAGAGAAAAATGATTCCTATCATGAGGACAACAGATCACTATTCCATTGGATTTTTACTGGATTCTCATTGATATCCAAATCACATAAAGGGAGATTTATTAGTCTTTTTACACTACAATAATTCCATTATTTAGATATTTATTTTGGTTGATTTCTCAATTTAAGAAATCTTAAGTATTTTTTTACTAGAGGAGAGCATCACATTTGAATCCAAAACTGATTTAGAATAGCTTTTTGCTCTATATATGAGCAACAACTTGTCTAGGCAAAAATCCTTGAGACATAACATTTTCCTTAAAATATTGTGAATTTGATTCCATTGACTTTTGGCATTTTCTCATACAGATGGAATTTAAGGCATCGATTTTTGTTCCTTTATGATTAAGTCATCTTTACTTTTGTTTCAATAGTTCTAAAACATACTCAATTACTTTTAAAGGACATGTGACAAGATTTTTCATTGATTCTGCCTGTGATGTAATGAAATCTTTCAATAATATTTTCGTGTTTTGTTTCTGTGATAACTACTACAATTTTTTACCTCAGCTCAGTTCAGTCACTCAGTTGTGTCCAACTCTTTGTGACCCCATCGACTGTAGCACCCCAGGTTTCCCAGCCCATCACCAACTCCCAGAGCTTGCTCAAACTCATGTCCATTGAGTTGGTGATGCCATCCAACCATCTCATTCCCTATCATCCCCTTCTCTTCCTGCCTTCAGTCTTTCCCAGCATCAGGGTTTTTTCCAGTGAGTCAATACTTCACATCAGGTGGCCAAAGTATTGGAGTGTCAGCTTCAGCATCAGTCCTTCCAATGAATATTCAGGACTGATTTCCTTTAGGGTTGACTGGTTTGATCTCCTTGCAGTCCAAGGGACTCTCAAGAGTCTTCTTCAACACTACAGTTCAAAAGCATAAATTCTTCAGTGCTCAGCTTTCTTTACAGTCCAACTCTCATATCCTTACATGACCACTGGAAAAACCATAGCTTTGACTAGACAGACCTTTGTTGGCAAAGCAATGTCTCTGCTTTTTAATATGCTATCTAGGTTGGTCATAACTTTTCTTCCAAGGAGCAAGCATCTTTTAATTTCATGGCTGCAGTCACCATCTGCAGTGATTTTGGAGTCCCCCAAAATAGTCTCTCACTCTTTCCAGAGATATGTGTAATTATCAGGTTGTACCTTGATTGTCCTCTAAGTTTGTTTTTACCTCTTTTATCATTTTTTTTCTTTACCTTAGTATGCTGTGAGCTTATATTTATACTTCATTTTGCCAATTTGTTTTTCATATGCCTTTTCATTACAGGCAAGTCCAAATTTGGATAGTCAATAGATTTTAGAAGATTTTCTCCCTAAAGATGGAAAAATGTAGCCCAAACAAACTTCAGGGTTTGTTTGTTTGTTTCATATTTTTTCTGATTTCAGGACTAAGAGCTCTATTGTCTCCCAAGATCCATGTCAATCCTTGAAGATGAAATCTAACTGACCTTCTCTGGAATGTGCACTAATCCACATGTAGTCAGTGTGAGCAGAGGAAAGGCATACTCCAAATGGCCTGAGGGTTCCAGCCTGCTACCATGTGGAAGAAGGTCAACCACACTATTCTTTTGTGGAATTTTTTTTACCAGAAAGAGATAAAGATTCAGGACATGTTAAACACATATACCATTTGCCTTATATGGTCTTGTTTTCTGTTGGAAATATTAAACTGTTTTCCAATGGTTTCTATAAGAGAATTATTTCCAGAGATATAGTCTACCTCTGAGTCATCAGAATGTTATGTCTTTTACTTTGTTTTTCAGTATTTATTACTGATCCTATTTTTCTCCTTGCTTACTTCTTTTAGGAAGGAAATAAAGCTGTCAGATTCAAGATCAATAAAGACATGATGTTTGTTCTTTATTCTCATCCATAGTCTACTTAGCTGCTTGTCAAAATCCTTTTTAAGTCTAAGGGTGAAGTGAACTGATCCCTTCCTAGCATTTCAGTTCAGTTCAGTCGTGCCTGATTCTTTGTGACCCCATGGACTGTAGCATGCCAGGCTTCTCTGTCCATCACCAACTCCTGGAGCTTGCTCAAACTCATGTCCATCAAGTTGATGATGCCACCCAATCATTTCATCCCCTATCGTCCCCTTCTCTTCCTGCCTTCAGTCTTTCCCAGCATCAGGGTCTTTTCCAATGAGTCAGTATTTCACATCAGGTGGCCAAAGTATTGGAGTTTCAGCCTCAGCATCAGTCCTTCCAATGAATATTCAAGACTGATTTCCTCTAAGGTTGACTGAGTTGATCTCCTTGGAGTTGAAAGGACTCTCAAGAGTCTTCTCCAACAACACAGTTCAAAAGTATGGATTCTTCGGTGCTCAACTTTCTTTATAGTCCAACTCTTACATACATATATGATTACTGCAAAAACCATAGCTTTGACTAGATGGACTTTTGTTGGCCAAGTAATGTCTCTGCTTTTCAATATGCTATCTAGGTTGGCCATAACTTTCCTCCCAAAGAGCAAGCTCCTTTTAATTTCATGGCTGCAGTTACCATCTGCAGTGATTTTGGAGCCCCAAAATATAAAGTCTGTCACAGTTTCCACTGTTTCCCCATCTATTTGCCATGAAGTGATGGGACCGGATGCCATGACCTTAGTTTTCTGAATGTTAAGTTTTAAGCCAAAATTTTCACTCTCCTCTTTCACTTCCATCAAGAGGCTCTTTAGTTCTTCTTCACTTTCTGCCATAAGGGTGGTGTCATCTGCATACCTGAGGTTATTGATATTTCTTCTGGCAATCTTGATTCCAGGTTGTGCTTCATCCAACCTTGCATTTTGCTTAATATGCTCTACATATATGTTAAATAAGCACGGTGATAATATACAACCTTTATGTACTCTTTTCCCTATTTGGAACCAGTCTGTTGTTCCAAGTCCAGTTCTAACTGTTGCTTCTTGACCTGCATACAGATTTCCCAGGAGGCAGGTTTGGTGGTCTGGTATTCCCATCTCTTTAAGAATTTTCCACAGTTTGTTGTGATCCACACAGTCAAAGGCTTTGGCATAGTCAGTAAAGCAGAAGAAGGTGTTTTTCTGGAACTCTCTTGCTTTTCAAAGATCCAATGGATATTGGCAATTTGATTTCTGGTTCCTCTGTCTTTTGTAAATCCAGCTTGAACATCAGGAAGTTCACGGTTCACATACTGTTGAAGCTGGCTTGGAGAATTTTGAGC
>NW_011494944.1:2994552-3001342 GCF_000754665.1 Bison bison bison | reverse complement strand
CCCCCATCCATGGGATTCTCCAGGCAAGAATACTGGAGTGGGTTGCCATTTCCTTCTCCAGGGGATCTTCCTGACCTGGGGATCGAACCCAGGTCTCCCGCATTGCAGGCAGACACTTTAACCTCTGAGCCACCAGGGAAGCCCAGTCCTAGCATTTAGCCAACGTTAATCCATATTGCTCTGTTTTCCTTAGATGAGGTAAATTCCTAAGCCAGTTTCATACCTTCTGATTCACTCAACGGATGAAGCACATGCAAACTTATATCCCTGCCTCCATTTACTTGTGTGGAACACCACTTGCAAAGAAGCAGGGCTGGCGGGGGTGGAGGGGCAAATTGAGAGAGTAGCACTGACATATACAAGTTGTGCTCAGTCTCTCAGTCACAGTCAACTCTTTATGAGCTCATGGAATGTAACCCACCAGGCTCCTTTGTCCATGGGATTTCCCAGGCAAGAATATTGGATCGGATTGCTATTTCCTTCTCCAGGGGATCCTCCCAACCCAAGGACTGAACCCACGTCTCCTGTGACTCCTTCATTGGCAGGTGGATTCTTTTACCACTGATCTGCCTGGGAAGCCCATATACATTACCACGTGTAAAATACATAGCTAGCAGGAATCTACTGTATAGCACAGGGAGCTGCGCTAGGGTCTCTGTGATGACCTAGAGGAGAGAAAAGGGGATTGGGAGGGATGCTTAAGAGGTAGGGGGTATATGTATACATATGGCTGATTTGCAGTGTTGTAAAGCAGAAAATAACATAACGCTGCAAAGCAATTATATTCCAATATTTAAAAAAAGAACAATGAATAACTCAGAAAAAAAAGTACAATGTGTAACCACAGACCATCCTGCGTTTTACCTTGATGATTCGGTGTCGCAGTGTACACACCAATGTGGAATGAAGAGGAGGGTGAGCAGGAAAATGTGTTTTGTACTTCAAAAGCCCACATCTAAATGGTGGGGGAACAACTGCTTATTTCCTTGATCAGTAAACACTGTGGGTCTCTGAAATAGTTTCACAGAGTGGGCAATGGTTAACATATCTGCCCACATCCTTTCCACTTGGATCTGCTTACTAAAGTAAAGCAGGGGTGAACCACTATTTTCTCTACACCAGTCCACAATTCTCTTAACTAGGTTCCAGTATTTAGTTTTCCATTTATTTGAATTTTCAGTATTTTAACTCTTTTTGCTGGATTTAGGAAGTTGAAAGAAGTTTTATCAGACCTTAGTAGTTAGATTCATTTTAAATTATGTATTTTTAAACACTGCAATTATAAATGCAGTTTCTAAAATATAACAGCTTTTTCTACCTTCTTCTTTATCTCTTATTTACTATCTGAATAGGCTAATGTTAAGCAGCCTAGGCATATAAAAAATACGTACAAGCTAAAATTGTATTTGCTTATTTTCAAATTTAATTAAGTTTTATTTTAAAATAGAATTGTCTGTTTCTGCTCAGGAGGTAGAATGCCACAGGAGAATGTGGCACCCACCCTAATGACTGGAAAGTCTATAAATTGAAATTATAATTTTTGCAAGCAAAAAAAAAAAAAAAAAATTGCGAAGGGTAACAGTTAGAAAAAGTTACCCACAAACACACATGGGATTTTCACTCATTTGCAAACTTTTTCCTATGGACCACCATAAAGATAGACTGGGTACAGGGCAGGGAACCAGAGAAAATCCTCTACATAGTGAAGGGATATAGGAAGTAATCAGCTAAGGCTGGGGTGCTCTGCTGTCTGTAATTCCCTGGACCTGTATCTCATACAAAGCAAGAGCTACGTAGAGAGAGAGGAAGGAAAGCTTAAGTGAAGGTCCACTGCTTCTGGAAAAGAGTTATGAGCAAAGTTCACCCCATCTGGGAGAGAAGAAGGAGATTTCTGTAGCCAAAGACCCTGCAAAGTAGAGGTCTACCTCCTGTGGGGGAGGGGCAGGGACTCTCCTACACACAAGAGCCTCCATAATTATGAAGGAGATTATGGATGCCACAAGGAGTCCTAGGCACACGGACTAGACAAGAAAATAGAACCTCCCAAACCCATCATTGTCTCATCCGCACCTTAAGAGTAGAACCAAGCAGCAAGTAAGTGCCGTTTACTACATCAGGAGAGTAAGAATGGAGAGAAAGCCCTCTATCACAGACATTCAGGGGCTGCTGAAAGATACAGAAAGCAGGAGAACTAGACAGGTAATTCAGGTATGGGAACTGTCACATAGGGACTCTAATACAACTCTGATTAATATTTTATGGAATCTAGTGTAAGGTGGAAAACATGCCTGAAATGAGAAATTCAGTAAGGTGGTAGAAACTGTAAGAACCAAATAAAAAGGAAAAAACATTTTTTTTGAAAGACATAAAAATAAAGAATTCCTTTAATGTGCTTAACAAAAGGCTAACACAGATGAGTCAGTGAACTTGAAAAAAGGGCAACAGAAATTATCCAAACAAAAATACAAAGAGACAAGAATGTTGGTGGAAGGAAGAAGAACAAGAATAAAGCACTCAAAAGCTATGTGGACAAAACAAATTTTAATTGGAGTCTCAGAAAAGGAATAAAGACAGAATAGGGTATAAGATATATTTGAAGATATTTTGTCTGAGAATATTCCAGAAATGAAAACAATAAGAACAAAAACTCCCCAGACAAAAATGCAGATTAAAGATACTCAAAGAACCTAAAGAATAAAAGCAAGATAAAAATGATATGCATGAATTGCAAAAAATTTAAGCAATTCAGATAACTCAAAATGAGAAAAATCAAAATACTGATAACCTCCTGAAATAAAATATGTAATTAAAGAGTATTAATGTCAGTCCAGTTTTGCACGCATTTATATGAATGATGCTAAAGCTGAAACTCCAATACTTTGGCCACCTCATGCAAAGAGTTGACTCATTGGAAAAGACTCTGATGCTGGGAGGGATTGGGGGCAGGAGGAGAAGGGGACGACAGAGGATGAGATTGCTGGATGGCATCACTGACTTGATGGACGTGAGTCTCAGTGAACTCCGGGAGTTGGTGATGGACAGGGAGGCCTGGTGTGCTGCGATTCATGGGGTCGCAAAGAGTTGGACATGACTGAGCAACTGAAATGAACTGAACTGAACTGACCTGATGTTTATTTAATTTTTTTGATATAGTTAAATCAGTTTTCAAAAATTGAAGTGAACACCTTGGAGGAAGTACTTTTTTTTTTGTTTGTTTGTTTCTAATGCTTTTTCCAGCAAATTCTAACATTGTTAGCGTTTAGGATAAGGGAAAATTGAGAGGATAATCTTATTTCCATTGGTCTGGACACTAGGCAACAATCCTAATGTCCTAGTGTATTCGTTCAGTGTTAAAAGTAAATATACAAAGCATTTTATAACTTTAGAATAGATAATAATGTCTGATAATATCTTTGCATTATCAGCCTTGTATTATGTAATATATCTATGTAATTTCACTACAAAACATTTCAAGAAACAATTCTAGGGTTGTAATTAGACCAGTGTTTCACAGCTATAAGTTCAAGGTGAAGACTACTAAGAAAAAATTTTTAATACTTCACAGACATTCTGTCCTCTCCTCAATATCATTTTTTAAAGTTTATAGTTACTATATATTTTTGGCTTTCTTCTTGGCTATAATAGTTATTGAATTGAATTTAGAGTTCTACTCTTCACAATATAATGTAGGTTTGGGAAAAGTTGTTTAGAATGAAGACTGTATCTTACACTTCATACTGTCAGCTGAAATCAAATTGGCTTCAGTTTCCAAATCTTTTATCTCTAAAACATTTGTAAGTACAATTCAAATAATAATCAACATTATTTTACTCTCTGGAGACAGGTTGTCATCCTAAAGAACAGAGATATTTTTAAATTTAGGAAAACAACTTAAATTCAATCTATCATTATACTTGGAAATAAAACCAATATGTATATAAACGAATGGAGATGAATTTAAATAAATGTTAATAATGACAATTAATAGAAAGAACATATATAAATTGCATTTAAAGTGTATTCCTAAAAAAACTTTTAAATTAATAAAGCAAGCAAATATTGACTTAGTAGACATAAATGCTGCTTCATTTGGATGGTGATTCTAAAGCCTGAGAGGAAGCAATTGCTACAGTCATTTATGTTTCCTCACAGTGATTAGTATATTATCTTGCAAATGGCCCAAATATCTATGATATATAAATTTATTTTATCTTAATTATTGATACTTGACAACTATGTCTTTTAAAAAATTAAGTTGATATTAAATCAGGATTTTATTGTTGTTTAAATAAGAATAGTTGAATGCTGATGAACAGATATAAAGTAAAAACAAATTCAGGATTTATGAGTTTTAGTAAACAAATGGATAAACATATGCTTACTAAATAAAAACATGCATCCATATATGGACATACCTGTAAATTTATATATGCATATATTTATTTATTTATATGCTGTTTATTATATAGAGAGACAAAGAAAAACTAAAATCTGAAATAATGGGTTTGGGAGATATATATGTAGCTTATACATATATATATACACACACACACACCTCTGAATATTTGGAATATACACATTTTATTACATAACAATATGCATTTTTACTATGTTTTACTTTGGATAAGAATTACATGCCAAGAATCTTTTGAACACTAGGTGTCACTAAAGTAAAGGAGAAATTAACAACAACAAACGCTGTAATAACTTCCAAAGGAGACTCTATAATAGCATTTTGTTTATGATTCTGTTATTTCCTTAATTTTAGGATTTATAACTCATATATTCAAATTCACACCAGGATGAAATGTCACATGGACTTAGGTGGAAGTGATTATATCTGCTCTCCACCAGCAAGTCAGGGGGAAAATCAGACACCAATTTTTGCCTATACAGGAAGACCTTGAAGAAACTAGACTTATTTTTAAAATTCAAGCCTATTAACATCATTGCAGGCACACTGCCATTTTAAGAATGAATCTGTGCTTTCCTCTTTAAGAGCCAGGTTTGTGGAGAAAGAGTGGAAGAAGATGCAAGGTGATCTCACTGAAATGCTCCTTCCTCTTAAGCATAATGGATCTTCTGACATCTCAATCAGACATGAAAATTCTAGGCTTGAGCACCCTAGGCATTACTTCTTAGATTTTTTTTTTTTTTTGCTCACACTTCACTTTGAAGAACAATTTGGTGGGTTTTAAACTTTTAAGTGGGGATTCCCTTGTAGCTTAGTTGGTAAAGAATCTGCTGGCAATGCAGGAGACCATTCGATTCCTAGGTCGGGAAGATAGCCTGGAGAAAGAAACGGCAACCCACTCCAGTATTCTTGCCTGGAGAATCCCATGGACCGAGGAGCCTGGCAAGCTACAGTCCATGGGGTCAAAAGAGTCAAACGCGACTTAGTGACTAAACCATCAATCACCACCAAACTTAAAGTACTTATAGCCTCATTGTGGTTTTGATTTGCATTTCTCTGATAATAAGTGATGTTGAGCATCTTTTCATGAGTTTGTTAGCCATCTGTATGTCTTCTTTGGAGAAATGTCTGTTTATTTCTTTGGCCCATTTTTTGATTTGGTCATTTATTTTACTGGAATTGAGCTGCAGGAGTTGTTTGTATATTTTTGAAATTAATTCTTTGTCAAGTGCTTCATTTGCTATTATTTTCTCCCATTCTGAAGGCTGTCTTTTTACCTTGCTTAGAGTTTCCTTTGTTGTGCAGAAGTTTTTAATTTTAATTAGGTCCCAATTGTTTATTTTTGCTTTTATTTCCAATATTCTGGGAGTTGAGTCATAGAGGATCCTGCTGTGATTTATGTCGGAGAGTGTTTTGCCTATGTTCTCCTCTAGGAGTTTTACAGTTTCTGGTCCTATGTTTAGATCTTTAATCCATTTTGAGTTTATTTTTATATATGGTGTTAGAAAGTGTTCTAGTTTCATTCTTTTACAAGTGGTAGACCAGTTTTCCCAGCACCACTTGTTAAAGAGATTGTCTCGCTAGTCAGAATGGCTGCCATCCAAAAGTCTACAAGCAATAAATGCTGGAGAGGGTGTGGAGAAAAGGGAACCCTCTTACAATGTTGGTGGGAATGCAAACTAGTTCAGCCACTATGGAGAACAGTGTGGAGATTCCTTAAAACCTGGAAATACAACTGCCATATGACCCAGCAATCCCACTGCTGGGCATACACAATGAAGAAACCAGAGTTGAAAGAGACACGTGTACCCCAATGTTCATCTCAGCACTGTTTATAATAGCCAGGACATGGTAGCAACCTAGATGTCCATCAGCAGACAAATGGATAAGAAAGCTGTGGTACATATACACAATGGAGTATTCAGTTCAGTTCAGTTCAGTCACTCAATTGTGTCCAATTCTTTGCGACCCCATGAATTGCAGCACACTAGGCCTCCCTGTCCATTACCAGCTCCTGGAGTTCACTCAAACTCATGTCCATTGAGTCGGTGATGCCATCCAGCCATCTTATCCTCTGTCCTCCCCTTCTACTCCTGCCCTTAATCCCTCCCACCATCAGAGCCTTTTCCAATGAGTCAACTCTTCGCATGAGGTGGCCAAAGTATTGGAGTTTCAGCTTCAACATCAGTCCTTCCAAAGAACACCCAGGACTGATCTCCTTTAGAATGGACTGGTTGGATCTCCTTGCAGTCCAAGGGACTCTCATGAGTCTTTTCCAACAACACAGTTCAAAAATATCAGTTATTCGGCGCTCAGCTTTCTTCACAGTCCAACTCTCAAATCCATACATGACCACTGGAAAAATCATAGCCTTGA
>NW_011494944.1:2993409-2994452 GCF_000754665.1 Bison bison bison | reverse complement strand
TCCCCATCTATTTCACATGAAGTGATGGGACCAGATGCCATGATCTTAGTTTTCTGAATGTTGAGCTTTAAGCCAACTTTTTCACTCTCCTCTTTCACTTTCATCAAGAGGTTTTTTTCACATTCTGCCATAAGGGTGGTGTCATCTGCATATCTGAAGTTGTTGATATTTCTCCCGGCAATCTTGATTCCAGCTTGTTCTTCCAGCCCAGCGTTTCTCTTGATGTACTCTGCATAGAAGTTAAATAAGCAGGGTGACAATATACAGCCTTGACGTACTCCTTTTCCTATTTGGAACCAGTCTGTTGTTCCATGTTCAGTTCTAACTGTTGCTTCCTGACCTGTATATAGGTTTCTCAAGAGGCAGGTCATGTGGTCTGGTATTCGCATCTCCTTCAGAATTTTCCACAGTTTATTGTGATCCACACAGTCAAAGGCTTTGGCATAGTCAATAAAGCAAAAATAGATGTTTTTCTGGAACTCTCTGCTTTTTCCATGATCCAGCAGATGTTGGCAATTTGATCTCTGGTTCCTCTGCCTTTTCTAAAACCAGCTTGAACATCAGGAAGTTCACAGTTCACATATTGCTGACCTGGCTTGGAGAATTTTGAGCATTACTTTACCAGCATGTGAGATGAGTGCAAATGTGTGGTAGTTTGAGCATTCTTTGGCATTGCCTTTCTTTGGGATTGGAATGAAAACTGACCTTTTCCAGTCCTATGGCCACTGCTGAGTTTTCCAAATTTGCTGGCATATTGAGTGCAGCACTTTCACAACATCATCTTCCAGGATTTGAAATAGCTCAACTGGAATCCCATCACTTCCACTAGCTTTGTTCATAGTGATGCTTTCTGAGGCCCATTTCACATTCCAGGATGTCTGGCTCTAGGTCAGTGACCACACCATCATGATTATCTGGGTCGTGAAGATCTTTTTTGTATGGCTGTGTATTCTTGCCATCTCTTCTTAATATCTTCTGCTTCTGTTAGGTCCATACCATTTCTGTCCTTTATCAAGCTCATCTTTGCATGAAATGTTCCCTTG
>NW_011494944.1:2992632-2993309 GCF_000754665.1 Bison bison bison | reverse complement strand
CATTCTGTTGTTTTCCTCTATTTCTTTGCATTGATTGCTGAGGAAGACTTTCTTATCTCTTCTTGCTATTCTTTGGAACTCTGCATTCAGATGCTTATATCTTTCCTTTTCTCCTTTGCTTTTTGCTTCTCTTCTTTTCAAAGCTATTTGTAAGGCCTCCCCAGACAGCCATTTTGCTTTTTTGCATTTCTTTTCCATGGGGATGGTCTTGATCCTTGTCTCATGTACAATGTCATGAACATCCATCCATAGTTCATCAGGCACTCTATCTATCAGACGTAGTCCCTTAAATCTATTTCTCACTTCCACTGTATAATAAGGGATTTGATTTAGGTCATGTCTGAATGGTCTAGTGGTTTACCCTACTTTCTTCAATTTAAGTCTGAATTTGGCAATAAAGAGTTCATGATCTGAGCCACAGTCAGCTCCCAGTCTTGTTCCTGCTGACTGTATAGGGCTTCTCCATCTTTGGTTGCAAAGAATAGAATCAATCTGATTTTGGTGTTGACCATCTGGTGATGTCCATGTGTAGAGTCTTCTCCTGTGTTGTTGGAAGAGGGTGTTTGCTATGACCTGTGAGTTCTCTTGGCAAAACTCTATTAGTCTTTGCCCTGCTTCATTCCATATTCCAAGGCCAAATTTGCCTGTTACTCCAGGTGTTTCTTGCAGAGAAGGCA
>NW_011494944.1:2952510-2992532 GCF_000754665.1 Bison bison bison | reverse complement strand
GCAGAGAAGGCAATGGCATCCCACTCCAGTACTCTTGCCTGGAAAAGCCCATGGATGGAGGAGCCTGGTAGGCTGCAGTCCATGGGGTCGCTAAGAGTCGGGCACAACTGAGCAACTTCACTTTCACTTTTCACTTTCATGCATTGGAGAAGGAAATGGCAACCCACTCCAGTATTCTTGCCTGGAGAATCCCAGGGACAGAGGAGCCTAGTGGGCTGCCCTCTATGGGGTCGCACAGAGTTGGACACAACTGAGGCGACTTAGCAGCAGCAGCAGCCAGGTGTTTCTTGAATTCCTACTTTTGCATTCCAGTGCCCTATAATGAAAAGGGCATCTTTTGGGGGTTTTAGTTCTAAAAGGTCTTGTAGGTCTTCATAGAACCATTCAACTTCAGCTTCTTCAGCATTACTGGTTGGGGCATAGACTTGGATGTATTACTCAGCCATTAAAAAGAATACATTTGAATAAGTTCTAATGAGGTGGATGAAACTGGAGCCTATTATACAGAGTGAAGTAAGCCAAAAAGAAAAACACCAATACAGTGTACTAACCCATATGTATGGAATTTAGAAAAATTGTAACAGTAACCCAGTATGCAAGTCAGCAAAAGAGACACAGACCTATAGAATAGTCTTATGGACTCTGTGGGAGAGGGAGATGGTGGGATGATTTGGGAGAATGACATTGATACATGTATAGTATCCTATGTGAAATGAAATGCCAGTCCAGGTTCAATGCATGATACAGGATGTCCGGGTCTGGTGCACTGGGATGACCCAGAGGTATGGTATGGGAAGGGAGGTGGGAGGGGGGTTCAGAATGGGGAACACATCGTGTACACCCTTGGCAGATTCATGTTGATGTATGGCAAAACCAATACAATAATGTAAAGTAACTAATCTCCAATTAAAATAAATAAATTTATATTAAAAAAAGAAAATGTAGAAAAAATAAATAAATCAGTACTTGTAGCCTTAAATTAGGATTATTTATGGGTAATATTAAGTACTCACTTAAAAAGCTCATTTCTGTCGATGGCTCTGTTGGTTTGGGGGTCGATTGCATAGACAGTCAAGTCACACTTGGTATAGTCTTCTAGAGAAAAGGCATCGCCATGCCGGCGAGCACCAATGGACTCCACCACAACCTTGGCACCAGGAATTTGCTCCTGAACATAGCGATCCAAAATCCTATAAATCAAACAAAGCACAAACATGACATTCTGACAGATTCACTGGGGGAAAAAATCACCCTCATCTTGAAATGATATTTAGTAAATGAAAAATGATGACAGCCTGGTTTTTGCTAATGCTTAGTGAATACTATGGAGAAGGCGATGGCAACCCACTCCAGTACTCTTGCCTGGAGAATCCCATGGATGGAGGAGCCTGGTAGGCTGCAGTCCATGGGGGTATGAAGAGTTGGACACAACTGAGTGACTTCACCTTCACTTTTCACTTTTATGCATTGGAGAGGGAAATGGCAACCCACTCCAGTGTTCTTGCCTGGAGAATCCCAGGGATGGGGGAGCCTGGTGGGCTGCCGTCTATGGGGTCGCACAGAGTTGGACACAACTGAAGCGACATAGCAGCAGCAGCAGTAGCAGTTAATACTAACTCTTGAAAAAAATTCTCCATGTATTTAGAACATTTAACTCCCAATGATGCTAGAAGCTGAATAAGGTAGAAAGAGGTCATCAACCATGTCCTCTTTAAGTCTAGACTTAAAATTTATGATACCAATTGAGCTCTTACATGGCTCATGAGCAATGCCAACTATGTTGTACAAATAAAGCTGTCTGTGCTTTATAGGAGCCATGGGGTCTTAGAACTCTTGAGTTCATATGCTTGGTGTTATAAATTACACCTTTCACCAGATTTTGCGATAAATGCCATAATAGCTATATACCAAGGTGCAAGAGTCGGATACTTCTTTCCCTCAGAGTATAAAGACACTTAGAAAACTATAGCAGTGGAAGAATGTAGATATTTTGCTTTCCCTGATTTATCAGATTATAATAAAATCCTCAGAGGCTATTTAGGTGAATACAAATAACTAAAGTGAAAGTGAAACTGTTAGTTATCAAGTCCTGTCCCATTCTTTGTGACTCCATGGACTGTAGCCCACCAGACTCCTCTGTCCATGGAATTCTCCAGGCAAGAATACTGGAGTAGGTTGCCATTTCCTTCTCCAGGGCATCTTCCCCACCCAGGGATCGAACCTGGGTCTCCTGCATTGCAAGCAGACTATCAACTGAGCCACCAAATAACTAAAAGATATATCATTTAGTACAGAATTAGTAATATTCAATAGAAAGGAAAGAACAGTAATCCATAGGTAATTTTCTGTAAAGCACATTTTTTTTCTAATTGGATAATGATTTTAATTGAAAGTATAACTTATAGCCAAATAAAGACAATTTCCTTAATGTTCTTTTTCTTATTAAAAACTTAATATTATTAATCCTTGAAGATTAACTCTAGAATGCAGATTATTAAATATAGACATTTATATGTAAATTAATTAATTTTAATAACTAAACATGACAAATAGAGTCCAAGCTGTGAAGCATTTGGGGGGGGAATGAGGAATAATATATTCTAAAGAATTTTGATGCACCAGGAAATAACTTTTACTTCAGATGCCAAAATTGACCTGTTTTCTCCTCTATTAAAAAAATATATTGCCTTCAGAGTCTGGTATGTGCTTGGTTTGCCCTGTTAAAAGAGAAGCAGGATATGAAACTCTGGAGGAAATGGCTGTATCACTGAGCACAAGTCTGTGGTGTACACACCAGAGGACATCATCAATGTAAATGAAGTGTCTTGTTTACTTTTAAACTGGTGTAGAAG
Organism: Bison bison bison; assembly: GCF_000754665.1. NCBI lineage: Eukaryota > Metazoa > Chordata > Mammalia > Artiodactyla > Bovidae > Bison > Bison bison. The sequence goes on along the minus strand of NW_011494944.1, from coordinate 2,989,680 downwards.
AGCATAGTTGAAGTTTCTCTTACTGAAGTACTCTTCATTCTTTTCTTTTTCTCTCATCATCAAGATTTTTTTCCTTAAACATTTAGAGATGTTTTGGGATAAAGCTAAATAAGTTCAGATCTGAAGTCTTTTTTTTAACCTTTTTCTGATAAATACATTAAAACTAAATTTAAGTATTTTAGAATACAAACATCTTTTGTAAAAATCAATCTTTCTATGTATCATCTGTGTCCATATACCTAAGCATTTCTACAATATCTGCCTATGCTATATATATATATATATATTACATTACTTTACACATATACATATATATATATAAATATATATGTGTGATATTCATAATAATGAATTTTTAGACCTTCATCTTCATATGTACATAGATAAAGGGTTGCTTCCAATTTTTTTAACCTCATTTTTTTAAATGTAACTCTCTAAGTACTTACTTTGAATTGGCAAATATAAATTAAAGCTAATGTTTACATTGCCCTTATTATTTTATTAATTTATTAAGCCAGTTCACACATACATTTTGAAATAAAATGTCATGTGGATTTACAGTTCATAATTCCATCAAGAAATTCTACCAGTATAAGTATTTGCATGCCCTAGGTCACTGTCAATTTATGATATTATGACTTTGAAGGCTTTAATTATTAAACTTTTGCTTAAAGTGAAAGTGGAGTGAAAGTGAAAGTCATTCAGTTGTGTCCAACTCTTTGCCACCCCATGGACTATACAGTCCATGGAATTCTCCAGGCCAGAATACTGTAGTTGGTAGCCTTTCGGTTCTCCAGGGGATCTTCCCAAACTAGGGATCAAACCCAGGTCTCCCGCATTGCAGGTAGATTCTTTACCAGCTGAGCCACAAGGGAAGTCCAAGAATACTGGGTAGCCTATCCCTTCTCCAGGGGATCTTCCCAACCAAGGAATTGAACTGGGGTCCCTTACACTGTCGGAGAAGGCAATGGCACCCCCCTCTGGTACTGTTGCCTGGAAAATCCCATGGACGGAGGAGCCTGGTAGGCTGCAGTCCATGAGGTCGCTAGGTGTCAGATACGACTGAACGACTTCACTTTTCACTTTTCACTTTCATGCATTGGAGAAGGAAATGGCAACCCACTCCAGTGTTCTTACCTGGAGAATCCCAGGGATGGGGGAGCCTGGTGGGCTGCTGTCTATGGGGTTGAACAGAGTCAGACACAACTGAAGCAACTTAGCAGCAGCCCCTTCATTGTAGGCAGATTCTTTACTAACTGAGCTATCAGGGAAGTCTAACTTTAATAAAATAAGTTCTATAATATATATATGTGTGTGTGTGTGTGTGCGCATATGTACATACAGGGAGAGAGAGAAAAGGATACTCTTGATCAATTGATACTCTTTATCAATCTGTAACATCTGTGTCATACACAAACACTTTATCAAGGGAGATGCCTGTGATGATGCTTATATAATGTTAATTGTGCCCTGAATCTAAATTCTTGGAAGCAGTACATCAATTGAAAATATAAGTAGTATAATCAAACATTTGGCAGTATGGTATTTAATTATGGCAACATTTTTCAAAACAACAAACTGTCTGATCTGTGAAGAATTAAATACAGTGTGAATGAATTGGTATAATAATTATAATACTTTAAAAAATTAAATTTACATTTAGGGTTTATTGTTTTACTTCAGTTTAAAAGATCAGTAGCATACTCATAATATTTAGTAATAGGTTATTACATGATCTTTAGACAAAGTTTCAAAGTTTCTATAAAGAAATATGTTAATACAGTATTATATGTTCACATATGTTTATATCTAAATATATGTATCAGTTAATTCAGTTCAGTTCAGTTTCTCAGTCGTGTCCGACTCTTTGCGACCCCATGAATCACAGCACGCCAGGCCTCCCTGTCCATCACCAACTCCCGGAGTTCACTCAGACTCAGGTTCATCGAGTCAGTGATGCCATCCAGCCATCTCATCCTCTGTCGTCCCCTTCTCCTCCTGCCCCCAATCCCTCCCAGCATCAGAGTCTTTTCCAATGAGTCAACTCTTTGCATAAGGTGGCCAAAGTACTGGAGTTTCAGCTTCAGCATCAGTCCTTCCAATGAACACCCAGGACTGGTCTCCTTTAGGATGGACTGGTTGGATCTCCTTGCAGTCCAAGGGACTAATATTTTACTGTGCTACCACATGATAGCTAATTATTTAAAATTTAAACTAGTTTCTAATTTAAATTAAACATTGCAATCTATATAGCCTTCTTATAATAAATGTTGAAAGAAAAACTTTTTTATGTGAAACCTTCTTTTAAATCACAGACTAAGAGAATATTGAAAAACTGGCTCAGTTAACTGATTTATTATCAAAGGTAGTTATTTTTGGTTCAGTTCAGTTCAGTCGCTCAGTCGTGTCCAACTCTTTGCAATCCCATGAATCACAGCACGCCAGGCCTCCCTGTCCATCACCAACTCCGATTCCCCTAAATTTTCATTTACAGCCTCACTTATCCAATATCTTATATGTGCATTTCACCAGAAATTGGGTTATAAAAAAATACGTATAGCAGCTTTACTAAAATCGTTTTATAACTAAAACAAATAATTACTTATAGCTAACTTTTGTTTTTTTACACTAAACTGTTACACCAGTCATCTTTTCAGTTACCTATTTGTGTGAATGACCCACAGTAAAATTACCATTTGATGGGTTTTTCTGGCCTTGTGTTAGAGCAGCTCACTCCTCCTCCACCCACCCACCCCCCAAAATAGATTGGGTTTCTAAATAGGTCTGCCTTCTAAGAAGCATTGTGCAGAGGGAGTGGTTAGGAACCCAACCTGCTGTTAGCTCATAGATGTAGATTCTAATTAAATTTCCACCACTGGCATCTGTATGTTTGTGAAAATTTCTGAGCCTCTCAAAGTTATAGGAAACTCTTCTCTGCAAAGGGGAAAATAATGATTTCTACCTCAAAGGCCTCTATGAGACATTATTTAGATAACACCCAATTAAGTGCACAAAGCCCAACAAATAAAAAACATGCCACAAATGTGAGCTATTTGTTGTGGTGGTTGTAAAAACTCCTCAGATTTCATGATTTCAAACCCTACTTAGCCTTTTGTTGAATAAATATGTTTTATATTTAACTAGCAACATAGGGAGCTCCACTCCAGGTACCTGTCAATATTTTTTCAAAAGCCTGGCTAAAAGAATCAATAGGCATTGCAGATGGCCAGAGGGATATGCAGCTTTCCTAATATTCTAAACTAATTTTCTCTCATAAAACAGACTTGTAGAGACTTTACCCAGACCATATCCTCAGCAATATTCCAGGTTCCGTAGAACATTTTGTTAATGACATTATGAGATATCTTCTCTAAGATGTTCCACAGGATAAAATCCTTCCTCCAATCCTGCATTTCACTCTGAAATAGTTCTGCATTTCCAATGGAAGTGATTTGTTGTTTGTTTTTTCTTAATGTTTTAACTGATTTACATTTTTTTCCAATTTTTTGTGTGCTTCTTTCACTTTGGCCTTAAAATGATGAACACCAAGTTTGTTTCCTATTTTGTAGTGTCTCTGCAGGATGTTTTGGCCTCTTTATTACCAGTCTTATTTTCATTCTTTCCACAATGTCTTTCTATTCCGTTTGCCATGTTCAGTTTCTGACTTACTTAATGGTTTTTACCTTGTTTCACTGTATGAATCATTATAAACTGTCTAAATTCTCCTTGTATAAAGTTAAACATTAAAAAAAAAAGTAACCTCTATTACAACTTAGATATAAGTGAAATTATTAATAAAATAGTTTGTGTTGCTGCTGATACAAATGGAATTTTCTTATCTAAACACGTGATTGAATTTATTCCACGAGCTAGTAAAACAGCAGCACAGAAAGGTAAATTGTATAAAAGTTAGAAAAAGTTAAGAGAAGAACTACAAAGATGATTAAGAGAATAAAGGCACCGATCATTGCTGATCAGGTATCTGAATTGAGTGGCTGCACAAGAACACAATATATTTATCTTGTACCATGGCCTGGAAATAATTATAAAAGATAATAAGCTGTTCTATTTGTCAAAACTTCTGGACCATAAAACAAAAGAATATGAGAGAAATAAGTATTTTGAAAGGAAAAAAAATGCCCACTATGTATCTTGGAAATCTTTATAAAGCAGCTGTGATTCATGTTTTTAATGGAATCATAATATCATGATATTATTTTCATCTTGCAACTGCTTTTGAGTTATTTTCTACTTGGTGCCAGAAAAAACTCTGAAAAATAAACTGAATGATATGATATTTGGGAAAAGTAAACAGAGATTATAATACTTTACTTTTTTTCCCTCTATTGTTTGCTTTAAAATATTTATTCAAATTCTTCTAAAATATATAGCACAAATAATAAGTTAAATAAAAACATTACAGTCAATATTATGGTACCTTCATTAAAATTGTCTTTTATGAATTAAATTTATTTTTATTTCCCACAATGTAGCTCTGCCTATGCTTTAAGCTTGCCCTTTTCTTAGGTAGAATATTTGCTCCAACACTGCTTTATTTTTTAATGTTTGTATTCCCCTTACAGGGTAAACAAAAAAATGTAAAACCATCTCTATCAGCCCTAAAAATAAAAAACAGGTTTTTTTTAAATGAATATTTCAATTCATTTTCAGTTAAGATTCTACTTATCTCTTTTTGCAAACAATAGCAGTTGCTCAAATATATCAAACATTATTTTAAAATAAAAATAAAATTAAAATGTCCTCAGTGGAATTCTAAAAAAGCATTGTTTATTTGTTTTTTTTTCTTTTTTTTGCTTTGTTTTCATTGTTTCTGGGGGAAAAAAAGCAAAACAATATATAGGAGCAAATATATTGAATCTGACAAAATATACAATCTAAATGTAGCATTCTTTTATATGTTTGTATGTTGCTAAGAAAAATGGAAGAGGGACACAATCATGTATTTACATTTTTCTATATCATATATATCAGATGACAAATATAAATTTATAACACTCATTTATTATCCTTCAATACTTTTTTCTTTCTCCCAAGAGAAACTGGTAGTTTTGACTATAAGCATTCAGAAATGTGTTAATCAATCAATGGTGAGAAAGGACATTAAAATATGAATAAACCTATTGAAAGCAAACACATCAACATATATGACTCCACTGAATCAAAATACAGTAGAATCTAAAGAAAAAGTAAAATCTAGTTGAAAAGACTCTTTGTGACTCCATCCACTATAGCCCACCAGGCTCCTCTGTTCATGTAATTCTCCAGGCAACAATACTAGAGTGGGTTGCCATTCCGTTTTCCAGGGAATCTTCCCCACCCAGAGACTGAACCCTGTCTCCCACAATGCAGGCAGATTCTTTACCATCTGAGCCACTAGAAAAGTCCGAAAAATAATTTGCTTTGGTTATTTCTTCAAAGTACATAAGTAACAACATCACATATTGTTTTGTACAAGTCAAACTGTATTCTGGGCTATCTTAATTTTGTAAAATACTAAAAGTTCTTGTAACATAATGAGTTGAAAAATGAGTATTTCCGCTAGGAAAGACAGGAAGTTACTTCTTTCTCTGTGAAAATAAAGCCCCAAACTAAGTATTTTAGAAAAATAGCAGGTGAATCCCTTTTGTATCATAACAATGAATCACCTAGACTGAATAAAACCAAATTACATTTATAATTTTTTAAAGGAATCATGAAATATACTTAGAATATTAAAAAAATGGATTTCATTTTATATTGAGTTTATGTTTTATTTTTATGACTGGCTTCAATTTATTTTACAGCTATTAGATGCCTATTACAGAAAACATTATTTTCAAAAGTTTTGCTATTGAAATATCTATGCTTGATAATCTGATAAAATTAGATCATTTATAGTCATTCTCTGTTGATAACCTCTTCAACTTCATCTTTGTGTTAAGAATACTTGAAGAAAATTGGCATGTGATTGGAGATATTTATAGCAATTCAATTTAGAACATAGTAGATAAGAAAAACTATACAACTATAAACTTTCAATACAATAAAATATTTCATACATCCCAGCCTATATTTTTTAACATATTTTCATTGGTTTGATTGGATAGCACCATACCTGATATTTACAATGCACTCAGTTCACATGAAATAAATGAGATAAATTAAAAAAAAATCTTAATGTAGAGCTAAAAATGTGACTGTGGGGAACAGATAATGGAGCTTTCATTTCAGTTCAGTTCAGTCACTCAGTCATGTCCGACTCTTTGCGACCCATGAAGAGAAACACCCTAGGCCTCCCTGTCCATCACCATCTCCCGGAGCTCACTCAAACTTGTGTCCATCGAGTCGGTGATGCCATCCAGCCATCTCATCCTCTGTCGTCCCTTTTTCCTCCTGCCCCCAATTCCCGCCAGCATCAGAATTGTTTCCAATGAGTCAACTCTTCGCATGAGGTGGCCAAACTACTGGAGTTTCCACTTTAGCATCATTCCTTCCAAAGAAATCCCAGAGCTGATCTCCTTTAGAATGGACTGGTTGGATCTCCTTGCAGTCCAAGGGACTCTCAAGAGTCTTCTCCAACACCACAGTTCAAAAGCATCAATTCTTTGGTGCTCAGCTTTCTTCGCAGTCCAACTTGCACATCCATTCCTGACCACTGGAAAAACCATAGCCTTGACTAGACGGACCTTTGTTGGCAAAGTAATGTCTCTGCTTTTGAATATGCTATCTAGGTTGGTCATAACTTTTCTTCCAAGGAGTATGCGTCTTTTAATTTCATGGCTCTAGTCCCATTACTAAGTTGGGAAATTAGTATCACGATGGTGAGAGAGGACTGACATCCAGGGCCTTTATTGATATGAATCAAGTATTGCCATATAAAGTCAATCCTTTCCAAGAACACAATACCATTACTTTTGAATGTATAATTTTTATCAATTTTTCAGTGTTCAAGTATGACAAATATTATTTGGCTTTGTTTGCTCAGACCCAACACCTAGGAGTCATTATTGTTTCTTACTTTTTCTCATATGTCCAATTTATAACAAATTCTGTAGGTTGTATCTTCAAAAATTATATCCTTAACTCCTCCCTGTCTCCATACCTACCATCAATTTCAAGCCACATTGATCCCTCTCCTGGACGATTCCTCTAGACTCTTAACTAGTCTCCTGATTTCCCACTCAACAACCTTTTAAAACTTAAAGCTACAATGTTATTTCTCTGTGCATAACATTTAAAGCAAAATGCCCAAAAGAAATACAATACAAGTTACACATATAAATTCAAATTTTCTGTAGCCACATTAAAAAATTAAAGATAAAAATGGTGAGGTGAATTTAATATATTTATTTAGCTGTATATATCCAAAATGATCATTTCATATATAATCCATACAAAAACATTAAGGAGATATTTGACTTCTTTTGATATAAGTCTTTGAAATCTGGTGTGTATTTTATACTTGCAGCACCTCTCATTGGACTTGTCACTTTTCATGTCCTTGATAACCACATGTAACTAGTATCTACTATGCATGTGTGCATGCTAAGTTTGCTTCAGTTATGTCTGACTCCTTGTGACATAGCCCATCGGGCTCCTCTGTCCATAGCATTCTCCAGGCAAGAATACTGGAATGGGTTGTCATATCCTCCTCCAGGGGATCTTCCAGACCCAGGGATCAAACTCAAATCTCACCTCTCCTGAACTGGCAGGCAGGTTCCTTACCACTAGCTCCATCTGGGAAGCCCAGGACTTTCTATTTTACACAAAGTAAAATGTTAAAATCATCCAGGTGGCCTATGAGATCCTGTATAACTCATTTCCTACATTGACATCTATACCTTGATATGACAAATATATTCTTAACTCTGGATTTCCATATATGTAGTGTCCTCTCTCTGGGATAACTTTCTCTACTCCTGACTCCCCACATCACCACAGACAAATGGCTTTCTCCCTCAATTCTCTTAGGTTTTTGCTATATTTCTGCTTATTAGAAAGGTTTTCCTCAATCATTCTATATGAAATAATACATCTGTTTCATAATATATATTGTTAGTTTTACTTATTTTTATTATAGTTATTACTGCTTGACATCAAATTGTGTATTATTTATTATTCTTATCCTATTTGCTGTTTTTCCCCAACAGAATGTAATTTTCATGGGAACAAGGACTTTGCTTAAGTTCACTGTTAAATCTTCTGGAGAAGGGAATGGCAAACCACTTCAGTATTCTTGCCTTGAGAACCCCATGAACAATATGAAAAGGCAAAATGATAGGATACTAAAAGAGAAACTCTCCAGGTCAGTGGGTGCCCAATATGCTCTGGGTGAACTCCAGGAGTTGGTGATGGACAGGGAGGCCTGGCGTGCTGCGGTTCATGGGGTCGCAAAGAGTCGGACACGACTGAGCGACTGATCTGATCTGATCGGACTGTTAAATCTTCAGTGCTTACAACTAAGAACTACTCTTTATTTAATGACTAAATTGCCAGCTTCAGGATATGGATGCATACTCAGTCACTAACTCATGTCGGACACTTTTGCAATGACATGGACTGTAACCCTCCAGGCTCCTCTGTCCATGGAATTTCCCAGGCAAGAATACTGAAGTGGGTTGCCATTTTCTTCTCCACAGGATCTTCCCAACTCAGGGACTGAACCAGCATCTCCTACATTGGCAGGCAGATTCTCTACCACTGGGCCACCAGGGAAGTCCCAAGATATGGATATAGGAATCAAAAAGTTTAATTTCCTGGTCCAAGAATTCCTAACCATTAGAGGACCAGGGCTTAAGCCTAGATCCTGTGAATTGAAAAGGAAAAGCCTTCCTAGGAAAAACTGCTTATTTATCAATTGGGAATTTCACCCAAGATTTTCTTTAAAGTGTTTTCTTATAGGAGTTAGAATAGAAAAAAACAAGCATTGTAACTTTTTCTCTTTACAAAATATAATGCTTCAAATTAGGATTCACTAATTTAGAGCCCATTAACTAAACCAGCCTTACCTGCTCTTGAAAATAAAGTGTTATTTACAAAAGGATTTTGCTATGATGAATACTAATTATTTTTAACATTTAAATATTTTAATAACAAAATTAATTTAATGAAACAGCAAAATTTAAATATCATTAAAAGTACAAATATTATTTTTAATTTATTATTAGTAAACTTTTAATATATCCCTTTATAGAAAATTCCCTGAGCTTCCCAACTCTAGAGCAAAATGTAGATAAAAATGATCAACAATAATGTGTTTATTGATTTTCCTTTCAACTCCACCTTTCCCCTCAACTCTAAGTCTTATGCAGATATAAGACTATATAAGTGCTGGCTTTTATTTTTTATTGTTTCCTAGATTTTCTTCTGAAATGATTTTATAATTCTTATCCCAGAAATACACATTTTGGCTAGATTTCTAAAGTATGTTTTGTAAGCTCTATTCCAGGAGCTATAGATTAATTACACAGACTCATTTCAGATGTTTTGTAAATTTTTCATGAACTATTAGGCTCCTCCACACCAAAGCAATAACTACATCAATAAAGTCTTAATTTCACTGAATTTTCATATTGTATTTAGAAAATAAGAAGCATTTGACCAACTCTGAGACCTAAGTTACCAATTCTGTTTTATATTATAACACAATATTTCTAAATTATTTTATCTATATTTTTGAAAATGCCATTTCCACGTATTCTTACCATTTAAATTTTAGAATCCCAAGCATCTTTTATTTATACGAGCTTCATGGTGAAGTAAAAAGAGCAAGGAGGAAGACACAAAATGCAAACAATTTTTAGCTTCTTTAGACACTATTGCCAATCATTTGTATGTTATAATAAGATCTCCTTAACCTTACCCTCACAGCTATTTCTCCTATGCCTTAATCTCAAGAATTTGTAACAGAAAAACAATGCTCACAAAGAGATAAATGCTAAGATCAATCTAAGATGCTTCAAAACACAAACATGCGAGGCCACTCATAAGGGGCACAGATTTCCATTATGGGAGAATTTGCTGAGTGTATTAATATAATTAAAAAGATATGTGTTTCATTGCAAAAGATCATTTGGTTACTTATATAAGCATTAAAAAACAAAGTAATAAAAGAAAAAAAAATTAGTAGAGCTATTTAAGCCAGTTACAAGAAAGTGGGAAGTAATTATTATCATTCCTACAGCAACTAAGATTTACTCTTTGAACATTCTATTTTCCAGGCATCATACTCTTAGTTATCAAAGGACATTGATATCTTATGAAAAATCTTCCCAATCGTGAAATGAATTTATTAGATCATTACATTTTTCTTTGATCTACTCTTCCAATTTGTGCTGATTTTGTGTGTATCAGGAACACTTTGGAGTATGATCTGGCCACTTCCCTAGTGGCTCAGCAGTAAAGAATCCACCTGCAATGCATGAGAAGTGAGTTTGATTCCTGGGTCAGTAAGATCCCTTGGAGGAGGAAATGGCAACCCTCCTATATTCTTGCCTGAAAAATCCCATGGAGAGGAGGAGCCTGACGGGCTAAAGCCTTGGGTCTCAAGAGTCAGACACAGCTCAGAGACTGAAAGCACATACAAAGGAGAAAAATAAAAGTGATGATCATATGGAGTTTGTTTTCCTATCTTAAGGTAGGGATGTCTCAGGAAATACAGAAGATGGCTTTGAAGGTGATCTGACTTATCTAGGAATACCTACAGGAAACATATATATTGGTTAGTCTGATCATTGGAATAATAAATTCCTATTTTTAAGTACCAAGTTGGCACTCTGCTGTCTACTTCGTCTATGTGTATGCTTTCATTATGCCCTCCATTATCTCACCCCCTGCCCTGGGACATGGAGCATTTGGGGCTTCATGGTGCTGAATCAGATCTAACAGTCTATCGCTACTTCCATCTTCTGTCTACTAAAGTTGATTTCGAGAGGAATCATAATGACTATAAACTATATGATTCCAAGGGCATGATCTTCTGGAAAAGATATAACTATGGAGACAGTAAAATGAGCACTGATTTCTGGGGGTTAGTGGGAAAGGTTTGAATAGCTGGAGCATGGAGGGTTTTTTAGAGTAGTGAATCTATTCTGTATGATATTACAATGATAGATACAGTAGTCCAAACCACAGGATATACAACCAAGAGTGAACACTATGTAGACTATGGATTTGAGATGATTATGATGTGTTAACATAAGTTTATTTATTGTAACAAATGCACTATGGTGTAAGATATGGATAGTGAGGGGAGCTATGTATGAGGCAGGTGGAAGAAGAAGTATATGGGCATTCTCTTTATCTTCTACTCTATTTTACAATGACATAAAACATCCCTGGAAAAAGTCTCTTTTTAAAAAGGGATCCAAGATTTTTGTCCTTAAAAATCTCTAAATTAACACAGATTGTAGAAAACAAACAAGAAAAGACATCCTGTAAAAGGGAATCTGGCATGTACCTGCTATGCTTACTGCACTAGTAAATTTAGGTTTACTTATGTGCTTAGTCACTCAGTCATGCCCGACTCTTTGCGATCCTTTGGACTATAGCCTGGCAGACTCCTGTGTCCATGGGATCACAAAACTTTCATTCAGGAAAATGCATCAAATGCTTACTATATAACTGGAATTATAGTAGTGAAAGGCAGATTTCCTATCTTTATAAAGCTTATGTTAAATTGATATATAATATAAATATTAAATATGCTTTGAACAAAAGCAAGGGTTGAAAAGAGTGTCATCTCTTTTGCATGGTAATCAGAAAAAGCCTGTTCCGATAGATGACATTAAAACAGGTGTAATCCCAGTCAGAATGGCTGCGATCCAAAAGTCTACAAATAATAAATGCTTGAGAGGGTGTGGAGAAAAGGGAACCCTCTTACACTGTTGGTGGGAATGCAAACTAGTACAGCCACTATGGAGAACAGTGTGGAGATTCCTTAAAAAACTGGAAATAGAACTGCCTTATGATTCAGCAATCCCATTGCTGGGCATACACACTGAGGAAACCAGAAGGGAAACAGACACGTGTACCCCAATGTTCATCGCAGCACTGTTTATAATAGCCAGGACATGGTAGCAACCTAGATGTCCATCAGCAGATGAATGGATAAGAAAGCAGTGGTACATATACACAATGGAGTATTACTCAGCCATTAAAAAGAATACATTTGAATCAGTTCTAATGAGGTGAATGAAACTGGAGCCTATTATACAGAGTGAAGTAAGCCAGAAGAAAAACACCAATACAATATACTAATGCATATATATGGAATTTAGAAAGATGGTAACAATAAGCTGGTGTACGAGACAGCAAAAGAGACACTGATGTATAGATCAGTCTTATGGACTGTGGGAGAGGGAGAGGGTGGGATGATTTGGGAGAATGGCATTGAAACATGTAAAATATCATGTAAGAAACGAGTTGCCAGTCCAGGTTCGATGCATGATACTGGATGCTTGGGGCTAGTGCACTGGGACGACCCAGACGGATGGTACGGGGAGGGAGGAGGGAGGAGGGTTCAGGATGGGGAACACATGCATACCTGTGGTGGATTCATTTTGATATTTGGCAAAACTAATACAATTATGTAAAGTTTAAAAATAAAATAAAATTTTAAAAAAAGAAACAAAAAAACAAACAAACAAAAAAAAAACAGGTGTAATCAACTACTATTTAGTAAAAGTTAAGCATATATAAACCACTTTTACAGATGCAAACAAGATACTCTCTAATCGCTATTCCATGCTTAAATGTTGATAATCACCTCTTTCATAGGATGTTTTATGTGGCAAAAAAAGGTTAAATTTTGTGAAGCACCAGGAAGTAATTCTTGCAGACCACATATGCTTTTATTATCGGAGAGTCACTCATGTCTTAATCCAGTGCCTATTGTATTTTATTTGACACATAGTTAGTAGCAGGTTAACTATCTGACCATCTATAGTTTCTTCTGGCAACACAGAAATATAAGATGTTTCACTTGAAAGAGGCAAATTGACAGTAAATGACATCTGTCAAGTTGAATTCAATAGAAGACAAGGAATAACTAATAAGTATCACTGTAAAGTTATTAAATGATACAGGCTAGGTTAGGGTAGTTAAAGGTGAAATAGTAAAGACATGTTAATATTCCTTGATAATATTTAGAATATTAGGAAACTGTGAATTCATAATCACAGTTTTGAGACAACACTAACATATTCAGCCATGTAGAGTATACACTGTTAAAAAGGCAGAGGGACATGATATGTATTTTAGAATGAAAATATGAAAGAATTGACATTCATTAAAAATTATAAAAGAATAAGCTTTAGCCATTTAGACACATCATTCTGAGAAATAATAGCATTTCCTGGACTAGCTAGATTGCTGAGATAATGAGCTTTTTGAAGACTCTGGAGCCACAAAATCAGGATATATACTCAAATAGTTATGCTTATTTCTTATGTACAGTATTTTGAATTTATGTTGACCCATCAGTCAAAACATTCTGAATAATAAGATCTCACATCTAATTTTCATTCTTATTTGAAGAATCTTAGATCATTACAACTTCAAATGAAGTTACCTGTTTCAATAAAAGAATAACTTAAGTTTAATTTTGAGAAGGTATTTTAAAAATGTGTGTTTAGTCTGAACATTGTAATGATCAAAATGACCTAGTTCAGAAAAAAAACTGTAGCCATATGAAAACAAATATGTAAGTAAAGAAAAACCCTTACTCTGTAAGGTCTTCTATCTTTTTTTCCACTAGAGTAGGGGGCACATTAGAAACAATGACTTGCATATCCAGCTGATTGACCACAGACACCTGAAAGGCAAAAATAGAATTCATTTGGCTTTTACTCGTTAACATTTCTATAATCAAATCAACATTTTTCTTTCCTACTATGCAAAGACATAGCGGTTTCCAATTTAAGCACAAATGGTATTTCTAACTACGTCATCTCTGTTATACATGTTGGGACAGATTGGGAATGACAGAATAGTTGCTTACTTAGATGTTATAGAAGCCTAAGTGACTTCAACTATTGTCGGTTTTGCATTTGTTTTCTTGACTTTTACAAAAGCATAGAATAAATGTGGTTTTGTAAATTTTTTAAAATCCTGGGTTATTTAAGAACACTCAGGAAAATGGAAAACTAAGCTTTTAGGGTTTATAAATCCTAAGAGATCCTTTATTCATTGTCATTAAGAATCTGGGACATGGACAGTTAGAATAATTCATTCCATGAGATCACCAAATACAGAATCATGCCTGCATTAGCCAACTTTGTGTAGATAAAGAGGTATACACATACAAACTCAGGCTTCCCTGGTGGCTCACTGGTAAAGAATACACCTGCCAATGCAAGAGACACAGATCTGATCTCTGGGTCTTGAAGATCCCCTGGAGGAACAAATAGCAACCAACTCCAGTATTCTTGTCCGGGAAATACCACAGACAGAGAAGCCTGGTGGACTATAGTCCGCTAGATCACAAACAGCTGGACACGACTTAGTGACTAAAACAATGACAATACATAAAAACTTCAGATGGGGCTGAAAGAAGCTAATTTAACACTGTTTATGAATCCATTCTTCCATGTAATATTTAGACTCCCTTCTATGTTCTTATTTAGAAAAATGGAAGAAAAATAATAGCATGTATTCTCTGCTTACAATACATGTTTTACTATTTCGCTCAAAAGTACAAGAATTAATGGGCTTCCCAGGTAAAGAACCCGCCTGCCAACATAGGAGATTGAAGAGACATGGGTTCGTTCCCTGGGTCAGGAAGATTCCCCTGGAGGAGGGCTTGGCAACTCACTCTAGTATTCTTGCCAGGAGAATCCCATGGACAGAGGAGCCCAGTGGGCTACAGTCCATAGGGTTGCAAAGAGTTGAACAGAACTGAAAGTACTTAACAAACGCATACACACAGGAATTGACACTGATGTAATTCTATAAATCATTGTATCAGGTAGTTACAGTATCATTCCAATTTTTAAATATGAAAAAATTTTACATATCCAATTTTAAAATATGTCTCTAATAAAACAAAGAGACATTAATATCTTGGTCCCAATTAAACACAGACTCCAGAACATGTGCTCTTTTATTACCCAGACATTAAAAAATGTACTGTCCTGCATGTATATTATACACAAGTGTTGTTGTTCAGTCATGCAGTTGTGTCTGACTCTTTGTGACCCCATGGACTGCAGCACGCCAGGCCTACCTGTCCCTCACCATCTCCCAGAGTTTGCCCAAGTTCATGTTCCTTGCATTGGTGATGCTGTTCAGCCATCTCATCCTCTGATGCCCTCTTCTCCCTTTCTGCCCTCGATCTTTCCAAGCATCAGGGTCTTTTCCAATGAGTTGTCAGTTTGCATCACATGACCAAAATACTGGAGCTTCAGCTTCAGCATCAGTCCTGCCAGTGAATATTCAGGGTTGATCTCCCTTAAGATTGACTAGTTTGATCCCCTTACTGTCCAAGGGACTTTCAGGAGTCTTCTCCAGCACCACAGTTCAAAGGCATCAATTATTTGGCATTCTGCCTTGTTTACAGTCCAACTCACACAACCAGGCATGACCACTGGGAAGACCATAGCCTTGACTATATAAACTTTATCAGCAGAGTAATACCTTTGCTTTTCAACATGCTGTCTAGGTTTGTCATTGTTTTCCTGCCAAGAAGCAATTATTTTCTGATTTCTTGGCTGCAGTCACAGTCCGCAGTGATTTGGAGCCCAAGAAGAGGAAATTTGTCACTACTTCCATCTTTTCCCCTTCTATTTGCCATGCAGTAATGGCAGTTTGTAATATTAAATTTTAAAATTAAAAATATGTATCTAATATTATACACAATTAAAATTGTGTAAATGCATATACACCAGGGCTATTAATTTAATACTCTGGAATAGGCATATTTAGCACTGTATATCTGAATATAAATTTTCTGGGGAATAACTTCATATTTTGGGTTTCTCTGATAGCTCAGTTGGTCAAGAATCCACCCTCAATGCAGGAGACCCTGTTTGATTCCTGGGTTGGGAAGATCCATGGAGAAGGGATAGGCTACTCCAGTATTCTTGGGCTTCCCTGGTGGCTCAGCTGGTAAAGAATCCACTTGCAATAGGGAGACCTGAGTTTGATCCCAGGGTTGGGCAGATCCCCTGGAGTAGGGGAAGGCTACCCACTCCAGTATTCTGGCCTGGAGAATTCCATAGACTATAGAGTACATAGGGTCACAAAGAGTCAGACACCACTGAGCGACTTTCACTTTCAACCTCATGTTTACATATATTTTTTATATAAGCTCCCAATTCTCTGCATGTAGTTGCCCATAGATGCCCTATCAGAAGTCATAAGCTCAAACTTCTTCAGGGACCAGGCAGGTTACCTAAATGAGGAAAGCTGTCAAAAGTATGAAATAATAGGGAGAATTGGCAGGCTCTCAAATCAGACAGCATGTTACTCTTCTGAAGAACTCAGCTACTTCTCATCTCTACTGAATATTGTAATGTGGGTAAACAGGTCCAGATCTGCTGGAGTTTTCCATCTTTCAAGGAAAGAGATAAGATGTGAAATATTTACAACTAATGTGAAATCTTTCAATCCATAATGTGGGCCTAATAATTCATGTGTGCAGATAAACTATATTGAGCCAGGAGTCTATCTTATTACCAAGTTGCTATCAGCAAGTTGCTAACATTGGCAGTTCCAACCTGTATCTCTAACTCATTATAGGTATCTGGGATCAAATGTTTAAATTTTCCTTAAACATGTACATGAATCTTGACTGTGTCCTCACACACACACAAAAAAATCTAAGTTCATTAGAAAAAGGGGATTATCATGGTTTTTTTTTGTAACTCTATTTTATCTTTTTGCATCACTCCTGAATAAAAAAATAAAAAGGACTAACATTACATATTACATATAACTTTTTTTGTTATTTGTTTTGCTTCCTGTTTTAGTTTTTAGTAGTAAAAATACATGATAAAAATCTCTAGAAAAATCTATATGAGTTTTGTGAAACTGTGTTTCCTTTATTCCTTCCTTCCCTCTCTTTCTTCTTTCCTTCCCTCTCTTTCTTCCTTCATCTCTTCCTCCCTTCCTTTCTCCTCTTTCAATATTGGGTGAGAGAACATTAAAAAAAAAATGATCCAAAACAAATAGCCTGAAACAAATAGTAATCATGGACTCTTTTCTAAATAAGAGCATATTTCTCAGCTTCTTTTGGAGTTTGATGGAACCATATGATGTTCTGACCAATGGAAGTCAGTGCAAAAGAAGAAACAAATACTCTTTAATCTATCCCATATGTGAACCTTCCCTTTCTTGGGCAGTATCTGTTTGAATAAGGAAGCCATAGAGCAGGACACAGACACATGATGGAAGGGAACTGAGCCACTGAATCTCAGTTTGCAAGAGCTGTCAAGAACATCACCCGACCATATATGCTCTCATTGTTGGGTCATGCAAAAACAAATCTTGTTAGTTTAAACCACTGAAATTTTGGAGTTTTCTGTCACACAGTCAGTCTATCAAAACAAACACCCAGGGATTGATTTCACGTGGTTGACTGATTTCCCCTAATTGTAGATCAGTGAAACACTAGAATGTTTTATTCAGTATGGGGGAAAGGTAACATTTCCCTTTGCATAAATAAGTTCTAAGTTTTGAAGGTTGTTTTACAAGTAAAGAGTTGGAATGCAGTCAATTCATGTGCTGGGTACTCTATTGAGAAGCAATACTTGGCCCTGAACTTATAAGTAACTCTGCCATTTATGTTTAAAAGACTGTCAGTACTTTCTCTTTATTCAGAAGGATAAATTACTTCAAAGAGAATTTTTAATTTGTTAAACAAACTGAATCAAGATTTAAAGTCCTCTGGAATATATCCATATTAAGCTCATAATTTCTCAAAAAGATTTTTTGAAAATGATTTTGAAAACATGATTTTGTACACTTAAAATAAAAAAGTAATGCATTTTTAATTCTGATAAAATAAAAAGTCAGACTGCATTTAACTCTGCTGCTGCTGCTGCTACTGTCACTTCAGTCGTGTCTGACTCTGTGCGACCCCATAGACGGCAGCCCACCAGGCTCCCCCATCCCTGGGATTCTCCAGGCAAGAACTCTGGAGTGGGTTGCCATTTCCTTCTCCAATGCATGAAAGTTAAAAGTGAAAGTGAAGTCATTCAGTCGTGTCTGACTCTTAGCAACCCCGTGGACTGCAGCCCACCAGGCTCCTCCATCCATGGGATTTTCCAGACAAGAGTACTGGAGTGGGGTGCCATTGCCTTCTCCAGAAGTAACTATCTCAGACTTATCTACAAACAGTTAGATTTAAAAATTTAAATATATGTAAAAGTATTGACATATACATATTATTTATGTAGAACATATATATACTTTGTGCATATGAAGACAACAAGCTATTATAGTTTAAATTTTGATCTTCCAAAAATTTCCATGCCCTTGAATCATTGGTTTCTTCTATCATCTATAGCAAAGATATTTATGTTTAAGATTATTATATTTTGTTTATATTACATTTTCAGTAGAGCCTTTATGCAAATGCACTTCAGTTTATTATAGTAAAATTTTTTAAATTCTGCTTTAAAATTGCTTCATTTAATTATTTATGCCTTAATTACTAATGACACTTTTTCTAAACATCTTTTTTTTGGTGGGGGGAGGGTTTATTTTTGTAATGGGTTAAAATTACTAGGTACAATCAAAAGAAAAAAAGAAAAAGCTAATATTTGTGCAACACATAATTTTAAAAACAGATTCTGAATCTTTTTAATTATTTATCATAAACTTCTTATAATTCTTTTGTTTTCCCTATTCACTTCTTAAATAGTTTAGATAGTACAGTCCAATATAAACATAACGTGAGACCAAAAAAAAAAAAAAAGAAAGCCAGATATGTAGTTTTCAATTTTCTGGTAATCACAACAGAAAGAGAAAAAATAATGAAATTAATTCAATAATACACTTAACCTAATATAATCAATATATTATCATTCCAATATTAATCAGTCTAGAAAAAGTGAAAATGTTAGTGGGTCATTCCTGACTGACTCTTGTGACCCCATGGACTGTAGCCTGCCAGGCTCCTTTGTCCACGGAATTCTTCAGGCCAGAATACTGGATTTGGTTGCCATTCCCTTTTCCATGTGATCTTTCTGACTTAGGGATCGAACCCATGTCTCCTGCATGGCAGGTAGATTCTTTACCATCTGAGCCACCAGGGAAGCTAAAAAACTTATTAAGGAGAGTTTTTACATGTTTTTCATACTAAGTCTTTGAAGTCCATTGTGTATATTACACAGTATGTCTAAATGCAACCTAACCACATTTCAAGTGCTCAGAAGCCACATATAGCAAAGAGTTAACACAATGGACAGCAAAATTCTAGAGGTTCACACAGTTTCTTGCTTGGTCTGGTCACTGTTTCTTCCTAACTGGTCTCTGGCACAATCTCACTTTTCTTGAAAAAGAAGAGGTATCTTAAGTACTTCTTTTTTTTTTTTTTTTTGGCTTTCAAATGATTGTATATGATGTCTGCAAACTCAAAACTCAAGTGGTAGTTTCTTCAAGATTAGTTTCAATGTAAAATCTAAAATCATGTTCAGTTAGACTAAAATAACTTTATAGGTCTTGCACTTTGAATGGACCTTCTGCCTATGAATTTTTAAAAACATCTTGCATTGGTCATTTGGAAAATATCGGTTCACTGAATATTGCCAGTTTTTCAAATATTGACACGTTACATTACACAATACCAAGAAAAAAAATCACTGATTTTTTACCACTGATCTCATCAGAAAAATCTCTCAGTAATGGCAAGCTGTCAAACTCACAGTGGTGAACACATGCTTCCCAATATACTAATTTGTACTTGGAGGCTTGAATGTCATCATTAACAACAAATACTGTCAGTTGTTTTCCTTGAATTGACAGTCTCACCTCATTTATTTTTGTGTAAATGCCCATCAAAAATTCAAGTCTGAATAACCATATTTTATCTCTAAGTTATTTTTTTTTCAAATAAAAAGCCATTCCTTGAAAAAAGCAGCTAATTCAACTTGCGTAGAGCTTTTCTCTGAGACAGCCATGAAACCTTCATACACGTCAGAAATGCTTTATACCTACTTCTTATTTTATTATAGAAAATGTTGAAAAAGTTTTTAGTCAAGAGTTGATATTTGTTAAAAGTAACAAGTTTTATTGCCTAAATAAGGGCATTCTTAGTTGAAACAGGCTTCTTTTTTTTTTTATTTTTTTTTCCTGTTTATGTATGGCTATGAAGCCATAGCCATTTTTTTTCGGCAGGGCAAATGCAACATGGTAAAAAGGCAAATCATGTCCTAGTATCTTCATGAAAGGAGCTTTGATCTCATGGACCCTGAAATGATTTAGGGTCCCTCTGGTTCTCATGGTGGAAAAGCAAATGGCAACCCACTCCAGTATCCTTGCCTGGAGAATCCCATGGAGAGAGGAGCCTGGCAGACTACAGTCCATAGGGCCGCAAAGAGTCAGACATGACTGAAGTGACTTAGCATGCATACAGGTTTTCATAGACTACCTGTGAGAACTTAACTTACACTGCAAGAGACAGGCCATTCATTTACTGAACACATAGGAATTTAGTACTCAATCTATGACAGGAATTATTCTAGGTGCTTGAGATACATTAGGGATTAAATTAAATTAATTTCTTAAAATGTCCTTATAGAGCTTTTCTGAGGAAAAAACACTAATATGATAAGCCCATTATTTAAAAAAAAAAGAAGAAAGCAACAGCTAAGTATACAGAGATGCAGTATGTTGCAGTATTAACTAGGATGATGAGAGTATGCTCCATTGTGAAATACATTGTTACAAATATTTAGAAGAGATAAGGGAGTAATTTAAACACTATGTAGTCAAAGGAACCGCTGAGCTACCGCCAGCCCAAATTTTTTTTTTTTAGCTGCACTTCACAGCATGTGGGATCTTAGCTCCCAGACCAGGGATCAAACCCTCACTCTCTGAAGTCAAAGTTCAGAGTCTTAACCATTGGACCAGAAGGGAAAGAGACACGTGTACCCCAATGTTCATCGCAGCACTGTTTATAATAGCCAGGACATGGAAGCAACCTAGATGTCCATCAGCAGATGAATGAATAAGAAAGCTATGGTACATATACACAATGGAGTATTACTCAGCCATTAAAAAGAATACATTTGAATCAGTTCTAATGATGTGGATGAAACTGGAGCCTATTATACAGAGTGAAGTAAGCCAGAAGGAAAAACACCAATACAGTATACTAATGCATATATATGGAATTTAGAAAGAGGGTAACAATAACCCTGTGTACGAGACAGCAAAAGAGACACTGATGTATAGAACAGTCTTATGGACTCTGTGGGAGAGGGAGAGGGTGGGAAGATTTGGGTGAATGGCATTGAAACATGTAAAATATCATGTATGAAACGAGATGCCAGTCCAGGTTCGATGCACGATGCTGAATGCTTGGGGCTAGTGCACTGGGACGACCCAGAGGGATGGTATGGGGAGGGAGGAGGGAGGAGGGTTCAGGATGGGGAACACATGTATACCTGTGGTGGATTCATTTTGATATTTGGCAAAACTAATACAATTATGTAAAGTTTAAAAATAAAATAAAATTTAAAAAAAAAGAGATAAGGGAGCTAGTCCTGAACAATGCAAGGAAAGAACATTGTAGGTAGTGAAAGTGAAAGTTGCTCAGTTGTGTCTGACTCTTTGTGACCCCATGGACTATACAGTCCATAGAATTCTCCGGGGGATCTTCCCAACCCAGGGATCGAACCCAGGTCTCCAGCATTGCAGGTGGATTCTTTACCAGCTGAGCCACAAGGGAAGCTCGTTATAAAATTTTCTAAATCGAGAGCATTTTTGACTATTGGAGGAATAGCAAACTGGCCAATATTATCAGGTTTGAAGGAGTTACAGGGAGAAGAGTAGAAAATGGATCATTGGAGGTCAGATTACCAAGGGCCTCATAGTCTTCTATAATCTAAGAATTTCTCTGAAAGAATCAGCTGATATTAGAAAGTTCTGAGCAGATGGATAACAGGACCTGAATTACACTTTAAGATATCACTTTATTTGCTATATTAAAGCCAGACTTTAGCAGGGCAAGAAAGAAAGCATATGAGCAAGTTAGTGAGTTTGTGCAATGATGCAAGTGAGTCATGAAGCTTGATCAAACAAACTGTAGCAGTAGAAATATTGAAAAATGTGAAGATAACACATATATGAAGTATATGTATGTTACAGTGTATATATACATATATACAACAATATTTACTCAGGAATTAAATGTGTGGTTAAGTAGAGAAAGGAATTAGGAGACTAAGGAAAATACATGGGCAGAGGAGCCTGGCAGGATACAGGTCCATGGGGTCACAAAGAGTTGGACATGACCAAGCACATTCACACACACACACACACACACACACACACACACACACAAGGAATTCAAAGTTCATTTGGTCATAGAGCAAAATTTGTGAAGACTATAGGTAGAAGAGATGTGATGAGGAAGAGAAGATTAGCAAACATCAAACAGGTCTTTAGTAGACATTCAAGTATAATTCTGCATGTACATTTTGATACATGAGTTTGCTATTCAGGTATGAGCTTCAGGGTGAAGATATAAATTTGAAATTTTGTAATATATATAGATGATCTTTTAATGTTGTGGGACCGAATGAGTTTAGTGAGTTATAGAGTGAAGATAGAAAAGAGAATTAATGTCTGAGCCCTAAGAAATATTGACTAAAAGGTCAGGAGAAGAAAATGACAGCGAAAATGACAGCAAAAAATACTGAGAAAGACTGAACAGTGAGGAAAGAGATAAAGAAGAGTGAATGGTGGCCTGGAAGCCTAGTAAAGGTAATAATCAACCAAAGGTAGTTAATGGTTCAAATAAGATGGAGATTCAGATTATCAGTGCTTTTACTAAGTGAAAGTCATTGATGATGTTGGCATAAGCAGTTGATTTCAGATAAGTAGTTGATTTCTCCCCCATCAGAGAGAGAAATTTTGATTTAAAAGGTGTTTAAGAGAGGGCTTCCCTGATGGCTCAGCAGTAAAGAATCTGCCTACAATGCAGGAGATTACAAATTTGATCCCTGAGTTGGGAAGATTCCCTGGAGAAGGAAATGATGGTCAAAGAGTGTGTGGTTTGAAATGGAGGCTATAAAAGGAGTGTCATAAGTGGCAATGGCAAAAAATAACTCAGGTTTTAAGTGGTTGAAATAGGATGAAAATTAAAGCCATTGGAGGATAGGCATTCAAGGAATTGCGAGTTCAGGATATTGGAAGAATCCTCTTTGTGTATAATGAAATTGTCAAAACGTAGGAGGATTGTTGGAGAAAGTAATAGTAACTCAGGAGCCAAACTCATTGAGACATATTCAGGATTGACCAAGGCTTCGGAGTCCCAGGAATGAAGTAAGGCAGCTAGTGACAGGCAGATGATGAAAATCAAGGCTGATTCTTAGGAAGGAAGGAGGGCCTAGAAGCAGTGATGTTGTACACTGAGGATCCTACTCTCCCAGCAGGTAGTATGAAGGCTGACAAAAACAGAAAAAAATACAAACAAAAGCTTCTGCTTGAGGAGGCAGGAGCAGAAGTAGTGTCCTCAGGGGAGAATCAGATTTGCACTAAGCAAGAAAGTTTTATCAAAGTTAACAACTGTATCTTCATTCACTCTTACTAAATTTTTTCAATGATTTCCCATAAATTTTAGGGGAAAAGTTCCAATATTTTCAATAAGTTCTACACCTTATATATTTCCATCTCCAGCCCTGTCTCATTCACTTTCCCTCCCTCACTCTGCCACGCTGAGTAAATATCTGTCAGCTGAGAACTGTCACGATTTCCCTTCCTTCTTGGTTCTGGCACTTGTTGCTTTCTTTGCATAAGTCATTTCTCTCCATGTCTTCCTTCTCTTTTCTGAAAGGATTTCAGATTTTATCATAAATGCCTTATGACCTGATATGAAGAGCCGACTCATTGGAAAACACTCTGATGCTGGGAAAGACTAAGAGGAGAAGGGAGAGACAGAGGATGAGATAGTTAGATGGCATCATTCACTCAATGAGCATGAATTTGAGCAAACTCCGGGAGATGGTGAAGGACAGGGAAGCCTGGTTTGCTGCAGTCCATGAGGTTGTAAAGAGTCAGACATGACTTAGTGACTGAACAACAACATATTTTGCTAGGAAGATTTCCTTGGATAAATATTGTGATTTACAAATATATCACATTATGATTATTTTGAATTGAATCTTTCTAAATATGTTTTGGATAATTTTAGAGGTATATCTTAAATTTCCATACTATAGTGTATAGAGTCCAAATAAACAAATTTAACATTGCTTATGTACATATCATATAGATAACTTATATAGTTATATTCTATTTATGTTCTTACAATATTTTAATTATACTTAGTGTAGTAGCCTTATTATTCAGCCTTAACAGGAAGAGAAATGACAATATGACTTTATATAAGGTTTACAGTCTTACTTTGATTTTAAAAAATCTATGCCAACCTTAATACTTTGCATATCAAAAGCTTTTTCCGCTTCCATTGGCCTTTGTTATAAACAAGAATGTTCTGGCCTTCATATCCATCATAATCATGGTGATTGGCCTTCACCATTTTCTAAGAAGAAAAATATTTGATTTATGTTGCATCTGAGTGAGTAAAAGTTGTTCAGTTGTGTCTAACTCTGTGCGACCCCATGGTTGGTAGTCCATGGAATTCACCAGACCAGAATACTGGAGTGGGTAGCCTTTCCCTTCTCCAGGGGATCTTCCCAACCCAGGTCTCCCGCACTGCAGGTGGATTCTTTACCAGCTGAGCCACAAGGGAAGCCCAAGAATACTGGAATGGGTAGCCTTTCCCTTCTCCAGTGGATCTTCCCAACCCAGGAGTGGAACCAGGGTCTCTGGCATTGCAGGTGGATTCTTTACCAACTGAGCTGTTGCATCTATTTGTTGTTTAATCTTGTCCTGATAACTAAATGAGAACAGTGGAAATTGAAGATTTAATAAAGTATAAACAGCAAAAGAAAAATTATATTGGATTCAGTCTTTATGTGACAAATATTTCCAGTAACAATG
Source organism: Bison bison bison (assembly GCF_000754665.1). Lineage (NCBI taxonomy): Eukaryota > Metazoa > Chordata > Mammalia > Artiodactyla > Bovidae > Bison > Bison bison. The sequence goes on along the minus strand of NW_011494944.1, from coordinate 2,964,510 downwards.
ATATTTATAACTTTTACTGGTTTTATCAGAAAAAAAGTCTAATCTACACTTTTAAAGTAGCAATTCCATATGATAGATGCTTTGGTGTTGAGTATTTTGAATAAATGTCAATATCAGACTCTCCTTGGTAATAACCTACCACTGAGCTTGTGTACAGCCCAAGAAACAGAATAGAAAAATGATTATTGACTGAAGCCAAATATATTGATAGTTTAGTCAAGGGTCGCCAATGTCATCAAAGAGGAGTTTGGTAAAAGAAGGAGATCACTTCTGCTGGAACATAAATTTGCTCTAATACATTTTTTGTTTCCTTAATTACAAAAGGCCTAAAAGTAATTTAAATAGTAATGAAAGTTTCATACATTTTAATTTCTACAGCACAACTCTGTGAAGCATTTAAAACTTGTAAGTAGCTCCGGCCAACTTTATATTAAAAATGAGATCTTCAGACCAAACAGAAAACCAGTGCTTAAGACAATGCTGTCACATTCATATTCAAAAACAATATGATTAATTTCTGAAATGTCAAAAAAATAAACCAGCATAAAGCTCTAATTTTTTAATATCCTAAACTATATGTAGTAACAACTTGGATGAAAGTTAATCACATTGATGTTTTAGAAAACCTATTTCCAATATTTAAAAGTTCTAGGTGTTAAAACGTTAACCCCTGGCTAGTACTGCACATACCCCTTTTTCTGAAGTTTCATCTACTCACCAGAACATCTGCTTTGCCACTTAGTCCCTTCCCATAGTTGTCAGTTGCGATGACTTGAAACTTAAAGTAAGACCGCCTCATGTTATGGAAGAGCATAGCCGTTTTGATAAGCCCTGTGTATGCTTCCACCACGAATCCTTCCTTTCCTTCTTTAATTGGTGGTATTATGAGTCTGTATGCCATGGCACTATAATTGCCAGTATCTTTATCAGTCGCCTAGGAGGGGAAAAGCACAGGTTATAAATAAGCTGGAAAAAAATAACCTTTATGAAAGAGCTTATTTCTGGTTGCAAGACTTCTGTTTCTTGGGTAACAACACACTAAAGCCCTCCTAAAGTTATATTTTTCTAGGTACCATTATATGGATGCATAGACTTTGTATGCACAGGGTTGAACAACTGTTATGAGAAGGATAATGACTACTGAACTGTGAATACAAGGGACAGAGATGCTAACTCAGTCCCACTGATGAACCAAGTGTGTTGATTGGCATGTTTAATGGGATCAGCACTGGGCTGAGACCCAAATCGGTTTAAGGATGGGACTGTGTACCTAACCATTGTCTTGTGTAGTAGGCATAGCATGCAATTGTGTTTTTGATCTATTTCCTAAAAGGAAAAAAAAAAATTAAAGTTATGCACTAAAATATTTCAGATGACACCAGGACAGTATTCAGAACTTTTATAAGTCTAGAGTTACATCAAGAGATCCTGATTAGTAAATGCCATATCATAAGAGAGTATTAGAATACTAATGCAGCTTCTTTTTTCATCAGCTTGTGTCCTGATTAACCAGATTTGTCCCTGGTTGTAGGTGCTTATGATCTACATGTTAAAGTTTCTTCACACTTAGAAATTAAAAAGAAATAGTTGCTTAGTGTATATATATATATATATATTTTTTTTTTTTAATAAAGTTGGGAGCATAGTAATATTAGCCTGGCTCTTTTGTTTCTACTTCAGGGAAATTTTTCAGACTGCCAATTTGTCACAGAGAAACATCTGAAAGAGGAATGGTGGATATGATAGTTTTAGTGAATGTGTGTATAGTCTGCAATTTTTTTATTGAACTCTATATTTATGATTTGTACATGTTTTGTGCCAGTTTCTTGTACCTCAGTAAAGTTTCATTAATGGTAAAAAGTTTATCTCAAAGAAAATACTCATGTTAGTCATAAGTGAAAGAATATTTTTGAGGGATTCAGTTATCTTAAATTTGCTCCTAGTATATGAAAGAAATATCTTTGATTACTTAATCCAAACCCATTTTAATTTTAATTGGGGATGTTCTTTTTATTTCTTACACTTACTTTGTTAAATGAATAAAAACTTGGGTTTAAAGCTTTAAAATAAACACTTTGATAATTATTTTTTCTTTCTGTTTTTTCTTTGTACAGTGATAACGTGACCTATGTTGGAATCTAATTCCTATTCCTCTAATACAGAAATGAAGCTCTGCCATTATGTAAAACACACAGGGCATTTAAAAAGATGAACTGGTAGTTAGAGCTTGTCCTATTCTAAAACTGAGATTTTTTAACTTGAATTTCAAGAAATATTTGATCCCAAAGGAAAGTATCTGAATTTTTTTACTTCAGGTTACCTTGTCTAGCAGAGTTATCCTGACATTCAAATTGTTAAGCACATATATAGAATTTAAAGTTAGAGATTCAAACTTTTGAATTTTGTGCTGAATCTCAACACACATTTTCTATGATTTACTATTATTATAATTATTTGTAGCCAAACTTTGCCACTTACTTTGTAGCCCTTGGCTTTTCAAGTTTAATGCAAAATTCACATTTCATTTCCTTAGTCACGTTAGCCTCATTTCAAGTGTTCAGTGGCTTGTGACTACTGCATTGGACAGAGGACATTTAGAGCATTTCCATTATTGTCAAAAGTTCTGTTGGACAACACTAATATAAGTACTAGAATAATATATTCCTTGGAGAGTTTTATTTTTGTTAAATAAAATTTATTTTGTTAAACAAAATTATTTTTATAAAAATAAAAATCATTGTAATGATGAACCATAAATGCTTGATATCTGATATTTAATAACAATATTTAAAAATAAGAATAGTCAGATAATAATTATAATTAAAATTTAAATGCTACATATCTAGTATCACAAATAAAGGTATATAGCCTTGTATAAATTCACTAAAACTATCATATCCACCTTTCCTCTTTCAGATGTTTCTCTGTGACAAATTAGCAGTCTGAAACCTTAATATTTTAAAACAAACTCTGTAACACAGTAGAAAAGAACAGAAAAGGCAGTTACAGCAAAATCATTTTGATTGTTTTGATTGCTTTGTATATTAAGCTTCTTTGCACTGTTCTTACTGATTACTTCCAATTTCAATAAACATGTAATTTTGGTTTGCTGTATTGCTAATTTACTAAATTACTATAGTGGCATATTTTGCCTTAACAGATTAAGATGTTTTTAAACATAACCTTCCTGAAACAAATAATCATTTAATGCACAAGTTTAGGTAACTCAGAAGTATCTTTTAAGCATAACTTTCCCTCATACATTAGGAGCAAATTACCAAAAATGAGATACAAAATTAAAAAAAAAAAAAAAATCATGTTTACTGGACTATTTTTTTTAATTGAATGAAAGATTTTTTAAATTCTACAAAAGTTTCACACAGATTATTTTCTATAATCCCATCAGTTCAGTTCATTTCATTTCAGTTGCTCAGTCATGTCTGACTCTTTGTAACCCCATGGACTACAACACACCAGGCTTCCCTGTCCGTCATTAACTCCCGGAGCATGTTCAAACTCATGTTCGTTGAGTCAGTGATGCCATCCAGCCATCTCATCCTCTGTCATCCCCTTCTCCTTCTGCCTTCAGTCTTTCCCAGCATCAGGGTCTTTTCCAGTGAGTCAGTTCTTCATATCAGGTGACCAAAGTATTGGAGTTTCAGCTTCAGCATCGGTTCTTCCAATGAATATTCAGGACTAATTTCCTTTAGGATTAACTAGTTTGATCTCCTTGCAGTCCAAGGGATTCTCAAGAGTCTTCTCCAACATCACAGTTCAAAATCATCAATTCTTCAGTGCTCAGCTTTCTTTATAGTCCAACTCTCACATCCATACCTGACTACTGGAAAAACCAAAGCTCTGACTAGATGGACCTTTGTTGGCAAAGTAATGTCTCTGCTTTTTAATATGCTGTCTAATCAAATTGATCACATGGACCACAGCCTTATCTAACTCAATGAAACTGTGAGTCATGCCATATAGGGCCACCTGAGATGGACAGGTCATGGTGGAAAGTTCTAACATGGTCCACTGGAGAAGGAAATGGCAAACCACTTCAATATTTTTGCCTTAAGAAGCTCATGAACAGTATGAAAAGGCAAAACAAAAACAAAAAAAGATATAATTCCATAGTGACCCACTTTTTTTCCTTCTACTCCTACGTAGGCCTTCTCTCCTTCCCCCTCCCCACTGGTAACCACTGGATTCTTCTCTGTATCTGTGAGTCTGCTTCTTTGGTGTTTTTAGTTTTTTTCAACTATATAAAACTACTTTCATATACATGCTATTTGTAATGGCTCCACTTAAAATTTCTGCTTCTTTTAATAGATTTGCTCCTCTTTGGAATCTGAAAAGATCTCATTTCAGAATACAGTTATGAGGATAGTTGCCAGGATCATTAGCATTCTTTCAAATCTCTCACCTCTCTCTCACATTCAATTGAAACTAGCAAGTTAAAATGTGAATGATAAAAATTTCATAGGTACACTCAGTCAGTCAGTCAGTTCAGTCGCTCAGTCATGTCCGACTCTTTGCGACCCCATGACCCCATGAATTGCAGCACGCCAGGCCTCCCTGTCCATCACCAACTCCCGGAGTTCACTCAGACTCACGTTCATCGAGTCAGTGATGCCATCCAGCCATCTCATCCTCTGACTACTTATGACCATTTTAAAGGATTTTCAATTTTAACTTTGTCTATTTAGTTTTCAAAAACACATGGTTTTAGACCAAGACTTATATACAGTTGACCCTTGCACAAAATGGATTTGAACTACAGAGGGTTCAGTTAAAGCCAGTGACTGAGGCTGGGTCAGACTTAAAATTAGCAACCAGTAAAGTGGCTGACTTTATTTTCTGGGCTCCAAAATCACTGCAGATGGTGACTGCAGCCATGAAATCAAAAGACACTTACTCCTTGGAAGGAAAGTTATGACCAACCTAGATAGCATAAAAAGCAGAGACATTACTTTGCCAACAAAGGTCCGTCTAGTCAAGGCTATGGTTTTTCCAGTCATTGTGTATGGATGTGAGAGTTGGACTGTAAAGCAAGCTGAGCACCAAAGAATTGATGCTTTTGAACTGTGGTGTTGGAGAAGACTCTTAAGAGTCCCTTGGACCGCAAGAAGATCCAACAAGTCCATCCTAAAGGAGATCAGTCCTGGGTGTTCAATGAAGGGACTGATGTTGAAGCTGAAATTCCAATACTTTGGCCACCTGATGCGAAGAGCTGATTCATTTGAAAACACCCTGACACTGGGAAAGATTGAGGGCAGGAGGAGAAGGGGACGACAGAGGATGAGATGGTTGGATGGCATCACCGACTCAATGGACATGGGTTTGGGTGGACTCCGGGAGTTGGTGATGGACAGGGAGGCCGCACAGTTCACACAATAATCATTGCATTCAATGTGTCAGACTAAGTATCAGAACTAAAATTCCAGTGAAAACAACACTGAAAGCTAGATAATAAGGAAAGGAGTACGTCAAGGCTATATATTGTCACCCTGCTTATTTAACTTATATGCAGAGTACATCATGAGAAACGCTGGGCTGGATGAAACACAGGCTGAAATCAAGATTGCCGGGAGAAATATCAATAACCTCAGATATGCAGGTGACACCACCCTTGTAGCAGAAAGCGAAGAAGAATTAAAGAGCCTCTTGATGAAAGTGAAAGAGGAGAGTCAAAAAGTTGACTTAAAACTCAACATTCAGAAAACTAAGATCATGGCATCTGGTCCCATCACTTCATGGCAAATAAATGGGGAAACAGTAGAAATAGTGACAGACTATTTTGGGGGGCTCCAAAATCACTGCAGATGGTGACTGCAGCCATAAAATATTCAAAAGCAAAGACATTACTTTGCCAACAAAGGTCCATCTAGTCAAGGCTATGGTTTTTCAAGTAGTCATGTATGGATGTGAGAGCTGGACTATAAAGAAAGTTGAGCACCAAAGAATTGATGCCTTTGAACTGTGGCATTGGAGAAGACTCTTGAGAATCCCTTGGATTGCAAGGAGATCAAACCAGGCAACCTTAAAGGAAATCAGTCCTGAATATTCATTGGAAGAACTGATGCTGAAGCTGAAACTCCAATACTTTGGCCACCTGATGTGAAGAACTGACTCATTGGAAAAGACCCTGATGCTGGGAAAGATTGAAGGCAGGAGGAGAAAGGGATGACAGAGGATGAGATGGCTGGATGGCATCATTGACTCAATGAACATGAGTTTGCATAAACTCTGGGAGTTGGTGATGGACAGGGAGGCCTGGCATGCTGCAGTCTATGGGGTTCTGAAGAGTTGAACATGACCGAATGACTGAACTGACTGACTGAACTGAAAAGATCTTAATAATTTTTCCTAAACATATCAAGGAGATAGGAAGAAAATAAGTATGAAGGTCAAAAACTAAATGAAAACAAGAATCTAGACAGTTTAGTACTGATAGTAAGTTCACTACAGGGTTTCCGTTGATCCAAGAAAACTTAAAATTTAACTTATGAGGTCTTGAGTGGCTCAGAGAATAGGAGGCAAGATCAAGGCCCACTCATAGACGTGAGTCTCAAAAGCCTCCACTCTGAAGAAGGCTGAGTTCTCATTTTAAAGGTGGATGAGAAATTTATCTCCCCTTTCCAGCCACCACTGCCACTGCCACCCAAAACTAAAAAGAAAACTGCCTGGTTAAACCCTGATGTTGAATGCAGTGGAGAAAAAACAGAAAGCAAAGAAACCCAAACTTTACTGAAACTCAATCTATAACCAACACAAGTCTTCATCAGCATTTACAACCTTTATTCACACACCACGATTTCCTCAACTCAAGGATAAATCATAATGTTATCAATTTGTAAATTCAGTGGTCCTGAACTCTACCTGAATAAACCGAAGAACCACAACTGAGAATTTTATTTTTAATGATAACAGTCTAGTTTTCTCACAGAAGCAAACGCTTTTTCAAAAAAGTTATCTACAATGTATGCCTCAAGTAATTCTAACAAATAAACTCCAAGAAAGATGAAAAGTTAGAGTCAGATAGTTCTCAAAATGAACAGGAAACCAAGTATCATGAAAAGAGAGCCCACTGAGATAGAAAATCAAAGTCATACCCACAAAGGCTTTAGATATCTGAATTTGGAAAACAGTATAATGTAAATGTTCAATATGTTTCATTAAATAATATATATATTTTTAAATATAAATAAAATTAGATTAGTTGAACATAGGTAAAATGTATCTTCTTGAAGTAAAAAAATAATAACTGAAATAAAAAACTCATAGATGAAGTTGTTAGAAGCTTATGAATATGGCACAAGAGTATTAGTGTACTGAATGACAGAGCAAAAATTAGATTTCACATATTCTAGAGGGTTAAGAACCAGATTGGAAGGAAATACTTTGCCTAAGATATTGTTAGTGAACTCAAGTTTAAATAGAGTAAAATAGCCAAGAGGTATTTTTTTAATAAATAAATTATTAGGAATATAAACTGCATTGTTTCCATAAAAACTGGAAAACATTCATAGAAATAGTTTATGAAAGGGAAAAAAATAAAAATTATAAATCTACTCCATCATTTTTTTAGATTGTAATAAGGGGGCATATAACAAATTTGGCTAAACTAACATCTAAAAATTAAATCTGATCTATTGTGAAATTTCTAAATGAATCAAATTTACTAAAGAATCAATGCCATTTTATTTATTCCATCAGCTCTTTTATAATAAAAAACTTATATTGGATTCCTGACACAGCCATTATTATCTGGAAGAGGTGACACTGGAAGATTTTATTCACTGACTTTCGTGAGTTTCTCTTTATGAGTAAAATCAGGAAAGTTATGTCTACAGCTGTTTTTAAAAATGAAAGTCAGAAATGAATATTATAATTATACTTGCTGTAATTATATTTTTAAATGAAAACTAGGACACAGAAAACCACTGAGGCATTTCTAAGACCTCATCTGGAAAGTTTAATGCACACAGGTGGCCAACATTAAGAGAAAATCACCAAATAATTGCTTCTATCATACAGGGGAGTAGGTGAGCACATTAATTTTCTCACAGCCTAAATAACTGTTCCCCTCTGTTGACTAAATGAATACTATGGATGCAGAAATATTAGTAGAATAATTAGTGATGTCCAGAGAACTTCCAAAGCCCATTAAAGTCCAATGATGCTAACTTTAATTTTTGCTTCTCAATTAGACCCCATTTTAACATTTAACATTGAAGGCTTACTCTCCCTGAAATTAGAGTGTAAATATTTTAGATTGTCAGGGTAAAAATACTCAAATCTCACATTACCACCAATGAATGTCAGCATGTCAAGCTGTGTTTGCAAGGAACAAAAAGAACAGAGCTTTGACTTAGACTAGTTGAACTTGGCTTCTGTATTTTTAGGAACTATAAAGAAACCTTCACTTTAAAGCCCTTAAAGGCTGTATGCCCAACATATACTAAACATAAACAAGGAAAGTGTCAGAGAGATTGATCTATTTGGAAGGCTATTTAAGACTTCTGTAAAAACAACAGCAAAAAAGAGATGATAATTTTTTTTTAAGATTTTAAATAAGAAAGCTTAGTATTTGATTTTTTATAAGAATGTCAAAAAAGGACCACAGTCCAATAGAAATAATTCTTAATTTCAATAAGGACATTGATCCTTCAAGTATAAAGTAATTCAGAGATAGTCTAATGAGTAAATCACAACTCAATGTAGAAACAACTGTCTAAAAATGGTTTGTCATATCATGCAACACAGTATTACAGAATTTTCAGGGTTTATTATTATCATATCTAGAAATTGCCAAAATTTTCACCTAAGTTTAAGAGTGGTACCAAATAACACACAATAATATCTATTTGAAAAATTAAATAAAGAAACTGAAGATTAGCAAACTATTCCTTTTATATTTTTTTACAGTTATACACTGAAACATTCTGTATTACAGGAAGCATGAGAGTACAAAATAAGAATGTCTTTCATTTACATAATTGAAGCATTGTTTCAGTTTTAGTTCCATTCCCTTGTAAAATATTTTGGAAAATAAATATTATCTCAAAAATAACTTGTTCTTTTCCTCATCATTGGTAATATAATGTGATCATATATTCTTCAATGATGCTTTGAAATGAACTCTGAAATCATTTTTTCTAACTTCTCGTTCACGTGAAAAAGAAAGAAATTGCAGTCTACTCAATAGACATAGTATCAAAAGAAAATACAGGCACAATTTGAGCCCTCTATTTAAGAGAGGAAACTAACATTTAAAGTTGATTTTGGATTAAAAAAAATGTGGATTTTTACAGAAAACTAACATATTAAAATTTTAAGAAATTTGTACTTTTGTAAGAATTCTTATTTTTTAAATTTTATTTTATTTAAGTTTGCAATATTGTATTGGTTTTGCCATATATCAAAATGAATCTGCCACAGGTATACATGTGTTCCCCCTCTTCATCTTGCAAATCCTAAATCCTTCAGTATTCAAAGGAAATTTAATGACATATGCATTACCTCAAGCTTTCTGGTTCTTCCTTAGTTACATTACATTCAATCAATTTAAACCAAATTTAGTATCTTCTCAGCTGTCACCCTCTAGTCCTTCCTCTGGCTACCATACTTGTTCCTCCTCTGTCTTCTCTTTGCATGGTAAGGGTATTAGCTCATATGGATTGACTGAGCTAAAAATCTCAGTAGGGTCTTCAACTGTCTCACCTCATCCCTTTCCTTTCTACTCCCAGTCCATCATCAAGCCTAATAAGTTCTACTCTGAAATATTTCTCACTTCAGTGACTATCCATCAAGCTGACATTGCCCAATTTCAGGCTCTCCTGTTTCATTTTTAAATTCAACAATAGCTTAAAAATGAATGATAGCTCCTGCCTCCTAGAAGATGAAATTTAAGACAAGTCCATGAAATATTCCCAGTCTAATCCCAGTTTAACATTCCATTTTCTTGCTCTATATTTACTCTGTTTATATTTCTCCAAAACCAACCACATTACCTACTTTTTTTTCCTTCTGAACAATTTATGTTCTTTCATGATTCCAGTCATTTGCACACATAGCTTCTTATCACTTAAAATGACTCATGTCTGCTAGGCCATATTCACTCCTGAACTACACTGTTGCACGTGTGTGGGCATGTACATACACACACATATTGAATATATGGTACTAAAACAGCTTGCTGCTGTTAAGTCACTTCAGTCGTGTCCGACTCTGGGCGACCCTGTGCGACCCCATAGGCGGCAGCCCACCAGGCTCCCCCGTCCGTGGGATTCTCCAGGCAAGAACACCTGAGTGGGTTGCCATTTCCTCCTCCAATGCATGAAAGTGAAAAGTAAAAGTGAAGTCACTCAGTCGTGTCCGACCCTCAGCGATCCCATGGACTGCAGCCTTCCAGGCTCCTCCGTCCATGGGATTTTCCAGGCAAGAGTACTGGAGTGGGGTGCCATTGCCTTCTCGGCTAAAACAGCTTACAAGACTGCTTTTCTGAAGGGTATCCCCTAGGGAGTGCTGCATGTTTTCAGTAGTATATTTTATATATTTTTAGTACACTTTTTACCTTGGCATATTCTAATATTTAATTATGTCTTCATTACACATAAACTTTGTTTCCATTTGTATCTTTTATTATGGAATAATGTCCAGTTAATGGTCTAATAATATTTGGCTGAAATATGAATATAATATCAGAGATTAATATTTAGAAGTGATGGATATGCTTAGGTCTACCACTTAATGGCCATATGAATGCGGGCAAACAATTCTCTAGAGTTTAGTTCCTCATTATAAATGAGTAAAATAGGACATGCTGAATAGGTTGGCTGTGAATATTCACTGAGGTATAAAATGCAGTGCCTGGTATGAACAATCGAGTTTAGTTCGTTCTTGCCAACTTTGCTATGAATACTCTGGAGCTTTCTAGCTTATCTCTTCTATTTCTTATTACCTCTTGTACATTGACAAACACATTACTTTCTATCTTTTGTACTTGGCTATATATTCACTGGGAGCAGGGCTATTTTCTAATTCATCTTTGTATTTCATAATCCCCATTGGCCAATGCCACTACTTTAAAAATTTAAATTTAAAATATATTTTTGCTCAATTCCTTTGAACATAATTTTTAAAGGTGTTTTTGTTCTCATCATTAGATTACTTAACACAGTATGTCCTTAATTTGTGAATTAATTTGGACCACTTGTTCCACAAAAAGATTTGAGTATCTTTTTGTTTAAACATCATGACATATATTTTTACAATATTAAGGCAGAATTAATGTTAAAAGTTACATAACGGCACTCTTCATTCATGCAAAAATGTTTAGCATATGAATAATGTATAAGAAGCCTACTTGTCCTTCAATTAACTCTAATATAAAGTCAGGGGATAGCCAAGCATTTGAAAATTAAATCAGAATGTTTAACTCTATTCATTCTATTTGGCAATGTTTTATTGCCTAATAAGAAATTAACAAGCACAAACTAAAAGCTTTACTACGAAAAGAAAAACCTTTATTGTCACTTTACAGGAAAAAACGTATGTCAAGGGAAAATAGAATTCAATTTATAAACCTTTTACCTTGGAAAATAAATTGAGAACTTTCAAAAATATATTGAATTTAAAGTGCTGTGATAAAACTAATGGACACCAAAAGAAAAGCTTTTGAATTGTTAAAGGGACACTAAAGTAAAGAAGAGTGTATTTACAGATTGCAATGGTGCTATTTGCACATGGCATGACAATGAAACCTGTCTCCTTGAATATATATGTTGAAATATTTTAACATGAAAAGCACATTCAACAAAAGAAATTGGTCTCTGAAATGGTCTTCCTTTAATGTTTTTGGTAGTGTTTTAGAACTCTTTCTCTCCACACACACACATATATACACAGGTACATATATATGTATATTTTTCTACTTTATAAAATGATGAATTTTATGTCCATATTCCCATCTAACAAGTTTGCTAAGAAAAAGACAAAAAA
>NW_011494944.1:2951977-2952410 GCF_000754665.1 Bison bison bison | reverse complement strand
CTCCAGTATTCTTGCCTGGAAAATTCTATGGATAAAGGGGAATGGTGGGCTATAGTCCAAAGAGTCAGACATGACTGAGTGACTTCACTTTCACTTTCACCTGAAATTTACACAGTATCTTAGGTTCAATTAGGAAAAAAAAAAAAAAATTTCAACTAGCAACAAAGTTTCTCTATGGGCTTCCTTTGTGGCTCAGCTGGTAAAGAATCTGCCTGCAATGTGGGAGACCTGGTTTGACCCCTGGGTTGGGAAGATCCCCTGGAGAAGGGAAAGGCTACCCACTCCAGTATTCTGGCCTGGAGAATTCCATGGCCTTCATAGTCCATGGGGTCGCAAAGAGTCAGACATGATTAAGCAATTTTCACTCATTCACTCAAGATACCTCTAATTACATAGGAAATTTATAGAAGGATTGATTATTTAAAGAGAAGAC
>NW_011494944.1:2937050-2951877 GCF_000754665.1 Bison bison bison | reverse complement strand
AAAAAAAAAAAAAAAAAAAAAAAAAAAAACAGCTGTAAAACCAAACTAAAATTCCTATAAAATAGTCTTTGTTGAACGAAATTCTAAAGTGAATTGACCCCAAAATGATATGTTATAAAACATAGTGGCCAATGGTAAAATTTCATCTAGAGATTATACAGCAAAAGGTTAGTATTCCCAAAGCTTGTTTTCGGAACAGCTATATTCTTTGAGAAACATGGATAGGATGGTGTAAATTTATCAACATAATTATACAAAATTATTAAAGTATCTTTATTTTTACTTCCTTTATAAAATTTCCTGTCATTTCTGTCTAATTATTCTTAGTCTGTGTTATTTATAAATGTAAAAAGTAATAAATGGCCAATAATAATTTATAATGTGCCTAATATATAAAATATTTTATTACTTCTTGCTTGTAAGAGAAATACCAGAAATGCAAATTAATAAAGGAATATTAAAAACTCTACAATGTCATCCATTCATTGTTACTATTAATATCTTTATATATGTCCTTCTGGGCTTCCCTGGTGTCTCAGAAGGTAAAGAATCCGCCTGCAATGTGGGAGACCTGGGTTCGATCCCTGAGTTAGGAAGATCCCCTTGGAGCAGGGCATAGCAACCCACTCCAGTGTTCTTGCCTGGAAAATCCCCAGGGACAGAGAAGTCTAGTGGGCTTCTAGACACAAGACAAAAAGTCTAGTCTTGTGTCCACGGGGTCACAAAGAGTCAGATGTGACTAAGCACAGCACATATGTCCTTATATATTTACAATATATATACAAAGTGTACATATATATATATTTATACACACACACATATATATAGAATGTATATACACACATATATTCATGTATGTAGACTGTACATACACTGTATATAGAACGTATACACACAATGTATATAAGATGTTTGTGTGTATATATATACATATATGCACACATATACAGAATGTATTCTTACACACATATATACACTTTCTGTAACCAAGGGCATGCCATCTTTGTGACTTTATAGCCTAGTATTCTCAGTCATTAATCAGACATTCAGAATTTTCTTTATTTCAAACAAAAGAGAGTATATCCAGATAAGCATAACATTAAGAGTAGGATAAAAGTTATGATAATCAAGTAAAATTATTAACAAACAGAAAAAAATCTATAAATTGTTTTAAAACAATTTATCCGTTCTAAATACAGTGTATGTTCGGTCTACATACATGTATATATGTGTGTGTATATACACCTCAGAGAGCATCAAAGTTAAAGTTTGAAAGACATTGAAAGTGAAAGTGTTATTCCCTTAGTCATGTTTGACTCTGTGAGCCTATGGACAGTAGCCCACAAGGCTCCTCTGTTCATGGAATTCTCCAGGCAACAATACTGGAGTGCATAACCATTCCCTTCTCCAGAGCATCTTCCCTCTGGAATTGAACTCAGGTTTCCTGCATTGCAGGCAGATTCTTACTGACTGAGCCACCAACAAAAACTAGATAGCATTTATTCATAATAAAATTGTTAGCTTTGTTTGTGTGGTCCTATGTTTGTTTTAGCCAAAAAACAGCACTGGCCAACCTGCCTTTAACCTAACTGCCTTTGATTAGCTTTTCACTTTCCACTTCCCTGCATTGGAGAAGGAAATGGCAACCCACTCCAGTGTTCTTGCCTGGAGAATCCCAGGGACGGGGGAGCCTGGTGGGCTGCCGTCTATGGGGTTGCACAGAGTTGGACACAAGTGAAGTGACTTAGCAGCAGCAGCTTTCTCTATTCTAAATAGTTCTTTAGCCAATGAAGAACTGGCACTGGCAATGATTGAAGTCATTAAATGTAGGCTGACTCTCAGCACTGAAAAAGAGTAATGAATAGAAGATTATACTCAAGAAAGATCTAGGGAAACATGAAAAATAATCTGAAGGCTGTAACCAGTGTCCTTCTTTAAGCTAAGCACTTTATGAATAGAGTATCATTTAATTTTCTTAACTCTGGTGGCAGAAAGAAACAAATTCATTCTGTAAATGGCATTCCAAACTGTGGAGGACCCAGTTGTTGCTGTTTGGTCACTAAGTCCTGTTCAACTCTTTGTGACCCCACAAACTATAGCCCTCCAGGCTCCTCTGTTCATGGGATTTCCCAGGCAAGAAAAGTGGAGTGAGTTGCCATTTCCTTCTCCAAGGAATGTCCCTCACCCAAGGATCGAACCCATGTCTCCTGCATTGGCAGATGGATTCTTTACCACTGAGCCATCAGGAAAGCCAGAGGACCTGCTAAATGACCTCAAATCCAACAGTTCATAAGCAAAGCCTTTCATCTTTCACTCTATGTCTCATGTAGGATTTGCCATCAGACTTGTACCTAGAGAAGTATGTGGTGAAGGTCATTTCTAGCTCCTTGCTTCAGAGACAGATAGCCCCTGTACTAAACCAATAAATTTCATTAAAAATTGCACTTAACAGTTTTCATTTTTTTCCCTTCTGTGAAGATACTACCAAGGTTCAGTAGGAATTAGATTAAGACAAGTAGCTTCATCTCTACACCTCTTTTTCAGAACAAAGCAGAACACAAACACTGGCAGGAAATGGAGTTGTCTTTGCTCTTATCCTGGTCTTGCTGCTCCATTAAATGACATGTTGAAAGAGAATTCAATATTTTAATTGCATTTGGTGTTAATCAGACCCTTATAAATGCAGGTGAGATTACACATTTTCATTGTGTTCTTTTCCTTGTCTCATTAGTTATCCCTAATTCCCATGATTGTTAACATAACATTGATATGTTCAGGAGGTGCCAGAAAAGATTATGTGTCAAGCCAGAGAAATGACTGCTTCATTTTTCAACTTTTTAACAGATAGTTCATTTTATAATATTGAAAGATAAATTTTTACAGTTCAGACTTTTCTATCAATACTTTTTCTTTGAAAAATAGGTTTTTTTGACTATGTCTATCTCTAAGGGGGGAATTTAAGGGATTTCCTTAAGACTCTGAAATTGCTAGTCTTTTCAAGTTTGGGGCTTTTTTTAAGGTGACTTTAGTACCCTCTTACAGAAAAAGCCTATTTTAAAAATTTTACAGATTTCTTGATTATGCTTCTACTTTTTCTATGAGAACTTCAAGGCTTTTTTCCATTTGTCAGATGTATGTTAATTGCTGAAGATAAGCTCACCCAATTTTGTGGTTTGCTATCATATGGTATGATAAGGACAAGAATACAAAACAAAAAATCAATATGGCCTTTTAAAAAATATACTCTTTTTTAAAGAACAATATAGAATTTATTGAAGTTACTGTATTATAACAAAGTCAGATCACTCATTAATTTAAATAAAAATACATGATCCCCATCCTACAAAGAGATAATTCTAATTTGAAGGTGAATCTCAGCAACTGAACAGCAGTAGCAACAGCAGTCAATAAGTATCTCCTTGGAAACTATGTACCTAATATCATATTATACTAAAGATAAGGTTGCTAACCTCACAGAATATATGAGTCATTAGTAATCAATCAATAGCCTAGTGACTGTCATAAAATATTGAGGAATACTGGAAACTAACAAATTTCTATGCACATTGTTTATCTTGCCCTTCTGAGAGACTTGGAGAACTAGATGAGATTAGTTGGGAAAAGCGGTCTCATTTTGCCCAGAAAATCTTCAGAATCCAACATAGTTCTGGGCTAATCAGAGACTAAAGAAACTGTATAAGAAGTAGGTTTGGAAGTCAGGCAGTCTTATTTTAAAATTAGCATATTTTAGTCAAAAGTATGCAATTCATGATTAGCAGTCGGTTAGGAATTCCTGTAACGTCCTCTGATGCCAAATGACCACTAACATCCTATTTACTACTATGATGATTCCTTAATAAGAGGTAGAAGGCATATAGACATTTGACGGCTATAAAATAAATTGTAATCCAATGCCTATGATCTCTAAAAGTAAATCTTTTCTTCTTAAATATAAGAACTCACTGAATCAAATGAATGCTAATTAAAACAAATGTGGTATACATAAAACTGAGGTAAGATACCTCTTACAAGGGCTCCCCTTATGGCTCAGCTGGTAAATAATCCACCTGCAATGCAGGAGACCCCAGTTCGATTCCTGGGTTGGGAAGATCCCCTGGAGAAGGAAAAGGCTACCCACTCCAGTATTCTGGCCTGGAGAATTCCATGGCCTTCATAGTCCATGGGGTCGCAAAGAGTCAGACATGATTAAGCAATTTTCACTCATTCACTCAAGATACCTCTAATTACATAGGAAATTTATAGAAGGATTGATTATTTAAAGAGAAGACTCATTTTTCCAGTAGCGCCACTGAAGAATGACATCTTCCTGAACCTGGGCTATCTTCTCCAATGAATACTGGTTACAACCAACCAATTTCCATTATGGTTTGAAAGGCTGCTACAAACCACTGAAATTCCTCCTTGAATAGGGAGCAACTCCTATTATGCTATTAATAGATTCCTTTGCCCTGGTGTCCTGTGGGTTTATTTCAATATGATCTCTGCAGATTCAAATTATAGCTCAGATTCACATTAGCTAACATTTCAGTAATCATATCAATTTCCTTTTCACCAACAGATTTCTTAATTTTATCAATATAGTTAGCTTCTTTGTGACTAAACACTTTGTCGGCTCTATTTTGCAAAATAATTTTTGTCTTTCTTCAGTACCAGCTGTGCCCCAGACCTTTAAGCCATTAGCTCTAACAGTTTGGCATGCTGTTATTCCAATTCCTCCACTAGCCCCATGAACCAGAACACTTTCTCTAGCTTGCACATGGGCACTGAGGAGCAGAGCTCAAAAAAGCAGCAAAATACGGGATACCAATGGCAGCTCCTTGTTTAAAACTCATTTTTCTGGCAGTTTGTAAACAGTGTAATCTCATGCCAGAGCATAATCTGCAGAGTCCTCAGAGATCATGCTGGTAGTGAACATTCTGTCACCTTTCTAAGAGCAAATCAAACAAAGATCTTGGTGGTAAGGAACTAGAAATCAGTCTGGGATACCATCAGGTCTAACCCTGGCACATCTCCACCCCATCTCGGTGGTAGAACCAGGAGGGACAAGTAAGGCGCCTGCCTCGGTAAGGGACACACTAAGTCCAACCAGGGAAGGAAAGCTTCAGTGGAAATTCTGTCTACACCCCCATCTAGAATGGGGGTGAGGGGGACGCTTCCGGTGGAAAGAAGCCATGGCTTTGGATGCCGCTTTTTTTCTCTCTTATAGATGGGAGCTAGCAGTTCCAAAACCATTCCTTTAAAATGTATTTTAAAAAACAGCTGAGGCAAGTTTGATCCCCAGAGTTTAAAAAGGCATACCTGATCTTCTTCTGTGATACTGAATGACCACAGTATCCTTTGGAAGATGGGGAATGCTGGCCAGTTGAAGTCTCTCAATTACGATATTGTTTTACAACTAGATTGGTTCCATAGAAAACAAGAGAAATGGGTAGAAGTGATAAATGTGTTGCTCTTTTTCTCTCTGCAAGACACATGCCAGGCCTGTGTCCTAAGGATGCAGATTTGGGTGTAAAATCTTCAGTTGCCTCCTGTTCTTTTACTTTGCCTCTGTATAAGGGGCTCTCAACTGAACAGGCTGAGAATCAGGGCACCCTTTCAGGAGGGGTTGCCTCAATACCGGTAAAAATTCACACAGCACCAATTGTGGTCAATACTATTGAGAGGATCCAAAAAATACATAGAAGCCTTTACGGGACTAACTTTACCTTATGAGCTTACTTGGAGAGATATAATGTATGTCTTGGGACAGACACTGATTCCCGACTCAAAAACTTGAGTTTTGGGGGAGGCTACTACCTTCAGAGATGAATGGTTTGAGTGTGAGACAAGGGGAAAGAGCGAACACGAAATAGCCCTTCTTCCTGCTGGGAGCCAAACGGTTCCCATAACAGAGCCACTTTGCTGGATGTATTCTTGCAGGACTCAAGTGAGCACGTGCTAAGACTTTATATTAAGTTGGCTGACACAGAAGAGGGAGAGAAGGAAACTCCTGATAAACTCCTTGTATAGACTACAGGAGGCTCTCCACAAGTTTACTGACATTGATCTCAAAATTACAGAGGGAGAAATGATCTTAAAAGATAGATTTCTCTCTTAGTCAATTCCAGATATCTGCCATAAGCTACAAAAACAGGCATATGGACCAAATCAGTCTTTAGATAATCTGTTGAAACTGGCTCAGATGGTATTTTATGGTAGAGAATATGAGGAGGAAAATAATAGGAAAAAAGAACCAGGAAAAAGACTGAAGCCCCAACAATGGCTGATAGACATGCTCTGAAACAGCCTGAGAAAAATGCCCAGAGGAACCCAGGTGAAAAGGGATGGATTTGTTATTTCTGTGGAAAGGAGGGGCATCTCAAGTGGGATTGCCCTCAGGCATCTAAGCGACCCCCAGCTCCAGGTCCAGTCTGCAAGGGATCTTACTGGAGAAGAGACTGTCCTCTGAGGTGTAGGTCCCAGGGGTCAGACTCTCAAGACAATCAGGACTGAAGGTGCCCAGGGGTCCCCACACAAGCTCCTGTCCTAATCACACCCGAGGAACCCCAGGTATTAATAACTGTGGAGGGCTAGTCAATTTCTTTTGAACACTGGGGCAAATTTCTCCCTGTTTGCTAAAGCCCCTGGTCTGCTTTCCTCCCTATCCACTATCATAATGGGACTGTCTGGATGAGCCAAAGATTATTATGTCAGTCATCATTTAAGCTACAACTGGGACTCTGTGCTGTTTTCTCATGAGTTTCTAATCATGCCAGAGTCTCCCTCACCCCTTCTGGGGAGGGATATACTGAAAAAGGTCCAGGCCTCTATTTTTATGAATACGGAACCCACTTTTTCATGGAACAAACTGTAAATCCTAGAATGTGGACTGATGAAAAACTTTGGGTCGAGCACAAAATGCTGTTCCTATCTTTATCAAGCTCAATGACCCTCACCTATTTTCACTTCAAAAGCAGTATCCACTAAAGCCAGAGGTTAATGAATGGGCAAAATCTTACTGTACTGACTTCTCATGATGTAAGTGAGATCTTAAACTCTATAAAGTTCAGAGCAACGATGTTCCACATTTAAAGCTACTGTACCTCGATGGGTGTCAAAAGCTCTAAGAATAGAATATCACTTACACTGTTCCTAGAGATCCCAATCTTCAGAAAAAGTTGTAAAGGCTGATGGCATTATTAAAAGACACCTGTGTAAGCTAACTCAGGAAACACAAGACAGCTGGTTTACATTCTACCCATAGCTTTAATGAGGGCTCAAACTGCCCCTAAGAAGAAGGGACTGTCTCTCTGACAGACTGTTTTTGTGCACAGATATTGTCATAGATCCTGAAGTCTTAAAATTAATTATGTGACTCAGCTTTTAGCTTTTCAACGGACATTACCAGGAGATTAACTCCTGAACCAGCCTTTGAGTCAAACAAGCTGGTGTTTGAGCCAGGAAATGAGATGGGCCTGAGAATCTATGTGGGCTTACTTCTGCTGATTCCAAAAGTCCTGAGTCTGCCATTTGACCCTCAAGACAATGCCTTCCTGTCCTGGGCTTTTTCCTATGCTTCATTCCACAATTGGTCTAATTGCTAGGTCTAAGGAGCACTCCCCTCCTCATCAATTGAAAGCTTCCCATGGTAGGTTTCC
Organism: Bison bison bison; assembly: GCF_000754665.1. Taxonomy (NCBI): domain Eukaryota; kingdom Metazoa; phylum Chordata; class Mammalia; order Artiodactyla; family Bovidae; genus Bison; species Bison bison. The sequence continues at coordinate 2,944,219 of NW_011494944.1, read as the reverse complement.
CCACTTTAAGGAAAGGACTTTCTTCAACTCTGTGATGACATCTAACAATCCTAAGATGGACTGATGTAACTATGGACATAATGTGGCTTTTAATTTTGGTTTTAACTTGGTTTAATGACTATTTCTCCTTACATCTGTAACAGTTTAATGGGGTTTGTTCTAACCGTCTGAAAGCTTTAAGTTACAAATGGTTGTCCAGGCTCCTACGAGTGCCATAACCTCCTCTAACTATTACTTGGATCAAAGACCCTCTGAGGGTGAGGAGAATATGTTGTCTCAACAATTTAGGGACCACACCTCTCAACGGGAAGTAGTTATGGAGCAAAATCGACACCCCTTTCCCTTGGCACACAATTCTCCTAAAAGAAAAGGAGGAAATGAGAGAGTCAATTCCTAGACAGGTTGATAAGAAGTCCAGTATCCCCGAGGAGGAGAAGGGAATCTGGGACTCTCGAAGCAGAGTTATGGGTCTGGAATTCTCAAGGAGGAGGAAAGGACAAACATCTCTTTTTTCTCTACATTCCTTAGTCTTAGTCACATAAAATGTTTTTTTTTCTTTAAGCCTGGAACTGATGATTACACAACAAACAACTCAGTTTAAACTCTGTACTAGGGATTATATAACAACAATGTATCCTGCTTGAGGACAGTTTCTCCTTCCTGAAAGTGAAGTCGCTCAGTCGTGTCCGACTTTGTGACACCATGGGCTGTAGCCTACCAGGCTCCTCCATCCATGGAATTTTCCAGGCGAGAGTACTAGAATGGGTTGCCATTTCCTTCTCTAGGATATCTTACCGACCCAGGGATCAAACCCAGGTCTCCTGCATTGCAGGCAGATGCTTTACCTTCTGAACCAGCAGGGAAGCCTGGTGAAAACCTTCTGGCTAATTCTGTTATCTTAAAATCTAAATTATGGGAGTGGTTTTAGTAAGATCTTTACAACCTTGAGACATTCTTTTGATTTATTGTAATAACTAATTAAAGTATATAACTCCCTTGCTAACACTAGCAAGGGGGGCATTCTCCATCCCCTTCTGATGTCTATATCTGTCCCATTTCTTACTTTAATAAAACTCTGCTACACAAAATCTCTTGAGTGATCAAGCTTGGTCCCTGGTCCCAAAGGTAAATCTTCTTTGAAGATCATGAATTCAACATAGTTCACCAAGCTATCATCAGCAAGGCTTTTGCCTGTGCTCATGTGTCTTGCAAGGGCTTAGCTGTCTGTTTCTGGCCTGTAAATATGATTACACAATTTTAAGGTCCAAATTTTATCTCTCTGTCTTACAGTTTTGAATTTTGAAACCAAGAACCGGATAATCTCATATTATTTTTCAAACCAACTTGCATTGTCTTCATTAATCCTATCTTTGAGATCCAACCTACCATGTTTGATTACTGGCATTCCTCAAAGCCACCGATAACATGGTGTCCCATCTTCCCAAAATAAGCGTTCCTGTTAAATATCATTAAAAAACCTACATGGCTTTGTTTCACTAAGAATTAAAGTTAGGTAATTCCTTATTATTAACTATAACTAACAGATCAGATCAGTCGCTCAGTCGTGTCCAACTCTTTGTGACCCCATGAATCGCAGCATGCCAGGCCTCCCTGTCCATCACCAACTCCCGGAGTTCACTCAGACTCACGTCCATCGAGTCAGTGATGCCATCCAGCCATCTCATCCTCTGTCATCCCCTTCTCCTCCTGCCCCCAATCCCTCCCAGCTTCAGAGTCTTTTCCAATGAGTCAACTCTGCGCATGAGGTGGCCAAAGTACTGGAGTTTCAGCTTCAGCATCATTCCTTCCAAAGAAATCCCAGGGCTGATCTCCTTCAGAATGGACTGGTTGGATCTCCTTGCAGTCCAAGGGACTCTCAAGAGTCTTCTCCAACACCACAGTTCAAAAGCATCAATTCTTCTGTGCTCAGCCTTCTTCACAGTGAGAAAAATATAAGCTCCTCCAGTTTGGCCAGAATTATTTTGTATCTTACAAGAAAAATAGCTTGAATTACCAGAAAGATGAATAACTTTGTCCTTTTTTGCTTTTATGAATTTAGAGCTTTTAAAACATTTAAAACTTTATTTTTCAAATTATACCTCTAGATAGAATCAGAATTGAGATCAAGAAATAGAGCATTATCAGCCCCTCATTCCCCTACGTCCTACCTCCCAGCCAAAAATAATAACTGTTCTGATTAGTTTTTCCTATTTTTGGAGATTATATAAATGGACGTAAATAAATTGTGTGTGTGTGTGGTTTTTTTTGTATGAATTCATTTGCCCACATGTATTAATGTATGTACTGTTGCTGGACACTGAAATATTTTGCAGATTTTTGATATTGAAAATAATTAACATATCTATAAATAGTGGATTTTTTTTTTTTTTTTTTACATATCTCTTATGAACATCTGTATACAGTTTTACTGGGCAAAACCTTAGGAGGTGAAATAATTAATAGAGGATATATTTATGTTCACACATAGTGAAGTGAAGTGAAGTTAAAGTCACTCAGTCTTGTCTGACTCTGACCCCATGGACTGTAGCATGTCAGGCTCCTCTATCCATGGAATTCTCCAGGCAAGAATACTGGAGTGGGTGGCCATTTACCTCTCCAGGTGGTCGTCCAAACCCAGGGTTCGAACCTGTGTCTCCTGTGGCTCCTGCATTGCAGGTGAATTCTTAACCATTTGAGCCACCAGGGTAGATGATGTCAAACCATTTTCCAAAATACTGTATTAACTTATATATCATCAGCAATATTTGAGAATTCTAGATGTTTTGAAATTTGGTTTTGTCTTTTTTATTTTAGCTATCCTAATGAGCAAGTGGTGATTTCATACTGTTTATTCTATAATTCCCTAATGGTTAATAAAATCGGATGCCTCTTTATACACTTTTTGCTGATTTTTGTCTTTATGCAGTGTCTATTCCAGTCTGATTCCTATCTTTTTTGTCTTGAGCTCTTTGTTTTGCTTTCACTCATCCATTTGATATTGACTTGTAGCCGGAGATCCAACCAGTCCATTCCGAAGGAGATCAGCCCTGGGATTTCTTTGGAAGGAATCATGCTAAAGCTGAAACTCCAGTACTTTGGCCACCTCCTGTGAAGAGTTAACTCATTGGAAAACTCTGATGCTGGGAGGGATTGGGGGCAGGAGGAGAAGGGGACGACAGAGGATGAGATGGCTGGATGGCATCACTGACTCAATGGAAGTGAGTCTGAGTGAACTCCAGGAGTTGGTGATGGACAGGGAGGCCTGGCGTGCTGTGAATCATGGGGTCGCAAAGAGTCAGACACGACTGAACTGAACTGAACTGAATTCTCAGATATACAGTGATTTATATACTAACCAATGTAAACTATATTCTCTTTATGTACATAGTCTTGCTCCAGGCCTGCTGGTTTGCATTAATGTAAATTCATCAGAATTATTAGGGAGAGTCATCCATTCTTTGTGACTTATTTTAAAATAAATTTTCTTCATAATATATTTTATGGAGATCTAGTACTTTACTCTTCTTATCGGCAGTACTAATAGGTAATTCAAAATTAAAGTGTATTAGAGTGGTATGAATAAAAACATTTTTTAAAGCTAATTTTTTGCTAGGATTGGTGTTACAGGTCAGCGGTATCAGGTCAGTACAACACAAAATCAAATGGAGGTTTAAAAAATTTCAGGACAATATGACAAAAGTAACACTTATTTGTCTGAATTATCATTGAAATTATATTTTCAATGCAGTTCTCACTTTCAGGAGAATTCTGATTGAGTGTCAGTATTCCTACCAGGTGGTGGAAGATATGGTCCTTGAAACATAATATAGGAATGTATATATAACCATCACTGCTCAACAACATATAAAATTTGCTATGAGAAAATGCAAGCTTGATTCAAAAGATAATATTCTGCACCCATATCCTGGATTGTTAGACATTTAATCATCTGAAATACATTTCTAATGTCACTAAAGTGTGATCAGACTTTAAAATAGATGGGCCATCAACTAATTTAGGAAAGGCAAATGGCCTGGCAATTCACCAAACACACTATTTTTCTTCATATACATGTCTTTTACAACACATAATAAGACCTCAAACATTTTATTTTAAGGAAATTTCAAATTATGAGAGCTATTTTACTCTACTTTTAAGGACTCAAACTTTTCTCATTCTTAAAACATTTATAACCTGAAAAAAAAAAATGCTCCCATTCCTATTTTAAGCAATAAAAAGTCAATTCTTAATTGAGCTAAATTTAAACCAACAAGTGTAAATTGAATTATTATTATGTGAATAAGATGATTTTAGATCTCTCTTCTGGACAATAAAAAGACTTATTTTTTTGAAGAGAAGGGAAAAAGGAAAAGAGTAAAATTTATATATAATTTTTAATACAGAATTATTTTATGTGGACAATCTATTGTGGCTACAAAGATCAATGTGGCCTTGTTCATTTATATTACTAGCAGCAACACTATAATTTTGTACTTGTTCAGACCAAAGGGCACAAATGTTATACATCAGAAACTGGTGATAGTATTTCATTCATATCTTTCAACTTGTACAGGGGGGAAAAGCAGGTTTCCAATGTATAGACTCTTAGAAACAGAGTAGTTAGTTTGGATGTACCCCACAGAATTCCAATATAGACATAAGATCTCTTCTAATTATACATAAGATACAATAATATAAAAACAGTTACAGGGAGAGATGACCAAAAATAAAAGTGAAATACCTCAAGAAAATCACAGAAAACATTAGCATGCCACATATGTATAATGTTTATATTCTAAAATTGCTAATGATAAACCCAGCATTTGACTTTGAGACTGTAGCTGATAAACCAACAGGAAAACATTGTTAACTGCGGTGTAATCTATTACCATGTAACAAAAATACACCAGTTAGAAAAAATAGAAAAAAATACCTGTCTTGATATCTGGTTTCTCCAGAGCAGTTAAATCAATGAAAAACTATGACAGACACATAATGTTGATACAGATATCACTAAATCTAAGCTCCAATTTTGGCAAGAAGGGGAATTACCAGAGAAATGGTATGTTATGTCACTCTCAGGACTGTAATCAAGCCCAAGAGAGTTTAATTAAAACATATCTTTCCTATCTGAAAATAAATAATGCATTCAAGTATTACACAGAAAGCCTTAATTAAACATCTTAAAAAGCATATATACATGTAAAAATAAATACAATTTCAAACAACAATTTAAGACATTAAGCACAAGGTTCCTATAATGTCATTAAGTTTATGAGAAAGCATGATACCTACTTAGATAAAATTTGAATTCTAGGAGAGAAAACAAGCACATAGATATAGGATAACAATATAATGTCTAAATTATATAAACATATAATTATGTATATTAACATATATATAAATTCAGCTACAGGGTTATATACCAAGAAGGCAATGAGTTGTCAGGCACCTATGTGCCTTTGCTCAAGGGTCAAACCATAGAAGGTTAGGAGGTATGGTAATCATGAAGGAAACCAGTGGTTAGTAAGATCTCCTGAGAAATACCACTCTCTTGAAACAATGAATAGTGTTTGTATAATGCTGGGTTTTCCAGTGCTGGCAAACGGGAATCCAAATTCTATTTCATGGGACCTTAATTTGGACTGGTACTTGTTTACATCTCTATTATAGAGAGCAACTAGGGATAAAATTGTCATAAAATATTCGATCAGCTTCGCAATCTATAAATGTTTCTTTGGATTTCAGAATTAAGTAATCTAGACTATTTGACCTTTAAAATGTAGTTCTCAAATATAACAATTCTCTTAAGATACTTGGCTATTTTTTTTTCCCCTGTGCCATTGTTTTCCTAAGGTAAATAATATACAAAGCATCGAAATCAGTTAAACACGTTTAAGGGTACCTAGTACTAAAGGCGATGGCACCACTCCAGTACTCTTGCTGGAAAATCCCATGAATGGAGGAGCCTGGTGGACTGCAGTCCATGGGGTCGCGAAGAGTCGGACATGACTGAGAGACTTCACTTTTCACTTTCATGCATTGGAGAAGGAAATGGCAATCCACTCCAATGTTCTTGCCTGGAGAATCCCAGGGACAGGGGAGCCTGGTGGGCTGCCGTCTATGGGGTCGCACAGAGTCGGACACAACTGAAGCGACTTAGCAGCAGCAGCACTAAAGAAGAATTTGCATAAGAGAAGACAACCATGGCCCTAAGTGATAAAGTGCAATGTTCTATAGAGTTAAGGGCAGACCTGGGACTGAATCCAAGTGATCTGACTCCAGTTCAAGTACTTCTACCCAGAAAGTGTCAAAGTACTATCTCTAGGCCAGACTAGCTTCACTAGCTGCACATGTTGGGCAGGTTACATATTATGTGTGTGGCTCCATAGTCTTATCTGTGAGTTGAAAAGAATAATAGTAGCTACCTCATGAGCTTTCTGAGGGGAACACCTGAGTTAATTTCTGACAAGTGTCTAGAGTGCTTAGCATAGGGTAAGCATGGGGTAATGGTTTATTGTTAGTACCATTTTTGACATAAGCCAGTAAAATATGCTACACAGGGGTAAAACACATGAAACCCTCATGGGTGTGCTGGAATTGTTTTCTGTCATATCCCGATAAGGAGGCAGAGGCCTAGGGACCAGGATCCCCCAGAGACCCTTATTTGGTCTAGAAGCAGATTATATTGCTCTCTGCATTGCTGATCTTGCATATGTCTAGGCTTTTTGCCGTTAAGGAAATCTGCATTCTCTAATCATGGCTGTGGGCTTTCCTGGTGGCTCAGTGGTAAAGAATCTGCCTACCAATGAGGAGAGACGGGGGTTCAATCCCTGGGTTGTGAAGATCCCCTGGAGAAGGAACTGGTGTATCAGAATTTGGGGGGGGGCTTTTTAAATATCAGATCAGATCAGATCAGATCAGTCGCTCAGTCATATCGGACTCTTTGCGACCCCATGAATTGCAGCATGCCAGGCCTCCCTGTCCATCACCAACTCCTGGAGTTCACTCAGACTCACGTCCATTGAGTCACTGATGCCATCCAGCCATCTCAATCTCTGTTGTCCCCTTCTCCTCTTGCCCCCAATCCCTCCCAGCATCAGAGTCTTTTCCAATGAGTCAACTTTTCGCATGAGGTGGCCAAAGTACTGGAGTTTCAGCTTCAGCAT
>NW_011494944.1:2913784-2936390 GCF_000754665.1 Bison bison bison | reverse complement strand
TCCCATCTCTTTCAGAACTTTTCCACAGTTTATTGTGATCCACACAGTCAAAGGCTTTGGCATAGTCAATAAAGCAGAAATAGATGTTTTTCTAGAACTCTCTTGCTTTTTCCATGATCCAGCAGATGTTGGCAATTTGATCTCTGGTTCCTCTGCCTTTTCTAAAACCAGCTTGAACATCAGGAAGTTCATGGTTCACATATTGCTGAAGCCTGACTTGGAGAATTTTGAGCATTACTTTACTAGCTTGTGAGATGAGTGCAATTGTGTGGTAGTTTGAGCACTCTAAGATAGATTCTGACATGCTCTCTTTGAAGACTGAGAAAGGATGGTATAGACCCACAGTGAGCATCCTGCCAAATGGTTGTAGCTGATACTGATGATCACTGATGATGTGTGAGGAATGAAATATTTTTAAAAACCACAGTTTATAGCCAAGAAAAATGAATATACTAACACATATTTTTTTCTAAATTTATATTTGAGATTTACATTTAGATCAACATAAGAGGAATGGATAGCAATGAAGGGTAGTAGCTTTGAAAATAAAAGCTTTCATATTCTATTACTATTGGTGATGCACCCTGCCCCAGCTTTAAGATTTTCTTTTACTGTGATAAAATATACAAAACATAAAATTCATGATTTTAAGCATTTTTTAGTGTAAAATTCAATAACATTAAGTACATTTACGTTGTTCTGCTACCATCACCACTACTCATGTCTAGAACTTTTTCATCATCCTGAATTGAATCTCTGTAATCACTAAACAATAAGTCTCTAGTATCCCCTTCTCATAAATCCTGGAAACCACCACTCTATTTTCCTTTTTTATGAACTCCAGGAGCCTGCTGCTGCTGCTGCTGCTAAGTCGCTTCAGTTGTGTCCAACTCCATACAACCCCAGAGATGGCAGCCCACCAGGCTCCCCTGTCCCTGGGATTCTCCAAGCAAGAACACTGGAGTGGGTTGCCATTTCCTTCTCCAATGCATGAAAGTGAAAAGTGAAAATGAAGTTGCTCAGTCGTGTCCGACTCCTAGTGATCCCATGGACTGCAGCCTACCAGGCTCCTCCGTCCATGGGATTTGCCAGACAAGAGTACTGGAGTGGGTTGCCATTGCCTTCTCCTCCAGGAGCCTAATACAAGTGAAATTATATAGTATCTTTTCTTCTGTTTTGGGCTTATTTCACTTAACATCTTTAAGATGTAGCATATGCTATAATTCTTTCTTTTTTAAGCCAGATAATTTTCCAACATACCACATTTTGTTTATACACTTAACCATTAATGGGTATATAGATTGTTTCCACCTTTAAGCTATTGTGAATAATGCTGCTATGAACACTGATGTACAAATTCCTGTTTGAGTTCCTGCTTTCAATTTTCTTGGGTATGTGGGGTGATACATTTAATGCACATTAATTCTTATATTAAAGACTGAAGACCCATGGGCAGAGGAGTGTGATGGATTACAGTCCATGGGATTGCAAAAGTCGAACATGACTGTGAGACTAACACTTTAACTTCCACAGTGGATATTGAATTTGCTTTCAGTGATTATTCCTTCTTTCCTTATTTAGGATATGACAGTTTATTTTGCATCTAAAACACTTAGCAAATATGTGAAGTTGGAATAGTTTTGAACTGTCAGAGGATTTCAAATTCTGGTCTTTTTTCAGTCTGGTGCTTCTGGCTTAATGTTAAAATCATTAAGAGAGGATATTGTACCATGTTGCATGTTCATATATTCAATACGCTTTGCAAAATCAGAGTTTTTATAGTACTCCATTTAAAGTTGTGGTGCTATTTTTAATACAATTGTTAAAACTCACCAATGTAAATATCAGGAACTTTGTTTCTTATATTCTTTATATCAGAGTCATTCCCTGTATATTGATTTATGCAAATATATCACTGACATTGTCTCCGATGTGTACTGCAAGTTTGTAGAAATGCAAAATGTTTTCAAGAACTGATAGAAAGACATCAGAAAACAGTCTACAAAAGGATTCAATAAAACCAATTTGTGTTAAAAAATTTAAAAAAAAAATAAAGACTGAAGAGACAAAAATACAATTTTATTTCCTTCTCCTTCTCCGTCTCTTTGAAATTAAAATTGGTGTGATCAATGAAAATCAATTCGGTAGAATGAGTTGTGATAGAGATACCATCATTAAACTATAGTAAATGTAGCAGATAGTCCATAATTGATTCTTTTGCTCTGTTTCCTTTGACATAATCCAAGAGTTACTTTAACATGTTGTGAACATTTGAATTATTGAGCCAGAATCCAAATGTCTACATGTGTCCATAAATAAAAGACTTAATAATTACTTGTTTTTTTGTTCTGGTTTATTAGAATGTTAACTTTATAAGGGCAGCGGGACAGTCTGTTTTTCTTGCCTCTGTATTTCCAGCACACACCAGGTACACGATGTATATTTTCTAAAAAGAACTTTAAATAATTTGTCTGTAAGCAAATAAGATATGCCATTTCAGAGCACACATATATCTACATATACAACTTTCTTTCTTATATCACTTATATTTGATAATTAATTTCAATAATGTTCTCTCTGTTTGCCTTTCTCTTAACGTATTTTTAGTAATGCTTTTAATCCTTTGTCCATATTTGAAATTAGTAAGTACAGCTTTAGACTTGATATTTCAGTCATATTTTTTTAGTCAATCCATAATATGGTTCCTCTTTCTCTTCCTGTACATAATACAATTTTTAAAATTTATTATTTATCTTTATCCATTTAATGAGCAACTAAAACAAATTAAGTTGCATGTATGGTACATAAATCTAACATTATCAAATATTAGACAATAAGTGGTAAAAAGTATTTTTCACAATCATAGGCTACTTCCCTATATTTTTAAATCATCTTTCTGCCAAGATCAGGGCTTGGCTGGCCCTGATCCAGGGTTATTTCTAGTAACATTTTTCTGCTGCTCTAAATATAAATTGAAAACTGCTCAACTTACTTTCATTCCAATTAAATTTGGAAAGGAGAAACTTCCAGTGTTCAAGGCTAAAGGCAGCATCTGCAAATGTTTCACCACTGAAGATTTATTACCTTCATCACTTCCTAAGGTCCTGTCCTCCTAACACTGTTTCACTAACACACCCTGTACTTTGTTTCTTCTGGGTTTGGCTTTGTGTTTCTTTGGCTTAAACTATCCTACTCATTTGTTTCACTTTGAGAAAGTCCAATGACTCTGTATTTGTGTGTGTTCAGTCATGTCCAACTCTGTGTGACCCAATAGACTCTAGCCCACCAGGCTCCTCTGTCAATGGGATTTTCCAAGCAAAAATACTGGAATGGTTCATCACTTCCTTCTCTAAAATGTACCCTTGTCCCTAGCCTGAATAATCCACTGATCAATTGAAAAAAGGAATGTCCTACAGAATTCTTGGTAGTCCTAAAGAAACAATCAATCACATCCCTGTTTACATCATCAAAAGATGTCCATGAGTTCTCTCTATTTCTTCTCTCATGACCCAGATATTTATTCCTATGTAACTCTTCACACACCCTAATGTGACTCAATTTCTCATTTCACCTTTGCCACCACCAACATTTTACCAGGATTCCACGGAACGATTGTCCATCATCATCAATATTCTCTAAGTATTCAACTTCCTTCTCCATATTACTATTACTTTTTGATTCCTGCCACCCTGTCCATCTCCTCTACATAAGATACTGCTTTCCAAGACTGTCTCAAAAAGTAACTCCCATTCTGGACATAACACAATGCCTAGAGGTAGATAAGTGGCAGGTAGCCTTCTGTCTCTGAATCATTGCTTTTAGAACTTTATTTCATCTCCTTTGCCATCTTCTGAAGTTAAATGCCATCATCAGATAATATCAGCCACTTGATTATCTTATTGCTGACATTTACAGGTCTTGAATAATCCCCTTTATTAATGGACGATTTTAGCATTTGGCTAATTTTTACTCCACTACTATATACTTCCCCATGCCCGAGGCCAGGGGCGGCCGCTGGGAGGAGCAACCCCACATCCAAGGAGCCATGGATGCGTGGGCACAGCAGAGCCTAGAGGAGCTATTCCACGTTCAAGGTCAGGAGGGGCAGCGGTGAGGAGATACCCTTCATCCAAGGTAAGGAGCAGCGGCTGCACTTTGCTGGAGCAGCCGTGAAGTGATATCCCATGTCAAGGTAAGACAAACCCAAGTAAGATGGTAGGTGTTGCAAGAGGGCATCAGAGGGCAGACACACTGAAACCATACTCACAGAAAACTAGTCAATCTAATCACACTAGGACCACAGCCTTGTCTAACTCAATGAAACTAAGCCACACCCGTGGGGCCACCCAAGACAGGCGGGTCATGGTGGAGAGGGCTAACAGAATGTGGTCCACTGGAGAAGGGAATGGCAAACCACTTCAGGATTCTTGCCTTGAGAACCCCTTGAACAGTATGAAAAGGCAAAATGATAGGATACTGAAAGAGGAACTCCCCAAGTCAGTAAGTGCCCAATATGCTACTGGAGATCAGTGGAGAAATAACTCCAGAAAGAATGAAGGATGGAGCCAAAGCAAAAACAACACCCAGTTGTGGATGTGACTGGTGATAGAAGCAAGGTCCAATGTTGTAAAGAACAATATTGCATAGGAACCTGGAATGTCAGGTCCATGAATCAAGGCAAATTGGAAATGGTCAAACAGGAGATGGCAAGATTGAATGTTGACATTCTAGGAATCAGTGAAATAAAATGGACTGGAATGGGTGAATTTAACTCAGATGACCATTATATCTACTACTGCGGGCAAGAATCCCTTAGAAGAAACGGAGTAGCCATCATGGTCAACAAAAGAGTCTGAAATGCAGTACTTGGATGCAATCTCAAAAATGACAGAATGATCTCTATTTGTTTCCAAGGCAAACCATTCAATATCACAGTAATCCAAGTCTATGTCCCAACCAGTAATGCTGAAGAAACTGAAGTTGAATGGTTCTATGAAGATCTACAATACCTTTTGGAACTAACACTCCAAAAATATGTCCTTTTCATTATAGGGGACTGGAATGCAAAAGTAGGAAGTCAAGAAACACCTGGAGTAACAGGCAAATTTGACCTTGGAATACGGAATGAAGCAAGGCAAAGACTAACAGAGTTTTGCCAAGAAAATGCACTGGTCATAACAAACACCCTCTTCCACAACACAAGGGAAGCCTCTACACATGGACATCAAAAGATGGTCAACACCTAAATCAGATTGATTATATTCTTTGCAGCCAAAGATGGAGAAGCTCTATACAGTCAGCAAAAACAAGACCGGGAGCTGACTGTGGCTCAGATCATGAACTCCTTATTGCCAAGTTCAGACTGAAATTGAAGATAGTAGGGAAAACCACTAGGCTATTCAGGTATGACCTAAATCATATCCCCTATGATTACACAGTGTAAGTGAGAAATAGATTTAAGGGACTAGATCTGATAGATAGAGTGCCTGATGAACTATGGAATGAGGTTCGTGACACTGCACAGAAGACAGGGATCAAGACCATCTCCATGGAAAAGAAATGCAAAAAAGCAAAATGGCTGTCTGGGGAGGCCTTACAAATAGCTGTGAAAAGAAGAGAAGCAAAAAGCAAAGGAGAAAAGGACAGATATAAGTATCTAAATGTAGAGTTCCAAAGAATAGCAAGGAGAGATAAGAAAGCCTTCCTCAGCAATCAATGCAAAGAAATAGAGGAAAACAACAGAATGGGAAAGACTAGAGATCTCTTCAAGAAAATTAGAGATACCAAGGGGACATTTCATGCAAAGATGGGCTCGATAAAGGAGAGAAATGGTATGGACCTACCAGAAGCAGAAGATGTTAAGAAGAGGTGGCAGGAATACATGGAAGAAGTGTACAAAAAAGATCTTCATGACCCAGATAATCACGATGGTGTGATCACTCACCTAGAGCCAGACATCCTGGAATGTGAAGTCAAGTGGGCTTTAGAAAGCATCACTATGAACAAAGCTAGTGGAGGTGACAGAATTCCAGTTGAGCTATTTCAAATCATGAAAGATGATGCTGTGAAAGTGCTTCACTCAATATACCAGCAAGTTTGGAAAACTCAGCAGTGGCCACAGGACTGGAAAAGGTCAGTTTTCATTCCAATCCCAAAGAAAGGCAATGCCAAAGAATGCTCAACCTCTGCACAATTGTACTCCTCACACGCTAGTAAAGTAATGCTCAAAATTCTCCAAGCCAGGCTTCAGCAATATGTGAACCGTGAACTTCCAGATGTTCAAGCTGGTTTTGGAAAAGGCAGAGGAACCAGAGATCAAATTGCCAACATCAGTTGGATCATTGGAGAGTTCCAGAAAAACATCTATTTCTGCATTATTGACAATGCCAAAGCCTTTGACTGTGTGGATCACAATAAACTGGAAAGTTCCGAAAGAGATAGGAATACCAGACCACCTGACCTGCCTCTTGAGAAACCTATATGCAGGTCAGGAAGCAAAAGTTAGAACTGGACATGGAACAACAGACTGGTCCAAATAGGAAAAGGAGTACGTCAAGGCTGTATATTGTCACCCTGATTATTTAACTTCTATGCAGAGTACATCATGAGAAACGCTGGGCTGGAAGAAGCACCAGCTGGAATCAAGATTGCCAGGAGAAATATCAATAACCTCAGATATGCAGATGACACCACCCTTATGGCAGAAAGTGAAGAGGAACTCAAAAGCCTCTTGATGAAAGTGAAAGAGGAGAGTGAAAAAGTTGGCTTAAAGCTCAACATTCAGAAAACAAAGATCATGACATCTGGTCCCATCACTTCATGGGAAATAGATGGGGAAACAGTGTCAGACTTTATTTTTCTGAGCTCCAGAATCACTGCAGATGGTGACTGCAGCCATAAAATTAAAAGACGCTTACTCCTTGGAAGGAAAGTTATGACCAACCTAGATAGCATATTGAAAAGCAGATCTGTCTAGTCAAGGCTAAGGTTTTTCCAGTGGTCATGTATGGATTTGAGAGTTGGACTGTGAAGAAAGCTGAGTGCCAAAGAATTGATGCGTTTGAACTGTGGTGTTGGAGAAGACTCTTGAGAGTCCCCTGGACTGCAAGGAGATCCAACAACTCTATTCTGAAGATCAGCCCTGGGATTTCTTTGAAAGGAATGATGCTAAAGCTGAAACTCCAGTACTTTGGCCACCTCATGCGAAAAGTTGACTCATTGGAAAAGACTCTGATGCTGGGAGGGACTGGGGGCATGAGGAGAAGGGGACGACAGAGGATGAGATGGCTGGATGGCATCACTGACTCAATGGACGTGAGTCTGACTGAACTCTGGGAGTTGGTGATGGACGGGGAGGCCTGGCGTGCTGCGATTTGTGGGGTCGCAAAGAGTCGGACACAACTGAGTGACTGAAGTGAACTGAACTGAACTGAAATATATACTTTATTAGCATAAGTGGTCATGTAAAAATCTACAGAGGCATTCTATTCATAGCAGCACTTGATAGTTGATCACTCCCTCTTTCATCAATCTAGTTCTCATGAGGCTCAAGGGACTCGACATTTTCCTACTGTTCCTGCTACATCACGGCAGCTATTTCTCAGCATCAGTTGCTGAATCCTCTTCCAGATCTCCAAGTGTTGACTTCCCAAGGATTAGCCTTTTGGACTTTTTCCACCTACACCCATTTTCTTGATATCATGATTTCAATCTGGTCTATGATTTCTTTCCTTCCTCTAAATCAAAATCTGTAACTGTCCTGCAAGAATCATACTTGCATATTGAAAAAGCCTCAGAAACATACAATTTCCAAAAATGAACTCCTGATTTCTGCACCACAGTACCTGAGGGAGTAATGGAGACCCGTGTAATGGGGACCTGTTCAGAACAAAACCCTTTGAGCCATCCTTGATTTTCTCTAATGCACCACATATTTATATAATACATCAGCAAATCCTTTGGGCTTTCTTTTTATTTCCTTCTTATCATCTTCACTTTCTACCACCATGGTTTAAGCCTGGACTAGTGATGCATTGGGCTCTGTTTCTACTCTCATCCATAACACTGTGTACCTTTCCCCACTCCTCACCCTGCACAGCATTCAAAATAATCCCTTTGTGTTGGATTATGTCACACTTCTAGACAGAACCATTCAAAGACTTTCGTTCAAAATACATCAAGGATAAAAACCATATCCTAGTCCTGGGCTGCATTTCCAGTCTCATCCCCAGCCAGGCTTTTTAGTCACATTGAAAACCAAATTTCCTCCATCTTTAGAGACTTTATTTCAGAATGCCCAGAATGCATCTTACCTAGAAACACACAAGTCTTGCTGTTAACATGACATTGGATCTATAATTTGTTTCTGCTACTAGTTTGTTTGCATTATCAGGGTGAGGAATCTGGGGGTCTTTGTTTGATTATCTTTCAGTTGCTCTATGTCCAGCTTCTAGAACAATGCAGACTATAAACATTCACAAATTATTTACCAACTAAATGGATGGACTGAATCAATCCTTTATAAGACTAAACTGTAAAATAATATAAACATCAACAAAGGACTGTTATTTGTTAATCATAATACAAATTGGATATAATGTGTTGGCTTAAATTTGTAGACCAATTTTAGTTATAACTGGTGATTCAAATCAAGAATCAGAATCTGGCACTGTGAAAGAGATATTTTGCAAGTACACACACATGCTTTATTTGCTTGATTTTTCTTTCTTATTTAAGAATGTTTGTGAGATGATAAAAATCACATGTAAGGAGAGCTCAATCATGATGATCCTGATAATAGGGAAAGAAAGGCAGTTATCTACTCATGTGCCAAATGAGAAGCAATCAACAGCTGGATTTTCTTAGAGATATTTCGGTTTTATGTTTTTACATTAATAGCTATTTTAAAATTTGATATTTAAAATAGCTTCAGAAAAATAACTCTAATAAAGTCTTATAGCATATAAAAATTCCCTTAGCATAACGCAATATATACAAATTTATTTCTTAGTTATAAAACACTCTTCAAATTTTTGTACTGCTAACTATTGAACACATATTTGGTAATTAACTAAAGAAAAATTTTAAATTAGCAACTTTAATCTTAGATGTATTTTTAAACTACCACAAAATGAGCAAAATATTTCTGACCTATCAAGGTTTTTACAAATCTTTACCAAAGTACTGATGTTAGTAGCATTAATTTTCACATTGATTTAACTAACATTTTGAATTTTTAAAAATAATTGATAAAAAAATACAAAATTTATTTCATTACTTCTTCAATTAGAAAATAACAATTTTATATTTGCTATAAGACTCCATTCTGAGAATCTTTGGAATTATTTTAAATCAAACCTTAATATAAAAGGCATACAAATCTATTAGGTAAACATACATCTTAATATTTTAATCTATGTGAAATATCATAAGAAATTTGTTTCTATTTTTATAGTGAAAATAAAGCACAAAAGTTACTCAGCATTCACCTCATAATTAATCTGTATTTAGTTTGACTAATTAAACTCATATATCTGTAAGCTTCAGATTTTCATTTAAACAATGCAAGTATGCATTCAGTTAATATAAATTATATGGCTATAGTTTATTTGCAAAATGTAAGGTATTTGTTTTCACTTTTAATTCTGTATCTTAACAAATGTTCTCATACCTTAACTCTTAGCACAGAAGCAAACATCCTTGCATCTTCAGACACACCTCCGATGTAGAATTTTTTCTGAAACACTGGGGGATGATCATTTTCATCCTGAATCTCAATATACACTTTAGCTGTATTGCCTGGAAGATAACAAATAATATATATTTTATTGATGGTTACTCACTGGAAAAAGATGGAGTGGAGTAGACGCATACTTTTTTTTTTTTGGAACAATGTAAATAACTTAATTCAGATAGTCATTCCTATTTGGCATGCTTAATACCCTATACCCACAGAGGACACTGATAATGATGTTTCTGGAATCATGATGTTAAATTGCTGCTATTTCTTTTAATTATAATGTCTTCTTAATTTATTTCACTGGGTTTAATAAGCACTAAAGTATTGTGTGTTTTGCTAATTTTAATAAAACAACTCAACCATTTGTATTCACAATTACTTCACACACATTATCAAATTACATCAAAATGACACAAATATATTAAACAACTTATGAAATAATAAAGTCTGCTATAAATTTTAAAACTGTATTCTTCAGTATGTAACTAGCAATGGTATTTTCTAAGCTTAAAGTGCAGCATATATATGCAGTATGTGTGTGTATGCTCAGCCACATCCCACTCTGCTGCCCTATGGACTCTGGCCCACCAGCTCCTCCGCCCATGGCATTCTCCAGGCAAGAATGCTGGAGTAGGTTGCCATGCCCTTCTCTGGGGGATCTTCCAGACCCAAGGATCAAACCCATGTCTCCTGTGTCTCCTGCATTGCAGGTGGATTCCTTACTGCTGAACCACCCAGGAAGCCTGTATATGTACATTTGTAGTATAGACTACATATATATGTACATATATAGAATATCCATGTGTAACATATATACACACACACACACACACAGTATACAATGGTTGGGTGAGGGACTTATTCCCACCAAGGGAAAACAAGTTTTACTGTGTATCACAGACTATGCTGCATTTATTGAAAAAGATATAAGTGGAGAGATGAGTATTATAATGCTTATAAATACTGGGTTTTATAATTTAAACCACATTAAACATACAATAAGGAATACATTTCTTCATCACGTGTTTAATTTAACTCCTTCAATCATCACACCTTTAAGGAAAAAATCTTTTATTAGTGCACAAATAACCATTTAACAAAGAATCTGATAAAAATAACTTACAAATTAGATAAAAAGAGGAATATGTGGTAAGCATTTTGTAAAATGCAGATTTAAATTACAAAAAATATTCTGATGTACCTAAGTAAACTTTTCTCATGCATTTCATGTAGGATCAAATATAGTGCAACTGATCTACAAACTATTAGGCACACCTGGCTTTTATTACTTCACTGTATCCTCAACCATAACAAATTAACATGAAGCTACGGGCACAGTGGGTAGATCATAGTTGTATAATATTTCTGTGTCAACTGAATAAATGAATGAATAATCTTCATTATCCTTATAAGAATTTATAAATGGGTACCTTTTTGCTTGACTTGGGAAAGATTAGTGAGACAAGAGAATTAATTCCAGAATTTTACCACTGTCTTGCTGTTACTCATTTAGTTTCTCTATTTGTCTCTTTCTCACCATTCCTAAACTGGACAAGCTAGAATCAAAGAGAAAAATGTGCTAGACCAACAGGGAAGGATACCAGCAAGGAAGTAAGAATGGCAGACTGCTTTTGTATCCTGCAGTGCCAGGGCTCTGAATTGCACCCTGGTCAGCCACCAACAGAGTTCATCCAAAATGACACCCATTTTCATCTTAGTGGCAAATAATTTTTAACCTCTGGAATCAAAGCTGAGTTCTACATTTGATAATTTTTAAAAAAATTAGTGAATCTTAAACTATAAGTGAAGATCTAATGGTCAACATGGTGATGAGACTTAACGGTACTATACTATGTACTCATATGTACTAAGAGAGTAGATTTAACATGTTGTTACCACACACACACACACAGAACACAAACACTGCCTTTGTGAGTTAATGGATGTGATAACTAACTTGTGGTATGCATTTAACAGTATATAGGTATGTGGCTCAGTGGTAAATAATCCACCTGGAGCCAGTGAAGGAGGCTCCAGTTCGATCCCTGGATTGGGAAGATCCCCTGGAGAAGAAGTGGCAAACTACTCCAGTATTCTTGCCAGGAAATCCCATGGACAGAGGAGCCTGGTGGTCTATAGTCCATGAGGTCACAAAGAGTTGGACATAACTTAATGACAAAGCTATAGCAATGTATATCAAAACACCACATTTTACAATTTAAATATACACAGTTCAATTTGTCCATTATATCTGAAGAAAGCGGGGCGGGGGAGGCGGGCGGGGTGGAAATTATGATGTATCTAATCAAAGAAGATAAGATAAATGGTGACAAGTCCAAAGATAATGAAATGCACCCCTACAGTTTAATGACTAGAATCGTAGTCACTTAGATTTCCTGATTAATTAGCGCACAATATACATGACACGGTACATTTCTGAAGCTTGCACACTTTGAGTGTGAGGACTAAGGACTGTATCATGATCTTGCATCTAATTTGATTTTTGATTTATTACTAAGGCAGGAATTTGGAAGCAACTCTAATTTAAATTCATTTAAGTCTACTATTTACCTCCATGAGTATTTCCAGAATCTTTTATTTTCTCCATATTATATCCTTTATTTAAGGTAGTTATGAAGCACATAACAAAAAAGAAAGATGCAGAAAGGAGTGCAGATGAAGACAGTAAAGTGGTATTGATAAAATGGATAAGAGAATGTTGTGAGGACAACACAAATGCATGATGACCTAACACCCTCCTAAAGTCTCCCTTTTGGTTGGTGAGACAATGAGAAACTCCCAATGAGAACCACAGAGGATGAAAAATCATAAGCTGATGAAAGATTTACTTGGCAAGAGTTTTGGTTAAAAGACATTGTAGCCCTCTATGCATTTTGGTGCCCAGTGCCTCATTTCCCTTCCTTCACTGACATTCTTTTTCTCCAATTGTATCAGAGAATATTTTCTTTAGGCAGTATCTTTGGGTTCAGCAAGTCAAGAAGTTCCAGAAGTGATCCTTTATGCAAGGAAATGTGAGCTACCTTCATGGGACTTATTAGTTTAAAGGAAGAGAAAACAGAGCTACTAAGAAGTAAAGCTACGAAAAGGAAGTATGAGTCAGAATACAAAACTCCTTGAATAGATCTTCTGTTCTATTTTAGACATCCTAAATAAGCTGAAAAAGGTTCAGAAGAGTAACTGATAGTAAAACTATCACTAATGCTGGGCTTCCCTTGTGGTCCAGTGGTGTAATTCAGAGGACACCCCTCCAATCCCTGGTCCAGGAAAAGTCCGTACGCCTGAGGGCAACTAAGCCTAAGAACCACAACCGCTGAGCCCACACACTGTAACTACTGAAGCCTCTGTGCTCAGAGCCTGTGCTCTGCAACAAGAGAAAGCACTGAAAGGAGAAGCCTGCGCACCACAATGAAGAGTAGCTCCCGCTTGCCACTACTAGACTATGTTTTTAAAGACCAAATTTGGTTTGGATTTTTCCCTTTCCTTTCTAATAATTAATTTTGTGCTATGAGCTTTCTCTTGTTGTTATTTAAGTGCTAAGTTGTATCAGACTCTCTTGTGGTCCCACGGCTGTAACCCTCCAGGCTCCTCTGTCTATGGGATTCTCCAGACAAGAATACTAGAGTGGGTTGGTATGTCCCCCTCTGCAGAATTTTCCCAACTCAGGGACTGAATCAGAGTCTCCTGCGTCTCTTCATTGGCCAGCATTTTTTTTTAAACCATCAGTGCCACCTAGGAAGCCCTTCTATCCACATGACCAACCTATTGCCTGTGTTGCATTGGGTTCTCATAAAATACTTTCTAAATAATGATTCAAGGAGTAAAAGCAACGGTTCTTGACTATGATTAATTTTGCCCATCCAGAGATGTTTTTGGTAGTGATATCTGCAGAGGGTGAGGCAGTGGGGAGAGTGATACTAGAATTTAGTTGATAATGGCCAAAGATGCTGAGAAATACCCCGTGATGAATAGGACATGCCTCTATGATAGAAAATTATCTAGCCCAAAATGTGAATAATGATGAGATTGAAAAAACCCTAATTAAAATGAGAGAGTGAAAGAGATTAGAGGAATAAAAATAAAATGGAAAGTTTTTGCAAATATATAACAAAACCCTCTCCTGAGGCCATGTACATGTCTTCAACAAAGGACTCAATTAAAATGGGTAAAATGAGCTGCAATTATTTGATAAAACATTGTTTATCACCATTTTCACTGAGTTCTTTGAAGTCAGAGATTCAATCCTGTTCATCTCCACTGCTATCATTGCTTATTGGTAGTGGCACCTGCTCCTGATATTCCCTCAGTGTGAATGCTCTAAACTTCAACCGTACATCTAATTTTTTCTAGCATATATACATCAAAGAGGTATTGATTATCATACTTGGAATTAAAGAGCTTAGACTGAAAGAAAACACACTAGACTAGACTAGACTGAATCCAAGGATGGTGCTTTTCTTATTGTTAAATATTCTACACAATGTAACACATTAAACTGATTTTTTTGAACTCTATCATACTGTGATTCTATTGCAGAGAACTTTAAACAATGCTTGGATAACCATACTTATGTAGTTTGTACTTTGTTGGTGCCAAAAGGTCAAAGTTAAATCCTTCTTAAATTGCACGCATGCACGCGCGCACACACCCACACACACCCTAAATTTTATGCTATTTTTCCTGTAATGCTATTACTGTACTTTACTTACTGTCAAATTAAATTTTAGAAGCACATAGTAGGTGTTTAATAAATGTGGAATTAACTAAAATTGCTACCAAATCCCTACCTGGTGTTTACTTAAATAAAATTAATCACTATATTTCATCCCCATAAATGTGATGATACATATTTAAGCCCTGAAAAATAAGTGCCAAACAACTGCATATTGTTTTAAGAATGACTATCTCTCTTAAAGATAACAGTTGTTTTAGGCTTAATATTAGGAAAATACTAAATCTAAAGCTGGTGATTCAATCAAGCCATTTCATTCTCTGTCACCCCTTTATTCTTTGACCTTCAATCTTTCCCAGCATCAGGGTCTTTTCCAATGAGTCAACCCTTTGCATCAGGTTGCCAAAGTATTGGAGCTTCAGCATTAGTCCTTCCAAAGAATATTCAGGAGTGATTTCCTTTGGGATTGACTGGTTGGATCACCTTGTCATCCAAGGGACTCTCAAGAGTCTTCTCCAACACCACAGTTCAAAAGTGTCAATTCTTCAGTGTTCAGCTTTCTTTATGATCCAGCTCTCACATCCATACATGACTACTGGAAAAAACCATAGCTTTGAGTATATGGTTTTGTCAGCAAAGTGATGTCTTTGCTTTTAATATGCTGTCTAGGAAGCATTATTACCAACAAAGCTGGTGAACAGTGATAGAATTCCAGCTGAGCTATTTCAAATACTAGAAAATTATGTTGTTAAAGGGATGCACTCAATATGTTAGCAAATTTGGAAAACTGAGTAGTGGCCACAGGTCTGGAAAAAGTCAGCTTTTGTTTCAATCTTGAGGAAAGGCAATGCCAAAGAATGTTTGAACTACCAAACGTTTGACCTCATTTCACATGCTAGCAAGGTAATGTTCAAAATCCTTCGAGGTAGGCTTCAGCAGTACATGAACCAAAAACCTCCAGATATACAAGCTGGGCTTTGAAAAGGCAGAGGAACAGGAGGTTAAATTGCCACTCTACATTGGATCCAAAAAAAAAAAAAAAAAGCAAGAGAATTCCAGGAAAACATCTTCTGCTTCATTGACTATGCTAAACCTCTGGCTATGTGGATCACAACAAACTGTGGAAAACTCTTAGAGACAGAAATATCAGACCACTTTACCTGTCTCCTAAGAAACCTGTATGCAGGTCAAGAAGCAACAGTTAGAATCAGCCATGGAACAACAGACTGGTTCCAAACTGGCAAGAAGTACAAGGCTGTATATTGTCACCCTGCTTATTTGACTTCTATGCAGAGTACATCATGGGAAATTCTGGGTTGGATGACTCACAAGCTGGAATCAAGATTGATGGGAGAAATTTCAAAAACCTCAGATGTGCAGATGAATACCACTCTAATGGCAGAAAGCGAAGAGGAACTAAAGAGACTCTTGATGAATGTGATAGAAGAGAGTGAAAAAGTTGGCTTAAAACTCAACATTCAAGAAAACTAAGATCATGGCATCTGGTTCCACCATTTCATGGCAAATAAAAGGGGGAAAAGTGGAAGCAGTGACAGAGTTTTTTCTTGGGCTCCAAAAATCACTGCAGATGTGACTGCAGCCATGAAATTAAAAGACACTTACTTCTTGGATATTCATTGGAAGGACTGATGCTGAAGCTGAACCTCCAATACTTAGGTCACCTGATGGGAAGAACTGACTCATTGGAAAAGACCCTGATGCTGGGAAGGATTGAAGGCAGGAGGAGAAGGGGATGACAGAGGATGAGATGGTTAGATGGCATCACCTACTTGAAGGACATGAGTTTGAGTAAGCTTTGGGAATTGGTGATGGACAGGGAAGCCTGGAGTGCTGCAGTATATGGGGCTGCAAAGTGTCAGACATGACTGAGTGACTGAACTGAACCTAACTCCTTGGAAGGAAAGCTATGACAAACCTAGACGGCAAGTTAAAAAGACATCACTTTGCCAAGAAAGGTCTGTGTAGTCAAAGCTCTGTTTTTTCCCAGTAGTCATGTACAGATGTGAGAGCTGGAACATAAAGAAGGCTGAGTGCTTAAGAGTTGATCCTTTTGAATTGTGGTGCTGGAGAAGACTCTTAAGAGACCCTTTGACTGCCAGGATATCATACCAATCAACCCTAAAGGAAATCAACTCTGAATATTCATTGGAAGTTCTGATGCTGAAGCTTAAGCTCCAAAACTTTGGCCATATGATGGGAAGGGGTGACTCATTGGAAAAAAAAAAACAAAAAAACCCTGATGCTGGGGAAGATTGAAGGCAGGAGGAAAAGGGGGCAACAGAGGATAAGATGGATGGATGGCATCACTGACTCAATGGGCATGAGTTTGAGAAAACTCAGGGAGATAGTGAAGGGTAACAAAGTCTGGCATGCTACAGTCCATGGGGTCACAAAGAATCGGACACTACTTAGCAACTGAATAAGGAACAAATCTAAAATCATTCAGAATTCCATGGACTATAGTAACTTCCTTTTTGTTCCTCTGCCCTAATTTATATTCCAGATAAATGATTGTTTCTAGAGATAAAGTAAGATATAAGAACAAAAGGATCATCTAAGATAAGCATTTAATCTGACTCTACTAAGGGGTTTTTGGTTATTCACTAAGATAATAGAGTTTGAATAAAAAATATATAGGAAATATGATATAGTTTGTCTATTATATGGAATTAGGAGGGATATAATATATTTACATGATTTTTTGAAAAATAAATTATTAAGTATGTTAGAATGAGAAAAGTCCCTATTTCTTATTTCTAAGCTTTTTTCTCTGCAGGAATGATTCTTAGTCATACTTAGATACACTATTTTAAATAGCTAGGCAGCAAGAGAAACTGAATATTTTGAGGTTCATTTGAATAATATTTTAATTTAGTTTGATGTTAATTCACTTTTGCATGATTTTAATTGCTTGTATCTAAAACATACCTTTTTGTGTATGTGTTTGTGAAAGGTTAATAGCTGAACTAAAGTTATAACAGTATGTAACTACTGGCTTCAAACCTTATGCTTGGATTTAACATACACTTGATTTTTAGCTAAGTCTTTTAGTGAAGAAAATGATGACATTGATAACAGAAGACTAATATTCTAAATATTAACTAAAGTTTGGCTTTGTGTTCATATTAACATAGTTTTCTCATTAGGAAAATTTAATAAACTTAGTTTCCCTATAAACAGTACCATCAACATAGAAGCTAAGAATGCAATATTATTTCTTTTCACTGGTTTTGCTTACAATTTTGTGATAATCTCTGAAAGCAAACTGATGCATTTTAAAGCATTTGCAAGGGAATGATGATGACTTTTAGCTCAATGTTTTTCCATTCAAAATAAACAGGCACTATTTTAATTTATTTGTATTTATTAAATTCCAGCTCTCTCCACAAAAACAGCTTAATAGAGAAGCCATAAGGACCAATATGCAGTGGTGAACTACACAACTTCTGTAGTGGTGAACTGGGAAATAAACACATTTAAGCACAAGTTGTGGAGCCAGAGCTTGGGTGAGACACCAGTAATATTCCATGTATACAGTATGACCTTACATGTGTTATTTACCCTTTATGAGCTAAGTTTCTCAACAATAACAAGGTAGTAAAGTATATATAAGGGATTCCCTGGTGGCTCATATGGTAAAGAATCTGCCTTCAATGCAAGAGACCTGAGTTTGGGTCA
This sequence comes from Bison bison bison, assembly GCF_000754665.1. Lineage (NCBI taxonomy): Eukaryota > Metazoa > Chordata > Mammalia > Artiodactyla > Bovidae > Bison > Bison bison. The sequence continues at coordinate 2,918,262 of NW_011494944.1, read as the reverse complement.
GGAAGATTCTCTGGAGAAGGGAATGGCAATCAACTCTAGTATTCTTGTCTGGAAAATTCCATGGATGGAGGAGCCCCAAGGGCTTTACAGTCCATGGGTCATAAAGAGGCAGACACAACTGAGTGACTTTCACATGCACACATACAATTATATTTAAGTAACTGAATTAAATAAACAAATATATGTAAAGCATTAAATACATCATGGTCTCACTATATCAAATATGTCTGAGTTCCTTGACTTTCAAGATAGGAGAGAGAAAGTATTATTATAGTTTCTGAATGAGGAAGAATATCAATTTCATGAAATTGAAAAATAATTCCTAGCATTGAATTACAAAAAATTGTTTCATGTGGGATATTATACAAGAAATATTAAATAATGTAGTGGAAAAATACATATACTTTTACTGCAAATAGAAGAATTTAAATACTATAAAAACTCTTAGGAGACAGTAAAAGTGCTATATTAATTATGCATAGTTTTGTTTATATGGCAAGACTATAGATTTGTGAAAAATTCATTTAAAAATGTCAACAGTCTTTGAGAAAGACATACAGTACAATACTTGATGTAAAAATACCCTGTGGACATACAAACTTAAAAATAATTATTTTACCTTGAAATGCAAAGTCATAGCTGAGAAAAAAATAATTATGCTTGAATAGACCATTAAATGAAATTTGTATTTTAGACATGTAGTCAAAAACAAAAGTATGTGTTTAAGCCCAGAGTTATTTTACTTAAATAGAAGCAATAGTTGATGAATTTGGTAAATTATATAAATAAACACTTAATATATAATTAAACATTCTTATATAAATAATATATAAATAAACATTCTTATATAAATAAACATTCTTAGGTGAACAATGAAAAGAAATAGAGGAAAACAATAGAATGGGAAAGACTAGAAGTCTCTTCAAGAAAATTGGAGATACCAAGGAAACATTTCATGCAAGGATGGGCATTATAAAGATAGAAACTGTAGGACCTAATAGAAGCAGAAGAGATTAAGAAGTGACAAGAATATACAGACAAACTATTAAAAAAAAAAAAAGTCTTAATGATCCAGATAACCATGATGGTGTATTCACTCACCTAGAGCCAGACATCCTGGAGAATGAAGTTATGCGGGCCTTAGGAAACATTACTATGAACAAAGCTAATGGAGGTGATAGAATTTCCAGCTGAGCTATTTTAATTCCTAAAAGATGATGCTGTTAAAGTCCTGCACTCAATATGTCAACAAATTTGGAAAACTCAGCAGAGGTCACAGGACTGGAAGTCAGTTTTCATTCCTGTCTCAAAGAAGAACAATGCCAAAGAATGTTCAAATTACCATACAATTGCACTCGTTTCACATGCTAATAAGGTAATGCTCAAAATCCTTCAAGTTAGGCTTCAGTACTACATGAACCAAGAATTCCAGATGTACAAGCTGGGTTTAGAAAAGGCAGAAGAACCAGAGATCAAATTGCCAATATCCACTGGTTTATAGAAAAAGCAAGGGAATTCCAGAAAAAAAAAAAAAAAAAAGCATCTACTTCTGCTTCATTGACTACTCTAGAGACTTTGACTATGTGGATCACACACACAAAAAAAAAACTGGAAAATTCTTAAGGAGCTGGGAATACCAGACCACCTTACCTGTCTTATGAGAAACCTGTATGCAAGTCAAGAAACAACAGCTAGAACCAGGCATGGAACAACTGACTGGTTCTAAATTGTGAAATCATTATGATAAGGCTTTATATTGTCACCCTGCTTATTTAACTTATAAGCAGAGTACATCACGGGAAATGATAGACTCAATGAATCTACAAGCTAGGATCAAGATTGCTAGGAGAAATATCAACAATATCAGATATTCAGATGTATACCACCCTAAAGGCAAAGAGGAACTAAACAGCCTCTTGATGAAGGTGAAAAAGGAGAGTGAAAAAGCTGACTTGAAACTCAACATTAAAAAACTAAGATCATGGCATCCAGTCCCTTCATGGCAAATAGAAGAGGAAAAGTAGAAGAGGTGACAGATTTTCTTTCCCTGAAATCACTTGATTATAATTGCAGCCCTGAAATAAAGACGCTTGCTTCTTGGGAGGAAAGCGTATTAAAAAACAGTGACATCACTTTTTGAAAAATATTTGCATAGTCAAAGCTATGGTTTTTCCAGTAGTCATGTATGGATGTAAGAGTTGGACCATAAAGAAGAGCGAATGCTGAAAAATTGATGCCTTTGAATTGTGGTGCTGGAGAAGACTCTTGAGAGTCCTTTGGATAGCAAGGAGTTCAAACCAGTCAATCCTAAAGGAAATAAACCCTGAAAATTCACTGGAAAGTTTGTTGCTGAGGCTGAAGCTCCAATATTTTGGCCACCTGATTTGAACATCCAACTCTTTGGAAAAGACCCTGATTCCGGGAAAGATTGAAGGTGAAAGGAGCAGCAGAAGATGAGAGGTTCAAATAGTGTCACTGACAAAATGGTCATGAATTTGAGCCAACTCTGGGAGATAGGGGAGGACAGAGGAGCCTGACGTGCTGCAATCCATGGATTGGCAAAGAGTCAGACACAACTTAAAAACTAAACAGCAACAAAAACAAACAAACAAAAGAAACAAGCCAAATAAACAAGAAGATTGTATCTTGAAAGTGCAATGTACTCAGCACTTGACAAAGTACATTGACTGTAATGACGAATGTTAAATAGGCAGTCTTGAATCATCATACATGTCCCTAAATACACCTGATAGCCCCTTCCCATACCCACAAACACTCAACAGAAAGCAACATTACATTATCTTTTGCTTGAGACTTTACAGGAGTTTTGTCTAAAAACGTAGTATAAAATTCATCAAGAAGACATTAATAAGTCAACTCTGGCTTACCATATTTTGACAGAAGCAAAGAGAAATGCATTTTTCTTTTTTGAATATTCTCTCTGTATTAGTCCATGTACTGGCTCTTTTGTTTATATGATCTCTTTAAAACCTTTTAAATCATCCATGAAGTAGATTATTATTTCTGCTTTTCAGATAAATTAAAAGTTAATGAAATTAAGTCCCTGTAATAAGGAAGAGCTAGACTTAATACCCAAACTTGGCTAAAATTCATACTCCAGTCTCTTTTCATAATAAAAATAAGATTTTTAATAAAAACAAGACAACTGTCCATTAGAGACCAGAGATCATTTCCCACCAGTTTCCAGAATACAGGCAAGCAGATAGTAGAAACCAAATCAAATGTTTCTGAATAAATAGATAATTCTATTTCAAAGGGCAGGCTATCTCAGTCAACCCTTCTATGTCAGCCTGAGTAATGAGTAATGACTTGAAGGATTTATAAATGTCTACAGTGATGCTGAAGAAAATGAAAAAAAATAACATTCTGAATAATGTTAAAGCAACACAGGGCGAAAGTTCTTTTTGATGCAAAGAAAGTATGAGCAGCACATTAGCTTCCTATTTCTTTATAAATTAGTGGCTTAAAACAATATAAATGTATTATCTTAGAGTTCTACAGGCCAGAGTGGTATCATTGGGCTAAAGTTAATATGTGAGCAGGTCTACACTGATTTCTGGAGGCTCGAGGAGTATATCTGTTTTGTTGCCTTTTCTAGCTTCTTGAATCTGCTTGCCTGCACTCCTTGGTTCATGGTCTCCTTCCACCTTCAAAGCTAGTAATTGCTAATTGAGTCCTTCTCATGCTGCATCACTCTGACCCTGAACAGTCCTATCTTATGCCAATTATAAGGACTTTTGTAATCACATTGGAGTCACCTAGATAACCCAAGATAACTGCACCATCTCAAATCTTTAATCACACCTGGGAAGTCCTTTGGCCTTTAAAGGTGACATATGGCAGAAAGTGAAGAGGAACTAAAAAGCCTCTTGATGAGAGTGAAAGAGGAGAGATAAAAAGTTGGCTTAAAGCTCAACATTCAGAAAATGAAGATCATGCCATCTGTTCTCATCACTTCATGGCAAATAGATGGGGAAACAGTGGAAACAGTGTCAGACTTTATTTTTCTGGGCTCCAAAATCACTGCAGATGGTGACTGCAGCCATGAAATTAAAAGACGCTTACTCCTTGGAAGGAAAGTTATGACCGACCTAGATAGTATATTCAAAAGCAGAGACATTACTTTGCCAACAAAGGTCCGTCTAGTCAAAGCTATGGCTTTTCCAGTGGTCATGTATGAATGTGAGAGTTGGACCGTGAAGAAAGCTGAGTGCCAAAGAATTGATGGTTTTGAACTGTGGTGTTGGAGAAGACTCTTGAGAGTCCCTTGGACTGCAAGGAGATCCAACCAGTCCATTCTGAAGGAGATCAGCCCTGGGAGTTCTTTGGAAGGAATGATGCTAAAGCTGAAACTCCAATACTTTGGCCGCCTCATGTGAAGAGTTGACTCATTGGAAAAGACTGATGCTGGGAGGGATTGGGGGCAGGAGGACAAGGGGACAACAGAGGATGAGATG